>NC_089855.1:35497218-35837218 GCF_036373705.1 Amia ocellicauda
ATTTCTGTTGAGACATTCAGATGGTAGAGTCAGAATTTGGCGTAAACAGAATGAGAACATGGATCCATCATGCCTTGTTACCACTGTGCAGGCTGGTGGTGGTGGTGTAATGGTGTGGGGGATGTTTTCTTGGCACACTTTAGGCCCCTTAGTGCCAATTGGGCATCGTGTAAATGCCACGGCCTACCTGAACATTGTTTCTGACCATGTCCATCCCTTTATGACCACCATGTACCCATCCTCTGATGGCTACTTCCAGCAGGATAATGCACCATGTCACAAAGGTCGAATCATTTCAAATTGGTTTCTTGAACATGACAATGAGTTCACTGTACTAAACTGGCCCCCACAGTCACCAGATCTCAACCCAATAGAGCATCTTTGGGATGTGGTGGAACAGGAGCTTTGTGCCCTGGATGTGCATCCCACAAATCTCCATCAACTGCAAGATGCTATCCTATCAATATGGGCCAACATTTCTAAAGAATGCTTTCAGCACCTTGTTGAATCAATGCCACGTAGAATTAAGGCAGTTCTGAAGACGAAAGGGGGTCAAACACAGTATTAGTATGGTGTTCCTAATAATCATTTAGGTGAGTGTATATATATATATATATATATAATTTAAAAAAGCGAGAAACAATTGAATAAATTACACCCTCACTTTGGGAATCAAACCCACAATTCTGGATTCACAGTGCTGATTAGAAGTTAAGCGTTTAAGTAGCCTACAACCACCTCAACCAGCTGTCCTGATCAGTTTTATATGACTCAATTACTGGAATTAGTCACAAATATATTTATAAATTAGGAAATAAAAAGGAATAAGAACATGTGTGTGTGTGTATATATATATATATATATATATATATATATATATATGGAAGCATATGGAGGACGTAATTCAAATGTTAATGCAAAATGGAACATCATTTTGCAATCCCACAATTGAATAATCATTTTCCATTTATACACGCATTAGTTGAATTCATGTATTATTATTTCAAGTGTTTACAGTCAATAGTGTCATCATATGTATTGAGTTTTTTTTAAATAAATGAAGTGAGAGTAACATTCAAAATTATCATAATTCCAGGAGCCTGCATCAATACTTGAAATTGAGCTCTTCTCGACCACAGAGCAGAGAACATCGAACAGAAACCACTGACCAATGGCAGCGCTTCAGTTTCTCTCATTTCACAATTTAATAATCAAATTAATAAAGTCCATCTTGAAGCGGGGTTGATCGTGCATTTATAATAGCAGTCTCTGACCATGCATTTACAACAGCGTTTGACATTTGCTTTTTGTAAGAGCTATGACATGTATTTGTAAAGAGGGGTTCTGTTTTTCTATTTTCACAAACACATAATATTTTGAATACAGTCCACCATAAAGCAGGGGAAGTTTTTGAATATGCAATTGCAATTGGCTTTTGCATTTACATTTAATATTGTCTGCGAATGTGCGTACTAGTATATGGAAATGAAAATACAAATGGGATTATTGCATTTTCATTTTAATTTTGTCCCAAATAATTTGTGCATAAATGGAAAATGATTATGCAATTGTGGGATTGCATAATGATGTTCCATTTTGCATTATCATTTGAATTGAGTCCTCTATATGCTTCCATAGCAACAGGAGAGTGATCATTTAGTGCACTAAAACTACTCAAAACATATTTACACTCCACTATGACAGAAGAAAGACTTCATGGGCTAGCACACCTGTATAAGGACCTCAAACTAATTTATGGAGATGTTATTATTGATGAAGAAACCCTCTTAAATTGACGAAAACGGCAGCGCAGGAGTTGTGTTGCAAATGGAAAATAAGTCTTTTAATCAGGCCGGCCTGGAAGAAAACCAGAGAGAACTCGTGTTCAAACAGCTTTCTTACAGATCTCTTCCGGGTTTTACATTTTATACAGTAGTAAACAAAAGGTGAATAATGTCCAATCAGCAGAGGGCAGATGTGCATGTGGATTGGCTCAGCCCTCGCTTCTCTAATTCCTCTTCCTCCTTTGGAGTTTAGGGTTACCAATCACCAGGGGTGACGTCACCCTTCCTCCGCAAAGCATTCTGGGATGCGCAAAGGACTGTGGGAGAGAGAGTGGTTCGACGTGTTTTGCACATGGAACCAGACAAAGAGAAAAGTGGCTGTGCAGGGGGAGAGAGACAGACAGACAGAACTATACAACAACATTTTACATATTCCATTCAAATAAATATATATACATATTCATATACATTTGAATATTTATGCAGAGCTGATATGTCATTTATTGTATTTAAATTTGACAAGACCTCAGGTCTTTCAGATGAATTCAGGTGTCACAACAGGAGACTTGCATTCAGCTAGAAACTCCTACTTCAGCGGTGGAAACATTTTATTTCCAATGAAGACGGATAGTTCTAGCAGGTGCACAAATAGAAAATTGTGCATCCTCACCCTTTTCAATTACAGAGCTCCACCGAAATACATCTCTTTGATTGACAAGCAACAGAACCCACATCTAGTTTGCCTGCATAATGTTGGTTGATATGTCATTTTTCACTGGATGTGTACGATAGTGATATGTGGTTGTGAAGCAAAGATGTTTCAGTCAAAATCTGCTTGATTTCATGGATTTTTGACTTCAAAATGAACTCAGAATCGCATATTTCATGCCACTGCCTGCACCATATCTTAATCTATGTTGGGGTTGCTGTTGCCGGGTGTACAGTGCAGCATTACTGTCCAAATGTCAATGAACAGGCTGCTTGCTACTAACTATGTTTGCTATGTATGTATTTATGTATGTATGTATATATTGCCATTCATTAAAAAAAAAGACTGTTTGGAACTTTTTCAGCATATATACAATACAACCCACACTTCCCACTGTTGACTGTGTGCTAGAATGTCACTGTCCAGGAGCTGTCCCTTGAAATAGTGCTGTGCCGGAATTAACGTAATCCTTTTCAACGAGTTATTCTGCATGTCACAAACCTGTTTTTTGCGCAGCCCATAGCTATGAATATAGCAGGATTCACACATAATTTCAGCCACCAATTTTGTGACTTGTACACAATTAAAGGGTGAATGGCACAGAATGGATTGTGCCATGTAAAATGGGGTTTTGAATATGGCAAGTAATGTGCATTTTTCCGTGATAGCCATTTGCACCGTGCAAACCCCTCTGTGCGGTGCGCAAACCCTACGAATATCTGGCCATATGTCCTAATATGTCCTATATTGTCCTAATACATGCCAGCTGACCCCTTCATAGATTTGTATCTAGTCTCTCCTGCCTTCATCTTGCAGTGTGACTGGTCGGAGGTAGGGTAGCCAGAAGTGGATCAATGTATTTATTGTCATCCTTCAATTATCACCCCTTTTTTTAAACCTCTTAGGATAGACAATCTTACACAGCCATGGATTACTTCACTTGAATCAATGCAATGTCAATAAATAGTTTTGGACAGTGGATGCATTCTCCCTGCTCAGTGGTTTCTACAGACAACTGATTTAAAGACAACTGATTGATCATGGCCTTCAATTTGAGACTTGGAATCTTTGGTGTGGTCAGGCATCAGCTGCATCAGATAGTAACGCACAACTACAGAGATAGTAAGCCATGAAATTCCAGTTAACAAAAAGAAACTGAAAATTCAATTGCTCTTAATTTTATTCTTTTTTGCTATCCAGGAAGGTTTGCCGACATATCCTCTAATGTCAAAGCCAACCTCCTTGAGCTGCTGCCAATTTGTGATGAATGCAAATTATGTAAGTGTTAAATGTAATACTCTAAAATGGTAGATTAGAAAATAAAAAATACCACATTTAGCGTAACTGTAGCTTAATTTAGTTCACTCAGCAGACCAGTATGACAACACTTATGTACAACTTACATAGGTTATGTATTATCTGGGGTACCATGTGTGGGGAGAAGAGCATGTACTCCCATTTGTCATGTATGTTTGGGGAAATGTAGCTTGTGAACCTGGCTGTTCATGTCCTTACAATCTTGTTTCTAATACATTTGCAGCATTGGCACCCACCATTTAAGGACTAGTCTTCATATTTTGCTGTTTCTAAAGGCCTGAGACTCGCACCTGTACCTTGCAGAAAATGTTACATGGGCTTCCCATCCTGCTGCTAATGAATGAATATAAGAAACAACTTGGCAGCTCATTCTCTAGTTTTAGAGAGGTCAAGCAATGGGCTGTATTTGTTTCTTCAAGGGAAAAGGGCTTCAGGAATGTGCTGTCCCTTAATTAATCCTTGACGTAAGTGTTTTGCCAGCAGGGTTTCTTTAAAGTTTGGTCACTCTGAATCATTATTCAAGAAAGAAGTTTACTGTCATGAAAATGTGAAAAACCTCTACAAAAATGTACATTGAGATAAATATCCCCAACTCTGGGTCTCAAATGCTTTGGCATAAAACTTCCTTGATAGATCATGTACAAATAGTTCTGTATATTGTAAAGAAACAACAACATCAAATAAATTCGCAGTTATCAAATAAATACTTTTAACATGTGGGTTATTTTCTTAATCTTCAGAATAATGTGAGTATGTAAAAATGTTTATTATTATTATTATTATTATTATTATTATTATTATTATTATTATTATCATTTTTATTTCTTGGCAGACACCCTTATCCAGGGCGACTTACAACATAAGTGCAAAAATACAGTTAAGTACAAGGCATCAATCATTACAAATTCAATTTAGCTAAAACATAGCAATTCAAAATAATACACTTTACAAATTCCAATTTACAATTTACACAAGTACAGTAAGTGAGGTCCTTAGCTCTCATGTGCATTGTATTTTCATTTTTTTCCAAGTCTGTACATTTTAAGTTATCTACTGTATAAAGCCTGTGGGCTTTCATTACCAGGGCTGAAGGCCCCTATGCATTATGGCAGTCCAATCCTGTAGAGTCCAGTAATGTTTCATTGTTCACCTAAACCACATGTTTGTTTTTAAGACTGTGGAAATGCATTAAATACTGATTAATTAAGCATGTTCTTTGATGTATTAAGGGGTATTCTGTCTTTGGGGGCTGAAATGCATTCAGGTGTGTGTACTAAATTATCTATGCATTACTGAATTTTCTAAACTGTGCTTAACAGATTGAAGGGTAAGTTGTAAAACCTGCTGCACTGGGGCTCTCAAAGAGCAGGGATGGAGAGTCTTGTTCCTTGAATAACCAAGTATGAGGATGTTGTATGGTTTCTAACTTCCTTGTTCTTGATAAGCTCCTATGCAGGCATACCTAAAAGTACTACCTAACGTATGTAGCTAGGGAATGTCTCATTTATTCTCTCCTGCTAAAAAAAGGAATGTCCTGATGGCAGTTCCTTTTGGTAAACCATTGAGCCAACCTAGCCTCCTACTCCACCTGTATAGTGGACTTGCTGTGTGCAGTTAAATCCAAGTGTAAATGGGGTGTGCCCTAACATTCTTTGAAGCTGTATATTTTGGTGTCAAACTACTTTTTCATTAATTTATTCTACCTTATGTGCCAGTCTGTCACATCTTACGAAGATGACCCTCTATGTAAACTGGGCACAAGTTATGTGAGCTCTTATGTGAAAGCTCTCTCCTCCGTAACAGAGCTAGCATCCAATATGATTTTCCTCAAGAGAGGAGGCCACAGACACACAAAGATGCCTATTGAGATCATTGTGCAGTTTCTGATCAAAAAATTGCCTTCTCGAGGATGGACGCTCTAACAAAACAACAACAAACCATTACATACATTACATTATGTGATTTGATTTACAGATGTAAAACGCATTGATTATTTATATTACTAGCATTGGGGTTGTTGGCTATTTTCCTCTGATTTACATGGACAGGAAATAAGATACTTTATTTTGATAACCTAAGATTGTATCACTTTGTTTCTAATAGTAAGCCATTTCACTCTTACGGGGACATACCTCAATGCTACATACAGACACACAAATACACACAGAAAGATGTACTGGCTTTGGTGAGCTCGTGTTGGACGATTTATAAACCCACTAATCTGTGCAGTGAAATTCGACAGGCAGTTGAGTCCTTTGGAGTTCAGATTTGAGAAGTAAATAATCAATGTATTTCCCTAGCCGTGTCCTCTACCTCAGCAAAAAAAAAGTGAAAATAAAAAATAATTACATTACAAATATCCAATATGTTAAACTTGCAAAAATTCCCCTACCTCACTCTTGTCTCTCCAGTTGCGTGTTTCACAGTCTCAGTTGTTTTTCAACATTTACTGGTCTTGTCAGGTGTATACTAATGTCCAGTCTGTCCTATATATATGTAGCTTTTAGTATGAGGACTGAACCCATATGAATAGTTAGAGTCATATGGATAATTAATGTGTGTTTTTAAAGCATGTATCCATATAATGAGATTTTACATAGTTGTTCCAAATGCAAACCAAATAGGGTTAAAAAATCCAAAAGCCACTTATATTTTCAGGTTGTAAGTATAATAAAGGTTTTAAAAAGTCCTCCAAAGCAAACACCATATAAAAACAAAAATGCAGTGCTTAATTATACTTTGGCATATTCCTTGCAGTAATTCAGCTGTGGTTAACCTTAAAAGTGAGTTGTCAGAACTGCAGACTCTCGTATGTCTCAACCATTCTGACTTGGCATAAATAGGTTATTAAACATTATTTATGTTCATATGTGTGAATAAAAAAAGGAAATATGACACTTTTTTTGGGAATAGTTACATATATAATTAATTGTTTAATTGTTTTCATACATCCTAATTTCTTTAACAGACCGCTAATGTTTATAGCTGATTGCTATAGTTTCCCTTCTCATTTGACAGTGTTATAGTCATAAATTCAATTATTGTGAAAACAGGTCCAGTTGAAATAATCTGAGCTTCATTCTTTTGTGGTGTTAAAAAAATAAGGATTAAGTAAAACTCTGGTATGTTTAAAGTGCAACACTATCATCTGTTCTTAAATGGCACTCTGAAGGACAGGCCTGTTTCCTTTCAATTTTTATTTTATTTTTATGATATCAAATTGAATGTCTTAAAATACTCTCTGCAAAGGGCTATGGAAATCTAAAGGTTTTAATTGCAGGGTAAGAGATGCTTTAAACAGGGCTGTCCATATAGAATCTGCTAGATCCTACATATAACGTTTAACCCTGGTCCATTTGGTCAGCACTGAGAAAACATGAGTCATAATGTGCAAATGAAATTTTGAAACTGATGCCTGCCAATGTCGATGTCTGCCTTGAGCAATTATTCTGTAACTTATGTGCCTACAGTTAGTCTTTATTTCAGATTTATAAACCAGGTCTTGGGCTTTTGGGAAAATATATGTATTGCGTAATGTTTTAAAATATTAACTATATTCTCTTTTAGTTTCTGGAAGTACAGTTTACAAATGTGTTTTTTTCTTAATGGAGAATTCACATAGTATGATGATAATCCTATAAATAATAAGTACAGTAAACATTTGTAAACCTTGTATGTCAGCTTAGATGAAGAGCAAGAGCATAATAATAATAATAATAATAATAATAATAATAATAATAATAATAATAATAATAATAATAATCATCATCATCATCATCATCATCATTATTATTATTATTAGTAGTAGTAGTAGTAGTAGTAGTAGTATATACTAGTATTCAATTGCAAAAGCAACAGTTTTTAAATAAGTCATTTACATATATTTAAATACCTAATTATAACCAAGAATGTAGATTTCATTATGGGTTCTGTTTATTGACTACTGAAGACAATCAGGATTCTGCATGTAAGATTAACCATAACCCCAAATCCAATCTTAAGTTTCTCTGTAACAAAAAAGTCAAGCAGTTGACCAGCATCGCACAGTGTGTTCTAGTGATAAGGAGACCCGCATGGTATCTTGCCTGCCTGGTGCTCAGGTTGCAGATCTCCCTAGTAAACAGGTTACTGGCCAAAGCCAGGGGGAATCCACTGTTCATGGTTCATATTGGAACCAATGACATAGGAAAAGATAGGGCAGAGGTTCTGCAAGACAAATTTATAGAGTTAGGAAATAAACTAAAGAGCAAAACCACCACTGTAGTTTTCTCCAAAATACTCCCTGTATCACGTGCCAGGCCAGGGAGACAAGCAGGGATTAGAAAGTTCAACACGTGGTTGAAATCTTGGTGTAGAGAAAAGGGCTTTGGATTTATGGAGCATTGGTCTTTCTTCTGGGATAGACGGGACCTGTACAAACCAGATGGTCTACACCTAAACAGAAGTAGGGCTAATGCATTAGGAGACCGTATGTGCAGAGTAATTGAGAATCTTTTAAACTAGGGACCAGGTGGGCAGGGAGCTCTGACAATGGGAGATGTTCCACTAAGGAAAGAAAACAAAGCGAAACTGCTAGTAGGAAAGTCCTGAAATGTTTGTACCTCAGTGCCAGGAGTATAAGGAACAAGATGTTAGACCTAGAAGCTACAGTGCTGACGTGTAATTATGATTTTGTAGGAGTGACAGAAACATGGCTTACAGAAAATTATGGGGATGAATACAAGTTGAAAGGATACACACAGTTTAGGAGAGACAGGCAAAATCGACGAGGTCGATGGGTAGCACTATATGTCAGAAATTACATTGAGGCAAAAGAACTCAAACTAGTAACAAAATAATCTTTGTGGGTTAAACATATAATAAAATAATTGGAGGATTAGTGGCAGGAGCGTGTTACACACCACCCAATTCAGATATTCAGAAAGATGTTGTATTGTACAATGTAATCAGAATTGCACGTAGCAAGGATGTGGCTGTTATAATGGGGGATTTAAATTTCCCAAACATAGACTGGGAAAGCCCACTTGGGACTACTGAAGCAGAAATAGAAATGGTTGAGATGGTAAATGTTTTCTAACTCAATTTGTCAGGAAAAAAACCAGAGAGAGTGCATGCATTGATTTGATTTTTTCAAATGACTAAGATCATGGTCAGAGGGACACTAGTTAGTGGTAAACTGTAATCACAATATGGTTTGCTTTGAGGCATACTTTAAAAAAACAAGGACTAAGTCTAAAACAATGGTCTACAGTTGTAGAAAACCAAACCTTGAAGGTATGAGGCAGTTCTTAGAAGAGTTAGACTGGAGCACACAAGATTCAGTTGAAAATGGATGGCCAAAATGGTTTAATATAAGTATGCAAAGACATATCAAGATAAAGAAAATGTTTGTATGGCATATACAAAAAGGATAGAGATGAAACAAAATACAACGAATATATTGATCTGCAAATAGATGATAAGAAAGGGATCAGGAAAGCAAAGAGGGAAATAGAAAAAAACATAGCTCTTGGATCTAAAACTAATGCAAAGAGCTTTTTTCAATACTACAACAGCAAGAGGTCAATAAAGGAGGAAGTGAAACAGATAAAGGGCAAACATGGAAGTATCTTGGAAAATGAACAAGATGTGACAAATGTTCTAAATGAGTATTTCACAGAGGTTTTTACAAAATAAAAAAACAGAAAACATGCCACAGTTTAACAACCAGTCCAGTCAAACTCTAAGAGAGATCAGGATAAATGAGGAGTAGGTACTAAAGGGACTTGCAGAATTTAAAACAAACAAATCACCTGGGCCAGATGGTATATTTCCAACAGTACTTAAAGAAATTAGGGAAATAACTAAAATATTCCAAATGACACTTAGAACAGGGGATGTGCCAACTGACTGGAAGACGGCAAATGTCATACCTATCCACAAGAAAGCGGAAAAAACTGAACCAGGAAATTGCAGACCAATCAGTCTCACCTGCATTACTTGTAAAATGTTGGTGTTACGTGCCTTACGTATCTGCGTATGTGTACTGGCATTGTGCTCTGTGTTCTGTTGTCCTGCCTATCCCTATTGTATGCAAGAGTCCTGCTGTGATTAGTTCACATCCCCGTCACTCAAACTCTGATGTCACGTATTCCTGTCCAATCCAATGTCTCCGACCACTGTATAAATGCCCGTCATTTCTCCATTTCGAGAGAGCCGACAGATCGCAATGCCATTTCTTGTTGCTACCCTGTTTGTTTGTGTTAAATTACCTTTGTGATTGATTGTGTTTTCCTTGTGTAATACCTACTGTTTTCTTCTCTGTTTTGGTTTCATCACATTGTAATCTGTTATTGACTTTTGTTCGGTGGAAAATGGGTAGATAGGTGAGATACCCATGGGTTTACACGTTTACACATAGGCATATATGATGTTCAGTACATTAGGTATTTAGGTAGGTGCGGTGATCACCCCTTTGTATTAGTTGTCAGGGTTATATAGTTTAGTTAGTGTAGATAGTTAGGGTCTGTCCAGAAATACAAGTTAGGTAGTGGATTCCCTTCTAGACTGGCTTAGGTTTTGTTTTGTTTCAATATTAGCCGACACGTCCAGGTAGTTTTCCTCTGTGGGTGTTTGTTTATTATTTGTATTATTATTATTGTTGTCACGTCTGTTTTGACTATAACATATAGTTGTATATACTCCCCTTCCCATTGTAAATAAACCCTTTTTGTATATATAGTAGACTCGTAGTGTTGTTTTTTTTTGGCACTCACCTCACTCACACTACTACATTTGTGTGTTCTGTGTTATGTCCCCCTCATTCCCTTACATCAGCCACTTGGGGTCGTAACAGTTGGAAAAAATGATTAGACAGAAAATAGTGGAGCATCTTAATGAAAACCATATTCTTGGAGATCTTGGAGTCAACATGGGTTTAGACGAAGCAGATCATGTCTTACTAATATATTAGAGTTCTTTCAACATGCAACTGCAGCTAATCAAAACTTTTGATAAGGTTCCACACAAAAGACTGATCCTACAATGTAAAACCTCATATACTGTGTAAATTGGAATTTGTAAAATGTATTATGCTTTGAATTGCACTGTATTATGTGAATTGGAATTTGTAATATGTTATGCTTTGTACTGCACTGTGTTTTTGCACTTTGTATTGCGCTTATATTTTGTAAGTCGCCCTGGATAAGGGCGTCTGCTAATAAATAAATACATTAATTAATAATAATAATAATAATAATAATAATAATAATAATAATAATAATAATAATAATAATAATAATAATACAATTAGAAGCTGTAGGTATTCAGGGTAATGTAAGTAGATGGATTATGAACTGATTGATGTATAGGAAACAGAGGGTGTCGATTAGAGGAATTGCTTCTAACTGGATTGAGGTTGTTAGTGGAGTTCCACAGGGATCAGTATTAGGGCCTGTGCTTTTTCTAATCTAATATAAATTAGCAAACTTGTCAAATTTGCAGATGATACTAAAATAGGTGGCTCAGGAGATACAATCTTGGCAGCACAGGTTATTCAAAGGGACTTGGATAATATTCAGTTTTGGGCTGACACCGGACAGATAAAATTCAATATGGACAAGTGCAAGGTATTGCATGCAGGTAGTAAAAATGTCCACTATAATTACACTATGGGAGAAATAGAACTAGAAGAACATTTATAAAGATCTAGGAGTCTATGTGGAGTCCTCACTTTCCCCATCCAGACAATGTGGGGAAGCAATTAAAATGGCAAACAAAATGCTAGGGTATATTGTCAAAAGTGTAGAATTTAGAACAGTGGTTAAAAAAAGTAGGGGTCAGTGTGGGGGGGTCGCGAGATGATTTCCAGAAATCAAATACATTTAAATTTAAAATGATTAGAAATAGTATATTTTAGCAATAATTGTAACAAAAGATAAAAATTGTCATTAAATTAAAAATAAAACCATGCAAATAAAATTGATTAGGTGATTAGACAGATTAACGACATATTAGCATTAGCATCCGCATCAGTTGCAGCAGGTCAATTTACAGCACCCATAAACATTCCGATATGTGCACATAGGTAAGTTTTTAGGCTTTAAGTTTACAATATTATTTTTGTCAAAATGAAACGTTGGTTAATATTGAAAGACAAAGCCGGGAGGCCAGCGGAGGAGAGCGGAGAAGCACCACCGTCAAGCGAACTGTCAAGCGACCGAACATTAAAGACGGCGTTTCATTCCAAGACGCTGAGGTTTGGATTTCAGTCGAGAGGGAATACCCACAGTTATCCAAGGCCGCTATGGATGTACTGATGCTGTTTGGCACTACCTACTTGTGCGAAAATACTTTTTTCAGCACTCACATACGTTAAAAATAAATACAGATCGCGACTGAATGTAGAGGATGATTTCCGAGTGGTGGTCTCCAAAATTAAACCAAGAATGGACTTGCTGTGCTCCAAGCATTGTGCACACCCATCTCAATAGGTGAGGTTAACACTGAAATTAAAGTAATGACTAAAAAACTTTTAAATAATATTATGGTTGTTAGGCTGTTGTGTTGTTGTCATTATGCTGTTTAGATAGGCCTATTACGTTTGAATACTTTAACCACCTCTGAGGATAGTGGCCGGGGGTCACGAGTCACTGGCACCGTTATTTTGGGGGTCATGGGCTGAAAAGTTTGGGAACCCCTGATTTAGAACAAGGGAAGTAATGTTAAGAAAGTACAATGCACTAGTTAGACCTCATCCAGAATACTGTGTACAAATCTGGGCTCCACACTTTAAGAAAGATATCGCTGCTCTAGAGGCAGTTCAGAGGAGAGCAATCAGACTTATTCCAGGATTGAAGGGAATGTCCTACTCTGAGACACTGAACCTTTTCATCTTGGAACAGAGGAGACTATGTGGGGACTTGATTCAAATCTTCAAAATCATGAAAAGCATCGACCACATCAAAGCAGAGGAGCTTTTCCAGATCAGCAGGGACACAGGGGACACAGGACACAAATGGAAATTGGTCTTCAAGGCATTCAAGACGGAAAACAGGAGACACGTCTTCACAAAGAGAGTCGTCACAACTCCCCAGTCATGTGGTTGAAGCTGAACATTTGGGAACATTTAAAAATAGACTAGATAGGATCCTTGGATTACTTAGTTACTAATGGAGACCAAACAAGCACAATGGGTTGAATGGCCTCCTCTCATTTGTAAACTGAGTAAAATGAATAAATTATCATTATCAATGTCATATTTATTTAATATTTAACAGGCCATGCAATGTAAAGTGTGACCAAATTTGGTTCACTTAAAATGAATTGTATAATAAATCATCCCCATTTTGCTGGCTCACTGATTTTTTTTTATCCAGTTCTTTTGTATTAAAATTATCTTCTGTAGAGTACTTAAGTAAAATGAAAATATACATTTTATATTTTATATAAATATATACACCTTGGACAACTGGTCATCTCTACTACCAATATGGCCTCTGTGTTTTGTGTGTTCTGTGAAAGGTGTGGTTCTTCAAAACATATGAGAGTTTCTTCTTGGGTGCAGACAACACCCAATTCTAGTCATATTGCTTTTATCACAAGTTGCAGTGTAAAGTATTGTCAGTATTCATCTGAAACAAAAGTTATTCACTATTTCATTTAGCATTTTATTAAACCATGGGTATTAATCACTATGGTGAGACAATGTTTCAGTTAATACAAGAGAGACTTCACAAAAATGCAACAAATGCTGATTGTATTATTATTGTTATATAGGCATTTATTTAGAAAATGTGTTAATCATAACAAAGTTTTCCATCCTACAGCTCTCCTAATCACATCACCCTCGAGAATAAACATCTTTATGGTGTCCTTTGAATGTTAAATTGAAATCAGCAGGATGTTGAGTGTTGGTTAATATATAGTCTTAGACTTTCAAATTATCAATCTATAAGGTGTTTTAGAGTTTTAGAGGTAAAACCTTGCCTGTTCCCCTTTCTACTACAGTAACTTTTACTTTTTTAGACTTAATTTATTTCTCAAAAAAGGCTATTTTTGAATAAACACTATATCAGGCTTCCCTGATTACAGGAAAGAGCCACTGGTTGTTCTCCTTCATATTCACATCTCTCTTTCTTGTATCAATTAGTGAGTTCTGACAGCTGCCCGATAACTGTAAAATAAATGTACATATACTAAATGTATATTGTGTGGTTAACTGTTTAACAAATTATTGAAGAATCTCTGATTGACACTAACCTTAATCTAGTTTAAGTGGTATGCAATGCATTGTAGTTGACTGTTTTGTGGTTTTATTCATCTATGCGTATTTGTTTTCATCCTTTATTTATTTATCACATAACACAATTGTAGAGCCATTATTAATGTTTTATATAAACTGTATTATGTTTTATATTAGAAATAATTATAAATATGCAGACTGAGCAAAGTAGATTTGTCAAGCTAGCAACAGGAAGTTGTCCAGAGGATATGTTCTGGACATTCTCCTCTCCACTTTGACTTCTGTTCATTATCATAAGAGGAACACCCAAAAAGATCTATAACCCACAGATACCAGTTTGTTTGGGGTTTCCTGTCGCAAGGCTGAAGATGCTACATTATAGTGATTGAGTACCTCATTGTGCATTGTTGAAGAGATGTGAGATTGGGCAGTTTGTATGCCACAACAGGAAAACACCTGCTTCCATGATGACCCCCACTGCTTAGGAAGACCATCACAAACATTTAGAAACCTGATCTCAAGACAGCACTTTGGGAAATCTGTCTGTGCCCCTTCCCACTGACCAACATGTCATGCATTGTATTAAAGGCTGTCCACTTCTGCTGTTCAATAAGTCTCTGCTGAGGTAGAGCGCTTCCATGTCAGGCCCCTTCCAGGCCTGGCATGTTAAATAAATACATTTACCATCTATGCATCCAGACTGGGTTCTTCAACAATTATGATTAATGTAAAGAGAGCCCATTATGTTTTGCTTCTATTGATTTGTCTGAAGTTTGTCTGAACTTGGGCTGGGATTAAATCAAAAACTTTGACCCACCCGCTAATAGAAAACTACAGAACTGTACTCAGTTGCGGCTTCATTTTCAGTAAGATGACACTTTCTTCTAATCAGAAATGTAACCGCTATGATGTACAGGTTTGTAGTTTGCTTTTTGCGGGTGGGTCAAAATTTGGATTTAATCCGGCCCATAGTCTATCACATTTCTGTATCTACAGCAGACAAACACTAGCACGCTGATGTATGTTTTGTACTATATGGTACAAACCTTGTACTATATGGTACAAGTACCTTATGCAAGGTACTGTAGAAATGTAATACAGGGTTTGTCCTGGTATGTAAAATAATTACCATAGTACACAGAGTACTCTAATATTTAAACAGGATTTACTGTACAGTATACTATCACCATATAGTACTGTGCAATTTGTTTTTTAAATTTAGTTACATTTTACTTTTTACACAATGCTAATTTACAAACATTACACAAACATTGAAACACACTTCCTTACAGGTAATATTATGATTATTACTAGTGCTACTGATGCTAAGACACTACTTAAGTAATTACAGATTTCTGTGCTCTTATAATCTGTTCCCTGTCTGTTTACTATTGGCTATGTGATTAAATGTCACATCGTGGAAAACCAAAGCAGCACTCCTTTTGACTTTAAACTTCTGCCATATCCTTGGTGACTTTTAACATTTAAAAGTTGCTAGTATGATGGAATTGAAAAGAAAAATCACAGATACATTAATTATACACTACTACCAACTTTTGAACACATATACAAATAGTTAGAAACTTACAATCGTTCTTTAAATAAAATAAAAAAAATAGTGTTGTTCTATTTTCCAACAATAAAAAATATTTTTAACCAAGATTGGCTGCAGTACAAGAATTAAATGACCAATCATTTGTATTTTTGTTTTCTCTGGAAGCACTTTACCAGAAATGTGATTACAAAAGATTAATCATGGATAAGTATTGTCTACAATGTAACTCTTTTAATGAAAGCACAGACTTAACTAAAGAGAAAGACTAAATCTACCATAAATTGTAAGAAAAACAAAACAGAAACAGTACAATACCTATAAAGCCCATTCATTACAATGACTAATTAAGTAATTCAATGCAGCTTTGAGCAAAGTGTATTCTACATATTCAGGGTCTGCTGAGCAACAGCCAGTTGGCAGCTGAAGCTTAAACGTACACCTTATGGGGTAACCTGAAAATAAATGGTGACTAATCCCCTCATTCATCAGTTTTGTTTCAAACACAGAATCCCTGAAGGAAGATAAATGAAGTGTACTGGAGCAAAGAAGGCTTTCTCTCTCAAGATTGAGCAAAAACAGCAAAAAAAAAACCCAGCAAAAAACAGAAGGAAACATATATGTTCCAAAACAGCCGTTACACACACTGTTCAGTTATACGTATGTGTGAAGGCTGGGAAAACGTTTCACAAGGAGGTGAACCATACACAAGAATGGTCTTGATTGCAAAAGATATACCAGTGTGATGTCAGTCATTCCTTCGCAGTAGATCACCTCATCTTCATCTGTTTTTTCCCATTCCCTTGGATTTGAACTCTATCTTTTAATGAGATCACTGTCATTAGAGAGTCTCATCATGTTCCTTCCATTTTCCAGGTCTTTTACTGTGGACTTCAATTAGTGTGTCTGTGTGTGTGTTGGGGGGTTGCAGAAGGTGGTGGCTCTTGGTAATGAATTTCAAGAGCTCTTTTCCATTTTCCATCTGCCTGGGATAAAGATAAGGCCTCTTGAATGCTATGTATGCATAAATGGCAAATTGGTGTTTACATCATTCCTGCCAGTTAATGAAGAGCTAGAGTGCTGCCTCTCAACTGGTGACCCATACCATTCTGTCTGTGACCTTTTGCAAGACAGCAGACAGTAAACATTGAGTCCCCTCTCCCTTCCTGCCCTTGGACTGAAGGAGCCACTGAATTAAAAAGACACTCTTATAATTAAATCAAGCTTCAAACAGGTCAAAAATCACTTGTCACCAAGATATGTTTTTTCTTGTGAATCTGCTGAAAGGATTTGTGTATCTCCTTCGCACAAAGCTATACAAAAGTAATACATGCTTATTAGTTAAAGTAACTTTGGAAAGAGCTGGTGAGCTCTCACATCAGTGAAAAATAAATTATATACATATATAAACACATTTTAAAAAGTTGGATTTGTTGACTGGATTTAAACGGCAGTACAGATTGCAAAGCTTTCAAGAAAACCTCAAACAACAAAGGGGCAGTGACAGAGTGTGGTGTTGACAACCAAATGCAGGTAAGAGACATCGTATAATCTCAATCATGCAGGGGGTGTGAAAGTTCACATTCATGTGTACAAGGTTTTCATTGCCAACTCTGTTTTTTAAATATTGATTTCTATTGCATATGTCTCTTGTTTTAAGAGGAATAACTACTGGATGTCCTGCTGAGTAGAAAACTTGTGTTTATGCTCATTGGAGAATACTGTGTAATCCTTATATTTCCTTGCGAGCCATTGGTTTTACATTTTCTTTTCAATGAGAGGAGATATAAACTTCATTGGTATATGTGCTGTGGTAAATAAAATGTGGTATGGTGTCTGTTACAAAAATGTTCAGGCATTAAGAGTGGTTTGATGCATTAAGATATTAAAGTCCTGGAGAGGATTTCAGTTTTGAAATGTACAGACACACTGATATATGTGTGCATGTTATTAATGTCTATCAGTGTATATGTATATGAATGAATACATAACTTTCACATGCCCTCTTGTAACAGCCCCACCAACCCAGTGCAGTAGGCTTCCTACCTGGTAAATGTCCACCCATACAAAGAAAACATGATGGTATTAATTACAGCTTTCTTTGGAATTATCACTGTCAATGTCACCCACAGCTTGCTGAAATCTACCAGATTATAAAAACCTAATTTAAAACATACCTAAGAAATCAATCTCTCTCTCTCTCTCTCTCTCTCTCTCTCTCTCTCTCTCTCTCTCTCTCTCTCTCTCTCTCTCTCTAACTCAGTGCATGCTGGGAGTGTGTGGGAGGAGTCAGTGGTGGCGGGAGGTTTGGTGGGGGAGAGTGTGTGTGTGTGTACTGCTCTCTTTCTTTCCTTTCTGGTTTTATACATACTTTTAATTGTTTGTTGGTTTTAAATAATTTATTGGTTTTAGAGCGACATGGTGTCGTGGTTGGGGGAGACCCCCCTTCGTTTAGTTATGATACCTGACCAGAAAGCACGGGTTCAAACTCGTATCCCAGGAGCAGGTGTCGGTAGAGGACTGTGCGATGGAGATCGGCAGGAAGGTAGGGTTCCAGAACATTGTCTCTGCAGCTCGAATGAATAAGGTGTTCCTGAAGTCTGAGGTGCTGGTGAATGATGTGGTGGAGGAGGGGGTCACGGTGAAGGGGACTTTTCTGCCCGCACTCCCTCTGGTCACCCCAGCGGTTAAGGTGGTCATTTCCAATGTACCCCCTTCCTGAGCAATGAGCTGCTGGCGGCAGAGATGAGTCGGTATGGCCGGCTCACCTGCGCCATTAGGAGTGTGCTGCTGGGCTGCGTGCTGGACGTGTCCATCCTAAGACGCATCCCAGAGCTTTTTGTAAAACCAGGCCATTGTCAGACGTCCATCCCCTGTTGTGGGAGGAGCAGAGCGATTGTGGGATTGGTTTGTGTTTCGCTTTAAAAACAAAGACCGAAAACAACACTACAAGCGATAGAGCCTGATGTGGAAAGGACTTTTGTGTCTATTTTATTCTTTATGCTTTACATGATTGTAAAGCATAAAGATACACTTTTCTGTTAAGAGATATTAAGAAGAGCTAAACGTGTATATACAACATTATATTCAGACAAGCATTACATTACCATAAGAAAACATTTCCATGTGCAACAATAAAATAAATATTTGCTATTTATTATTATTATTATTGCTATTTTTCGAGCTAGAAGCACTGCCCAAGGGGCAGGGGTTTTCAGCGCGCATCCCTGGAACGTATTGAAGACATTTGTCTATTGAAGCTGCCATTGCCCCTTGTGCCCGTCACTCAAACAAGACACTTCTGCTTCCTGTTTGTATAAAAGGTGACGTCTGCACAAAGACTTCCTCTTTTTGCCCTTCACCTTGGTTCGTGAAGGCAGGTGAGAGCTTCTGTGTTTGTGAATAAAAAACAGAAATTGCATTTTTTGACTCGCTGGTGGTACAAATAGTACCATCCACCCACCGATTCGCTACAGTTGTGTGTTGTTGTGCTATTTCAATTTTATGTAAATTAGCCATGCTGTTTTGTTCCATTCGCGCCTTGGTTCATCTTGGCTTTCACGCGACTACCAGTAGTTTATTATTATTATTATTATTATTATTATTATTATTATTATTATTATTATTATTATTATTATTATTATTCATGCTATTATTCATGTGTTGTTTTTTGTCCACTGGATTTTTTCCTCCACAGCGAGCGCGCATGCAGCGGCAGTAATAGCTGAGGCCGGCCGCTCTGTCATAAGAGACCTCGTCTGCGAGAGGAGCTTCTCCGCTTGCACTGACACTACAGCCCGTGGCTGCGGCTGTAGCAGGTCTCGCTGTTCTGCGCTCACTCATCCGTGTAGTGGTCTGGTGTGTTAAACCCCACTTTGGCTGGTGGCTTTTCTACCATGAGCCCTCCAGATCCTGAACAGCACGGTGCCCAGTGTCCCCAGTACCCCCCCCCCAGCACACGTGGTGTGACTAGGCTTGTATGGCCCGCGCAGCACTTGCAGTGTGCAGTGCTTTGTTCAGCACACTTCGGCGGTGCTTGCTGTTACACCTCGGGACCTTCCATGTTGTTGCCTCAAAAGAAAAGGCACAACTCGGTAGAAGTGTTCCCTGGTTTTTCGACCCAATGCCCCAGTGCAGTAAAGTGTGTGTAGTGTCCCTCCCCCACTGTGTTGTGTTGCGTAGCCGGTGGAGACACACTTACAGCAAAAAGTCCTGCTAGGTGCTCCACTGTCGCAAGAGCACCTCGGCTGCTGGTGTGCCTTCGGTACCCGCGCTGACTGGAGCACTCGCTGCACACTCACGTCGTAGTGTGCGTGTGCGTGCATGCACAAGCGCGGCACTGACGGGATGGAGAGACCCCATTCCTCCTCCCACCCCCCCGCTGTGCCACGCCACAGCACGTTACTTGCTTGGAGTGGTGATATGGTCTGCCCCCCCTGTCCAGGACTGGACCAGGGGGGCGGAGCAACTGTGGGCACCCCCCTGGCATGGGAGCGCGCGGAGTCCCAGTCACGTCCTGGAAGACAGTGTTGCCACCATTTCATCAGGCTGTCCTCCTCTCCTAGCGAGGGTGGGGCTTCGGTGGATCCTGCTTTCCACCTAGCCCTTAGCCCATCTGTCTCCTTTGTCAGGCCAGTGACTGCTGGGGCTTCTGTCCCACCGCTGGCCATGACAATTAGGGGACAGAAAGTGATGCCTGTGGAGAGGCATCCCCGGGACCCCTCCTCCTCCTCTCCCTTACCGTCTGGAGTGAATTCCACCATCTCTGCATTGGTGTCCTTGCCCCCCCTCTCAGCGACGCCAAGGGATCTGTCCTGTCCTAACAGGCAGTGCAGGGTGACAGAGGCGATGCTCCACCAAGCATATGAGGCTGGAGCCCAGGCAGCCCGCCTCTGCAATACGGAGTCCCTGCTGGCCCTCTACATCGCCATTGAGGCGACTGCGTCTTTAAACCCTATTTAACCATCACAATCAAACTCATTCAGCGTCTCCACACAGCACAGATACACTGTAAAAACAGAACAAAAAAACACGAGATCACACATGTAGCAGAAACAAAAATACAACTATACGAATTTGCTATGATAACTCAGCCTTCTATTTGTACTTATTTGTATTGATGCATTAAGGGATTTACACCGATTTGCTATTAACATGCATTCATCACCGCGCACACAGTTCACATTTTCATTCATTTTGTGGCGTATTTTTAGTTTTATACTTGATTAAAAAACAATCACTATAGGCTAGCCTATTGATTATGGATGCAGCTGTTTTGGGGGTATTTGCGGTGCAGACGTGTGCAGATCAATAACCTGTCGGACGATCTCAGGTGATGTTAATGGTTTGATGGGAAATTGTGCTTATTAATGAAGTCTGGGATGATGGTCCCAAATCACTGTTACATTGTCCCTGTTGCCAGACACGCAGCAATGTTCTGAATAATAATAATAATAATAATAATAATAATAATAATAATAATAATAATAATAATAATAATAATAATAATAACGTCTTTCCTTTCACGGAAGCTGCGCTCAGTCGTCTCTCATTGCTGCCATTTGCCAACTCCTAACTAGTTAGTTGACCTGGTGAGACCATATTGTTACTGTAGTGTCTCTCTCCTCGACAGACTGCTGTTTGCTGCTGATTTTGCTCATTTTTAATCAAAACTCTCCTCACTGCTCGCATCTCTGCTGGCATTTTAAACATGGCGGCTGCACTCCAGCAAATAACTTTTGCTGGAGACGACTTTACCCCGCCCCCCGGCCCCTGATGTCACTGGTTCTTAGGTTGCAGACCAGCAAGTTTTTGGTGCCAGTTCTTTTGCGGTGGAAAAGCAAAAAATGGTTCCAAATTAGGCACCGGCTCCGAACTAGCACCGGCTCCTTGTCGGTGGAAAAGCGCTATTGGAGAAACATACAATCTGCGAAGTGCCCCCTCCGGGGCAGAACGAGGGGTTCTATACCCCATACTTCCTTGTGCCTCATCTTGGATCTGAGGTATATAACCATATTTAGTTGATGGTTTTCCATCCTCCTCCATTCTCTTTGGAGGAGGAGAGTAGGTTCATACCCGGTGCGGGCTCTCAGGTGCTGTTTGGAGCACACCTAGGACATTCGGTGCTCGGACCAATTGTTTGTGTCCTACGGAGCACGGACACGGGGCCAGGTGCTTTCAAAGCAGCGCCTCTCACACTGGATTGTGGACACCATTACCACAGCTTACGAGTCAGCTGGAGTCCCGGTGCCTGAACACCTTGTGGCCAACTCAAGGCATAGCCACGTTGTGGTCCCTTTTTCGAGGTGCCCCACTGGCAGACATCTGTGCGGCTACGAGTTGGGTATCGGCACACACCTTTGTTCAGTTCTACAGGCTGGAAGTGACAGACCCGGTTCCTTCTATTGGGAATCTGGTGTTGGCTTCAGTTGAACCTCAAGTAGCCTATCAGGCACTGGCTCCTGGCCTTTTCTATCCCTGTCTGCCCCTGTTGAGCGTGCTTGGGAAAAGCAACGCAGAACCATCATCCCTTCCTACCGGACTGTGACTTGTATATAGTTCATTCTGTAGGCGTGAGTGCATGTGTTTTTTAAACCTGTACCCCGCCATTGTACATAGTTCCTTTGTCAGCAGGCCTGGCCCCGCCCTAGCTATACTAGCTGTGCTGAGGGCCGCTGCTGCTGTGTATTCAGCAGTAGGCTTTGAGTTTACTCTTGTGCCCCGCTGTGTATATAGTTCATTTATTGACATCAGTAGAGCATCTGTTGCCACTAGCTGCTGGTCGGCAGTGTGTAACTTGCTCCTCTGTCCTGCGTGTGGTGCATGAGCTGGCTCCTGCACCCCGCAGTGTATATAGTTAATTGGAATAGAGAGTTGAGCTTGTTCGCTCCTTATTAAGTTGAGCATGGACAACTGCTACTGCTGTTAGCGAGGGCATGCGTGCCTCATTAGGTATATAGTTCCTTTGCCAGGAGTCTGTGGCCCCACCCTAGCTATGCTAGATGTGCTGGAGGCCACTGCTGCTGTGTCCAGAGAAAGGTACTTGAGTTGGTTCTTGTTGTTCCGCTGTGAGACTGCACCCTGTTCATGGTCTTGGTATTGGCCCCGATCCTAGCCCTGCTGGTAGAGCAGGAGGCCGCTATTACTAGGCTTCACGATAGGCACAAGGTTCTTGTTGCCCGTGGATACACCATTCCTTATTTCTTCCCAGGTCAGCATGACTGTGGTCTTTGCGTCTGGGCAGCCCAGATGTGCCCCCAAGGGACCCCTGTGGTTCTATCATAGAGTTGGTACGGCTCCTAGTAGGTTCACCTTGGGGCAGGCTCTCTTACCAGCTCACTGTAATGGTTTGGTTAAACTGTAACCCCTCCCCCTTGGGCAGTGCTTCTAACTTGAAAGATAACGATAGGTTGTGTATGCAACCATGGTTATCTGAGAAAAGAAGCACTGCCCAAGGGTTGCAAGGTCACATGGGAGTTCTAGCTCCCGGCAAAAAGAGGAAGTCTTTGTGCAGACGTCACCTTTTATACAAACGGAAGGGTCCTGTTTGAGTGACGGTCACAAGGGCCAATGGCAGCTTTGATAGACAAATGTCTTCAATATGTTCCAGCGATGCACGCTGAAAACCCCTCCCCCTTGGGCAGTGCTTCTTTTCTCAGATAACCACAGTTGCATATGCAACCTATCATTATTATTGTAATCATCATCAAGATATGTGCTAGTAGATACAGTGAGGGAAAAAAGTATTTGATCCCCTGCTGATTTTGTACGTTTGCCCACTGACAAAAAAATGATCAGTCTATAATTTTAATGGTAGGTGTATTTTAACAGTGAGAGACAGAATAACAGCTAAAAAATCCAGAAAAACGCATTTCAAAAAAGTTATAAATTGATTTGCATGTTAATGAGGGAAATAAGTATTTGATCCCCTATCAATCAGCAAGATTTCTGGCTCACAGGTGTCTTTTATACAGGTAACAAGCTGAGATTAGGAGCACTCTCTTAAAGGGAGTGCTCCTAATCTTAGCTCGTTACCTGTATAAAAGACACCTGTCCACAGAAGGAATCAAACAATCAGATTCCAAACTCTCCACCATGGCCAAGACCAAAGAGCTGTCCAAGGATGTCAGGGACAAGATTGTAGACCTACACAATGCTGGAATGGGCTACAAGACCATCGCCAAGCAGCTTGGTGAGAAGGTGACAACAGTTGGTGCGATTATTCACAAATGGAAGAAACACAAAATAACTGTCAGTCTCATGAGAACGGTGAGGAATCAGCCCAGAACTACACGGGAGGATCTTATTAATGATCTCAAGGCAGCTGGGACCATAGTCACCAAGAAAACAATTGGTAACACACTACACCGTGAAGGACTGAAATCCTGCAGCGCCCGTAAGGTCCCCCTGCTCAAGAAAGCACATGTAGTTTGCCAATGAACATCTGAACTGGGTGAAAGTGTTGTGGTCAGATGAGACCAAAATCTAGCTCTTTGGCATCAACTCAACTCACCGTGTTTGGAGGAGGAGGAATGACCCCAAGAACACCATCCCCACCGTCAAACATGGAGGGGGAAACATTATGCTTTGGGGGTGTTTTTCTGCTAAGGGGACAGGACAACTGCACCGCATCAAAGGGACGATGGACGGGGCCATGTACCATCAAATCTTGTGTGAGAACCTCCTTCCCTCAGCCAGGGCATTGAAAATGGGTTGTGGATGGTATTCCAGCATGACAATAACCCAAAACACACAGCCAAGGCACCAAAGGAGTGGCTCAAGAAGAAGCACATTAAGGTCCTGGATTGGCCTAGCCAGTCTCCAGACCTTAATCCCATAGAAAATCTGTGGAGGGAGCTGAAGGTTCGAGTTGCCAAACGTCAGCCTCGAAACCTTAATGACTTTGGAGAGGATCTGCAAAGAGGAGTGGGACAAAATCCCTCCTGAGATGTGTGCAAACCTGTTGGCCAGCTACAAGAAACGTCTGACCGCTGTGATTGCCAACAAGGGTTTTGCCACCAGGTACTAAGTCGAAGAGGTCAAATACTTATTTCCCTCATTAACATGCAAATCAATTTATAACTTTTTTGAAATGCATTTTTCTGGATTTTGTTGTTGTTATTCTGTCTCTCACTGTTAAAATACACCTACCATTAAAATTATAGACTGATCATTTCTTTGTCAGTGGGCAAACATACAAAATCAGCAGGGGATCAAATACTTTTTTCCCCCACTGTATGTATTTTAAATGGCACAACTTGTCTCCTTTAACTTATTACTCTTACTACAGATTTGTAACTGCAAACAACACGTTTTGCAGTATTATTTTTAATTTACTTAGCAGGCGCCCTTAACCAGGGACAGTTGAAACAAAATACACACATTTCACGATTAATCATACAGTAAAAGCAGCTACGATGTAGCAGGTTATAATTTCACTAAATTGTGCACATTTCAATCATGGCGTTTATGGACTTATGGACACATTTATTATACCAGTCCATAATGTTTTAGAGGGAAACTCAGATCTGTATTTATTTATTCATTAATTTAACTTGTAAATGGGCACACATTAACTAAATCATGTTCGCCTTCATACTGATTGTCTCTGCGGGTCTGTTATACAACAGACCTGTAAACCATTCACAAAACGACAACCTGAAACACTGTCCAGTTGTTCATAAAATATTAATAAATTCGGAGGCTACCAATTCGATTATTACACCCGTTTAAGAGTCCGGGGCCGGACGTGTCTCCCAGTGGAAACGGGGCATTACTAGACTGCAAATCTGTTGTGCTTTTGTAAGATAGGTGCTTCAGAGCCAGATTTTCTTTTTTTGTCATGCTGCTCTTTGCATTTTATTAAGTTTAAACTGAAGTGCTCAAATTAGAAGAGCAGAATTAATGATTTAAAGTTCATGTCTAAAATACTGCAGATTCACAACTTGTCAAGGCTTCTTCAGAAAAGGTCATTATCTGATCTTCATGAATAAGTCCTGAACCACATAACTAAGCAAGAAAAGCTCCTGGAATATAATAAAATGTGTTACTTGAGTAGATATAATGACTCATAAGACTATTCATACCATTCATTTTTTCTCCATTAATGGGAAAGCTTTTAAATCTAATTCAGATATGCATTTGAGCACTGAGTCAGTTCAGAAAGTTTCACATTAATATGAAAAGTACAGCACATGATGGCATTTTAACCTTGCTATAGTTGGAGTGGACTTCACATAAAGATAAAGAAATAGTGCATAATGGGTTCTTCTCTGAAAACTCTGACTCACATCTGTCTCTTACTTTAATGGTTACATATTTGTTGTATAGCATTTTATTTAATAACATGAATGTATAATCTAAGATAGTAGTTCATATGCATAATTGTTAATGTTTCAACTGACATGCAGCTCATTTTCTTTATTTTATATATATATGTGCTCATCTGTCTTAGTAATTTCTTATGCAATCAGCAAACGTAAGCTTTACATTCTCTAGACCATTTAATTTATTGCTTATTGCCTGAAAAGAACGCTCACTTAATTTGTGGTGGCCATAATACTGCTTCTTCTATTGTAACAGACATTTTCTCCAATATTCTTAAACATGTTTGGCATTTTGTAAAAAGAAAATGATTAATTAATTATTAATTAACAGTATGATCACTGGAACTTGCAGATTACAAATGTAACAGGAAGATAACACTACAGAGGACTTGATTACCCAGCCAATCTATTATTACAAGAGGAGCTTAAAATAGTTTAATGAAGGATCTTCAATCTTCCATGTTTTATGGGTGCCTTTTGATTTTCTGTTGCTTGAACTGGAAACACATTTTTTTTGTCCAATTAAACTGTTTTTAAGTGCTACTAAGAACTTCATCGGCCAACTGAAACAAAAGCTTGCAGTATTTTATTCCCTTAAGATCACTAAAGATCTCTGTCTACAAAGTAAAGACCAAAGCTGTTGATATATGTAAAAAAACGTTACAACTCAATGGACTTGCAGGCTATCAGAAACGCTATGGGCACCTCTCCAAAATTATGTTCTCCTATTATTGTCAAGTGAACAGTCCATTAAATGGCCTAAATTATAAGGAAAAGAGTACACATGAATAATTATTTCTTATTAAGGTTCAGAAGTGTTACATTGTGAAAATCAACAAGTCATCAGATTCAAAGCATAACCATTTATTGATCCTAACAAGGTACAGCAGTGACACAGAATATAGGTCAGTTGATCACTAGTGTCACAGATGGTGTCGTAACTCAGCTCTTAATTACATTATTATGTATTATTTCACTAATTTATGTATTTAATTCCCAATCACATTTCTTTCAAATATTGTTGTGTGATTTGAATTATGCTGTGATTATTCAGTTCCTGCTTTTTATTTGTATTAATTCATTATTTTGCAGAGAGCGCTTCTAGACATTCCCATGTGGACTTGCCCACATACAGCTACTGATTGTTTTCACCTTTCCCCCAGACCTAAGAATGGGCCATATTGGATGATTGTTCCAGTCATTAAGTAGATTCAGCAGCATGGAGAGCCACAGAAGCAGCTAAAAAGGAGCCAGTTTGAATACATTTTATTGAAATACACAGTTTAATGTCTCAACGTATTCTTTCTACAATGGAAATCAAATATTGTTTGGAAAGTTCTTCCCAACACTGTTGCAGAAGTTCCCACAAATGTGTTGCTTTTCTTTCACCCTTCTGTCCAGTTCATCCCATGTTTTGGGTCATTATCTTGCTGTAGGATGAACCCCTGACCAACTAGGTGTATACCAGAGGGTATTGTATGGTGCTGTAAAATGCTGTGGTAGCCCTTTTTGGTTAAGGTTGCCACTCACACTGTGCAAGTCGTTGACTCTGCATGCAGCAAAAGAGTCCCAGACCATCACCTCCTCCATGTTTGACGGTTGGTGTCAAACACTGAGGAACCGTCCTTTAGCCTACTCGATATAAACCCTGTGTGTTGAACCAAAGATTCAAAATTTTGATTAATCTTTCCATAAGACCTTCTTCCCGTCTTCAGTAGTCCACTGGCAGTGCTTCATGGCCCAGGCTAGTCTCTTTTTCTTATTTTGCCTTCTTAGCAATGGCTTTCTTACTGCCATTGACCTGTCAAACCTGCAGCTTGAAGTCTTCTTTTCACAGATGAAACTGAGACTTGCTCACTTCGACTAGTGTTAAGCTGTGCTTGAAGCTGCTGTCCTGTGAGCCGCCTATCACGCAAGCTGTTGACTCTCAGAAACTTGTCTTCTGATTCTGTTGTGGCTTTGGGTGTGCCACACCTCTTTCTGTCAGAGTTTCCTCCAGTTTCCAAGTGCCTTTTGATGGTGTAGGAAACTGTATTTAAAAACTGTGCTTAGATTTCAATAAAAACTGGAAAAATTGGGTGTTCTAAAACTTTTGATTGGTAGTGTGTGTGTGTGTATATATATATATATATATATATATACACTCACCTAAAGGATTATTAGGAACACCTGTTCAATTTCTCATTAATGCAATTATCTAACCAACCAATCACATGGCAGTTGCTTCAATTCATTTAGGGGTGTGGTCCTGGTCAAGACAATCTCCTGAACTCCAAACTGAATGTCTGAATGGGAAAGAAAGGTGATTTAAGCAATTTTGAGCGTGGCATGGCTGTTGGTGCCAGATGGGCCAGTCTGAGTATTTCACAATCTGCTCAGTTACTGGGATTTTCACGCACAACCATTTCTAGGGTTTACAAAGAATGGTGTGAAAAGGGAAAAACATCCAGTATGCGGCAGTCCTGTGGGCGAAAATGCCTTGTTGATGCCAGAGGTCAGAGGAGAATGGGCCGACTGATTCAAGCTGATAGAAGAGCAACTTTGACTGAAATAACCACTCGTTACAACCGAGGTATGCAGCAAAGCATTTGTGAAGCCACAACACGTACAACCTTGAGGCGGATGGGCTACAACAGCAGGAGACCCCACCGGGTACCACTCATCTCCACTACAAATAGGAAAAAGAGGCTACAATTTGCACAAGCTCACCAAAATTGGACAGTTGAAGACTGGAAAAATGTTGCCTGGTCTGATGAGTCTCGATTTCTGTTGAGACATTCAGATGGTAGAGTCTGAATTTGGCGTAAACAGAATGAGAACATGGATCCATCATGCCTTGTTACCACTGTGCAGGCTGGTGGTGGTGGTGTAATGGTGTGGGGGATGTTTTCTTGGCACACTTTAGGCCCCTTAGTGCCAATTGGGCATCGTTTAAATGCCACGGCCTACCTGAGCATTGTTTCTGACCATGTCCATCCCTTTATGACCACCATGTACCCATCCTCTGATGGCTACTTCCAGCAGGATAATGCACCATGTCACAAAGGTCGAATCATTTCAAATTGGTTTCTTGAACATGACAATGAGTTCACTGTACTAAACTGGCCCCCACAGTCACCAGATCTCAACCCAATAGAGCATCTTTGGGATGTGGTGGAACGGGAGCTTCGTGCCCTGGATGTGCATCCCACAAATCTCCATCAACTGCAAGATGCTATCCTATCAATATGGGCCAACATTTCTAAAGAATGCTTTCAGCACCTTGTTGAATCAATGCCACGTAGAATTAAGGCAGTTCTGAAGGCGAAAGAGGGTCAAACACAGTATTAGTATGGTGTTCCTAATAATCCTTTAGGTGAGTGTATGTATCTATATTCCAACAAAAGTGAATTCTATACACCTACCTTATAGTGTTGCATGGTGTACCAGTACTGATAAAGTAGTTTTGAAACTATGGAGAGTTCCAGCATTTTGAAAATAATTTTTTTAATTTTTAATTGTGTGAATGACTGTTTGACCTGGCTAAACAGCACAGACAGTGTAATATGAGCCATGCAGCAAGAGTGTTATGTTTTAATAAACTCCGACAGACCAGCGTTTTAACGTGTCTCTCCTGTCCTTATTTGTACATACACACACAGTTTACATAAAGCAGCAAAACAGTTTGCAGCAAGCAGCTTGCAACCGCAGCGCTTAATATGGCAACTGTCACAAAAGAACCAAATAAACAGCGTTACTTAAGAACAGAACTACACAACAGCTCATGGTTGTAAGATTTCCCCCCCTTTCCTCTCTTGTTAAATATGAAAGGTGGCCCTGACAGGCCGAGGGGACACCTGTGCCACTACAGTAGCTGGGTCCTGCTGATTGGGTGGAACCTCTGGGACTGTAGCACAAGCAGCACCCACCACCGTGGCAGTAGGGGCTGGCACTCTGTGAAGGCAGTGGGCATGCCAACGAGAACCATTGGCCAACTGGGATGTAGCCGGTTCCCACTGACGGGAGACTTAGAGGGGCGAGGTCCAGAAAGAGCCGAGTTTATTCCTGCGCTGGGGCAGGTGAGCCTGGACCCAGTCAGACACTTTGGTAGGAGTTGGTTTGGATCGGTGTTGTTTGTCATACCTGTCTTTCATGGTCCGCTGATGCTTCTCCACTCTGGCTGCCACTGTGGGGATCGGTCGTTACTGAGGGAGTGGGCGGAGTTTGTTCAGTGGTATTTCCAGTTCCCATCCCAGCATGAGCAATGCCAGAGACACTCCTGTTGTGGTGTGGCGGGTAGCCCAAAAGTGCAAGAGTTTGAGAGAGGGCAGAGATGAAGGGAAACCCTTGAGCCAGGTGTGCCCGTATGCCATTCTTCAGATTGTAACGTTCCACCCCCCCGTTGGCCTGGGGATGGTAATAGGCAGTGTGAAAGTGCTGAATTCTTGTGCTGCTAGATAGGACGTGAACCCAGCTGACACAAACTGCAGCCCATTGTCCATGGTTATGGTTTGGAGGACCCCCCACCAGGAGATGAGAAACTCCAGAAAGGTCACAACGGCAGAGGCCGTAAACTGTGCCCATGGGAGCCACTTCAGGCCATTTATAGTGCAAGTCATACACTACAACCAAGAAGCGTTGATGGTGGCGAACATTATGCAGCTCCCTGCAGATATCCATCTGTAAATGGTCCCGGGGCTTGGCTGGCCAATCGAGGGGCTATAGTGGGGGCGGAGCAGAGGGCCCTGTCTTCCCACTGACCAGAAACGGGGCACACTCCCGGACAAAAGTCTTGATCTTGCGGTTGATGTCTGGCCACCATACCATGTCACAGCAGCACTGCTTGAAATTGACCACCCCAAGGTGCCCTTCATGGGCCATGGACAGGACACAGCCTTGGAGAGATGCTGGGATTACTGTACAGTTACCTCTAGCAATGCATATCCCACCCCTCCATGACAGTTCATTCCGGACACGGGAATAAGGTCAGGGGTTACTTGGGTGGGCCAACCCTTCTGAATGTAAGCACGAAGGGCAGTCAGAAGGGGGTCTGCTGCAGTTCTTCCAGGGATATGGCAGCTTGGAGATTCGAGTGAGGAGCTCACTAAACAAACAAATTCTCTCCCTGGGCAGGCTCAGTAGGACACCAAGACAGCACACCATGGATTTGTACTGTATGAACAAAATTTATTTTACAGTTTGCAATTACTGAAAACAGGGCACGAAGGCTGCAGTCAGTTGAAATAACACAAAGTTAGCAATTTCAAAGTGCTAGTGCCTTCTCCAGACAGTGAATCAATACGAAATATAATACTCTACCATCTGTTCAATGAAGCTTCCTTTCTTGCATTGTGTTTCACTTCTATGCTCAGTCAACTGTGAATACAAAAGGTTTGGTTCCAGATACTTAGCTTAGCTGGATACACAATGGAGCCTTTGCCGTATGCCCCTTCTGCCAGTCACTCACAGTCCTGGATCCACCGTTCCCGTCGGGTCTTCTCTTTAGCAATTTGTAATCTACAAAGAATGCAAATCTCTCCCCTAAGGCCGTAGCTGCTTTACTGACGTCGTCCTCCAACTTCCCCTCCTGCCCTGGTCGTTGTGTAATAAAGTAATTTGTGAATAACCAAATAATGAATACTACATCAATTATTTTAACAAATATAATGTAAATCTATGTTGCACAATAAAACTGTACCTTAAATGGTTTGCAATTCAATTTGTTTTAATAAAAACTGAAAACAAATATAAAAATAATAAAAGATCAAGTCATCCAATCACATGCTGCAGGGTTTGTGAAGAAATGTGTTCTGCAATGAGATGTGTGTGACTTCAGACATACACGAACGCAACCAGTGTTCTCTCTGAGATCGTGAAGTAGAGACACTGATTCTCGTCTTGTTCAGCCACTCATTTTGTCATTTTGTTTAGGTTTGAAATAAAGCACAATAATGGCATTTGACAGTGTTTCCCCTTTTTTAGGAAATGTATCAAAAAGTATCCTTGGTGAAGAGGAGAAAGACCACGGAGTGCAGCTACTCGCAGACAAGCAAATTCTGTTCGAGACTTTGGGAGGGGTTGTATATATTAGGATTAGGGGGAAGCTTTTTTAAGGATTAGGTAGAGCAGCCATCAGTATTTTAACATGGAACATCTTTTATATCTCTTTTAATATCCCCCCCATATCTGTAGCATTCAGAGAGACTTTTTGCCTTGCAGTGAATACTGTCATCAATAAAATAAATCTGTTCACTTTACCCTGTTGTGTCTGTGTGCCGGGGGTGCAAAGCATGTAACCTGCCTGAGCATACCTTTAGAGGGTGGTTGAGGTCCCTCCTTGCTTATTGTAATTACTGGGGGTGGTGTAGTTGGCCTGTTTGTACCATCTGCATCTGCATCTACTGGACATTGTGATCTGAGTTTGAATAGGAAGCCCATGCTGCTGTCAATTGTTCTCTCATGTCAGACTTGGATTACGTCTAAATAACATTACAAAGGAATGGCTTATAACAGCAGCAGCTTGGGAGAACCGCTTGCTGTGTTATAATTATTTCTTCCCTGAGCTATGTGGAGAGAGAAAATTCTTAGAGATGTCTAATCAGGTGGCTTACATAAGGTGATGAGGATGGATAATTCCTATACTCATAGAGACCAAATGGCACTTTTATCCATTGACCATCTCTGGGAAGGATTGCACACAGCTGTATTGTAGTTTACATGACTCGGACAAGACTATAGTAACAAGTGAGTGGCACTTCCTCATTGGTGGTGGTGGACTTATGAGCCAAAATATCTCCTTTAATGTGTTACCTTTCTTATGTTCTTATTATTTGATAATGTGAAAGGGGCCAATGTCTATGAACTTAACAATGCCATTGGGGTATTTTACAGCCATGGGTCCAGCTAATCTGTATCTTTATTTCTCTAATGCAGTTGGCTGATATACTACAGACTTTTTTTCATAGCATTTCTGTGTCTGAAGAGGGATTTCTATTTCTTTCAACTTTGTAGGCTCTCCTCTTCTCTTCCAAGTGATAGTTGTCAAAGTCACCCCTCTTTTGGTCTCCCCTCCCTTGCCTTCTCCTTTATCTCTTTCTTTCTTTTTCCTCCCGACTGGCACCCCTCTGGGTACCTTCAGTATGATTTCTTTGCTTTCACACTAAGAACATTGGTTCTGTCAATTTATTTCTGTCAAACAGACTGACTGTATGGCTCACCCAAGTCAATTCTGAAGCTTTGGTCAACATCCCTTGAAATGGACATCTCACTATCTCCTCAATGAATGCTCAGACTTCTGATTTCCCTACATTACAATGCCATCTCAGGAATAATAATATTATGCTTCATGTCATTGGTTGTCACACCTAGGCTGGAATTAAATCAAAATGTTGACCCACTTATTGAAATACAATTTACATACAATTACAAGTGTTGACAAATTGGGTGTGGTTTTAGGATTTATATTATCAGTGATGGCTTGATTAAATTGTTCATTATTAGCCTGGTTCAGGAAACTACAGTTATCTTTTTTTTCTTTTTTTCTTTATCTGATTGTATTTTATTAGAATTTGGGAAGTAGTTAGCCATATTTGCATGTCAACACAGTCAATTGTGTATGAAAGTTGTATCCAAAAATAATGGAGAGCACACAAATTACACCTATAACATACCTTTTTTTTGTATAGCCCAGTTTAACTCTGTAAAGTTACATATTACTCCTTCCCTTGAATACAGTAATATTTTTCTTAGGCTGGCTTGGATGTTAAATACTCAAACTCCTGTAAGGTGAATCTTAAATCATAACCTGGTATGGTTCCTGATGCTTAAAACATCATCTGCTGGTTCACATACATTCAAAGCCCATTTAAATCCAAGAACTATTCAGACTTCACTTTGCCATGAAGCTATTTCAGAGCAGAAATATAACTTGGAAATCTCCAGTAACATTCACTGAAATACTGAATCAAATATTAATATTTCTGATAGTGGTGTTTTAAGCAATGATACTGAAAGGCTCTTAGGTATTTTCTCCTTTCTTGCAGGAAAGTGTGGTTGGAATTGTTTCATTTTTTTGAAGTCACTGAACTTTGTATGCTTTTCAGCAATAGTATGACAAAGTATCTGTCAACTTGGGAAATGTGAAAGGATAGTAAATGTGTCTGACCTTATGGTGAATCTGTCAGGACATTACTTGAAAAGTTTATGTAAAGTTGAATGAAAGTGCACCATATGAATTTATTAGACAATGCATGGTCCTCCTTTTTTAAACACATCCTCTCTTTAAAAATAAGAAAATGGATCAGTGATAGTATTATCAAAAGATGTTTCAGTCTTACGCTATAGTGTGTGAGACCAAAATCATACCCCTTCCTCCTGCCGCTTATTCATAATTGTTATAAAAGACAAAGCAGTTTGTGAGGTTAAAATCTTAGTTGTTTGGCACCTTTGTATGAATTTTGATCAAGTTATTTATTTACTTATATATTTACAGTTAATTTCATTTTATAATGTTTATCAGTTTGTTTTTCTAAAAGATTGGGATAAATTGTTTTGAAAAATACAACTAGAGAAGTCTCAGTGCCAGGTAATATTTTCAAGGAATACCTGAAAGTGATTTGGATTTTTTCATTATGAGTGAGTGGGTTACAAATGGGAAGGAACCCACCTTCTGGAGTGAAATATGAGAGTCAAGTGAGGGGTGGAGAATGAGGCCAAACACGCAGCCCCTGCCAGTGAAGCGTGAAAAGAGCTGGATTGATGGATGATAGTGTTTGAGGAGAGAGAGAGAAAAAAAAGGGCCTAATAATGCTATTATTTTGCATGTGTTGCTGTGAACAAAAATCTGAAAAATATGTGATATCTATATAAATACAGATATGTAATACAAATAATATATTTATATAAAGTCTATGATAAAACTATCAATTAGGTGTATGGTTAATATATATGTATATACACATATATTAACACTTTGTATTTGTTTTCTGTCCAACATTTTCTGTTTTCTAGCCAATCCCTCTGCATATCTCAGATATTCATTCAGCATCCCAACCAGAAGATGCTATTTGTATATATTTGACTATAATCATTTCAGTTTTGTTATGTAATATAAGAAATTAGCAATTGAATATTTATATTTTTGGATTGCTTATAAATAACACAAAAATACCAAATGCATCTGTCTTTAAATTAAGCTGATAAAGTATTGAACATTAGCATCTACTTAACTTTTTTCTGGGGGTTCTGGATTTTATATTTGTGACAGGTCGACCCTGTCATGGCACAACTATTGGTTGGGGCTAGGTTGTCTTTCATCAGTGTTGGCAGCTGCATCTCATTTAGGTGCTTTGCACCAGGTAGTTAGATGTACCCTCAGCGCTGATGCAGATGACGTGCTCTCACCACAGCTGTGCCTCACCCTATTTATAGCTCTCTGTTGTTGCTTTCAGAGAGATCATCAGACCACTGTGACTTGATGCCTGCTTTGGAGCACCCTTATAAGACTTTCCGTGCCTATTTGTTTCCTTAGACATTCTTTTGTTAGTTTTTTTAACTCCTCTCGGAGTTTGAAGGCTCCTCCATGAGGAGAATATCATTCTTTTATTTTGCGGCATGTATAAAAATTCTGAAAATAGATGGATGTTGGCTAACCTGAACCATCCATGTCCTCTTCTCCCTTTTATAATATTTTCAATTATCTAACACATTATTATTGTTTCAACCAAATAAATATGTGATTGTGGTGAAAAGAGATGTAGAAAAGATACTTACATTCTTTTGAGCATATAAAAACATAATATCACATTGTTTAATGAAGACCCAGTCTGACCTAACTTGGTCCAATTTTTATTATTTAATACAAACTTAATTGTAGCTCAAATACATGAAACTTTGCAGTATGGTCAGATGTTGCTTTTTATATTTGGATTTAACCTCTCTGTAAATCAGTACAGTCAGACCCAGTATTTTGGCGTAGCAGGCTTATCATTCTACTATGTTGTTCCATAATTAGCAGGAAACCGTGTTTCGTCCCTGCGGCAACTTGAGTCATTATTATAAAATCAAATAAGTGTTAGTGTTTCTTACATCATATTCTTACTCCTTGATAGTATTTATGGTTTCTGTAGAAAACATGAAGTGTTGTTGCATCCACGGCTGTGGGAAAAACAGTAAAGACTGATGTCAGCTCTCTTCACGTACAAATTAAATCTTAAAGCTAAAGCTCTAAATCTGATTTCTTTTTTCAAACAAGAACATTTAAGAGAGCTCCTTGGGTGCTGATTGTGGTTGCCTGAAATGAATGTATAGTATGCCTATACTATAACATTGGTATTGCATGTATTGATAAAGTATTGCTTTCCTGCTTCACTTGTTTTCAGGTTTATATTTTACATCACTGTTTTTGCTTACACCATGTTCATATATATACACTGCTCAAAAAAATTAAGGGAACATTCCAAGTTCAGAAATCAATGTGAAGTGTTCCCTTAATTTTTCTGAGCAGTATATATATATATATATATATATATATATATATATATATATATATATATATATATTAGGCTGTCAAACCATATATTTTTTTTATTAATTAATCTCAAAATTTCACAATTTAATTGCAATGAATTAATTTAATTGCATGTTAAAATGACATAAAACATTTACATTATATATGAGTGTAATTCTAACAGAATGAGTGTAATCCCAATGCAATCTTTAATTTATACTATGTTTTGATCTGTAATTCTAGACTGTATTGCACTTTTATAATGCTCTTATGTTTTGTAAGTCACCCTGGATAAGGGTGTCTGCTAAGAAATAAATAATAATTATTATTATTATTAATACTATAGTGAAGAAATGAAGTGTAACATAAACAACAAATTCTGATCACAACAATAACATGTTTTCTTCAAACAATGATTCAGATTGTTCTGTTTCAATGTAATTTTAAGGTGTCAGCACAAACAGTCAGAATAAAATGAAAGATATTCAATGTTTGTGTTTCTAGGTCTTTATCTATGATTTTGTAATTTGCCCTTTACAAAAATAAACAAAATATTTATTTAAAAACGAAATCAAATCAGATCAATTTTACTGTAACAAAAAAAGAATGACTTGGATAAAGTCATCCGAAGAATTTGAGAAGGACTGTCTCCATTTTACCATGAACCAGAGATAACAGTAATACAATTAGGGGGGGGGTCAGATGCACCTGTGTGGAAACAGTAAAGGAGAAATGCAGAGCGGAATCTGAAGGTATTGAATTCAAAAATGTTTCCATTCCCTCGGGATGTGGATCATAAAAGCTCATTAAACTTCTGTTACTGAGTTGTCACCATGCCAAGTGAGTGGTTTCAGCTTTTCCAAGGATGAAAATAACACCAGCATATGAATTTTGCATTAACAAAAAGAAAAAATGTTGATTTAAAAAAAAAAGTCAGGAAATCCTGAGAAGTGAGACAAATATGCAAAAGCACCACTTTTGTTTAGCTCTGATCTCTCTGTTACAGCTTGATGTTAGACTGACCAGCACAGACCAGAGACAACCTTACATAGGGCTCACATTCCAAAATCCTTTGCACCTTACAGGCTAAGGATTGTTTTGGTCAATACTCAACAAATCATATTAAACTTTAATTTAAGCCAATACAAAAATAAATTCCTCCTCAATCCAGGAGTCAGAAGCTATGTGTGCATTGGCACCCAACCATTATATACCTGAGGTCCTTCTAGGTGGCCATTTTAGATACGGTTTAATCAAACATTTCTACCAGACATTCCTCCAAGAATAAGGATACAGTGCAGTTCTTGGAGAAAACAAAACAAAACTGTATTATCTAAAATATTATTTTTATTTTTATTAATTTATTTATTTATTTATTTATTTGCAGACGCCCTTGTCCAGGGCGACTTACAAAATATAAGAGCAATGCAAAGTGCATTAATAAAGAACACTTATTATTATTATTATTATTATTATTATTATTATTACACTCAGGCAAGCCAGCTGAAGAGTCGCCTAACTCACCACAGTTAAGTACTGCTTTTTTCTCTTGTGTTTGCTAGTTTAGTTAAGAGATACATTGATTGTTTACGTGGTTACTTGTTTAGCTAAGAATTATATATCTTGCACCTGTATTGTAGTAAGGGCAGCGACTGTTTGTTAGTTAGTTAGCAAGTTACATAGCACACTCGACACGCACTTTGTGTAAATCACTCCCTCTGTCACCTTCCACCGTAATCTCTACTCCATCTCCCCCTCCACCCTTGCTTCCACTGCCCTCACTCTCTTACTTTCCATTGACTGTTTTTCCCATCTATCTGTTAACTTTGCTACCTCCTCTTTGCTCTCCTCCCTCACCGCCTCCCATGATTCTCTCTGTCCTCTCATGTCTCGTCCTGTCCGTCCATCCCCTCCTCAGCCTTGGATCTCTTCTGTTCTCCAGTCAACCCAAACTAGTCTGCATGCCGCTGAACAGAAGTGGAAAAGGACCAAACTCCCAGCTGTCCTCAATCTCTACTGCTCTCTACTGTCTACATTCTCCTCCTCACTCACCTCAGCCAAGAAGTCTTACTTCCAATCACTCTTTGAATGCACTGTCAACAACCCCCGCAAACTCTACTCCACCTTCTCCTCCCTCTCTGTCCCCGCCTCCCTCGTCTATAACTGACATCCACAAGCTCTTCAACAGTCCCCCCTCCTCTCCCATCACACCCAAGCCTCCCACCGACCAAGCTTCCTTTTCTTCATTCTCAACTCTATCAGACTCTGAAGTTTCCTCTCTCCTCCTATGTCATAAACCTACAACGTGTCCCCTGGAACCTCTCCCCTCCTCCAAGCGACCACTCCTGATTTACTCCCCTTCATCTCCTCCCACCTCAACTCCTCATTCCTCTCTGGCTGTTTCCCCTCTGCATTTAAACAAGCTGCCATCATCCCACTCCTCAAGAAACCAACCCTTGACCCCACCTCTCCTCAGAACTACCGTCCTGTCTCCGTTCTCCCCTTCCTCTCAAAGACTCTCGAGCAGGCGGTCCACCGTCAGCTCTCTGCCTTTCTGTCCCATCACTCACTCCTTGATCCTCTGCAATCCGGCTTCCGCACAGCTCACTCCACTGAGACGGCTCTCCTGGCTGTCACTGACTCCCTCAACTGTGCTCGGGCGGCCTCCCTCTCCTCAGTCCTCATCCTCCGTGACCTCTCCACAGCATTTGACACTGTTGATCACTCCATCCTCCTCTCTTGCCTTGCTGACTTTGGAATCTCTGGAACTGCTCTCACCTGGTTCTCCTCCTACCTCAACGACTGGACCTATCAAGTGACATGGCGAGGTTCCTCATCCACCCCTCAACCTCTCCTCACAGGCATACCCCAAGGCTCCATCCTGGGCCCACTCCTGTACTCTCTCTATACTCGCTCCCTCATCACATCCCATGGTTTCTCCTACCACTTCTACACAGATGATGCCCAGATGGATGGATGGATGTCTCCATCTCAATACCCTTGGAATCCACCACACTCTCTCCATCTTCTTCTGCAAAAAATCTAGAAGTCACCCTTGATCCTGTGCCCTCCTACACCCAGCACATCACCATGCTGACACGCACCTGCAGATTCTTCCTGAGCAACATACGCCGAATCCAACCCTTCCTCACCGACTACTCGACTCAGCTGCTCGTCCAGTCACTGGTCCTCTCCCGCCTGGACTACAGCAACTCCCTCCTGGACGGCCTACCTGCAACTACTACCCGCCCACTCCAGCTCATCCAGAACTCTGCGGCTTGTCTGGTATTCTCTCTGCCCCGATTTGCACACGCTACTCCACTGCTCCGCTCCCTCCACTGGCTCCCGATACCAGCACGCATTCAGTTCAAGACATTGACCCTCACCTACCACTGTCTCAACCACACAGCACCAAGCTACCTCCAGACTCTCGTCTCCCCATACATCCCCTCCAGACCACTGCAGTCTTCAGGTGCCAGAAAACTAACTCTGCCCCCTCTCCAATCCCCTTCCTCCAGAGCCCGCTCCTTCTCATCCCTGGCCCCCAAATGGTGGAATGACCTTCCCACCGAAGTCAAAACAACAGAGTCCTTGACCTCCTTCCAGCGCTTACTCAAGACACATCATTTCAGACAGTACTTTATTATTACAATATTAGTCCCTTAGATTTACAACATTTTATCATGCTTCTTGTGTCACTTTTTGACTATTGATTTCCCCTTGCTCCCTTTCCCATAGCCCTTGACTGTGACTTAACATCTTGACTGCACTTAGCTTTTACTATGTAAGACCTCATTATTGTATTTACTTGTGTAAATTGGAATGTGTACAGTGTATTATGCTTTGAATTGCTTTGTATTATGTAAATTTGAATTTGTAATGTTTGATGCCTTGTACTGAACTGTATTATTGCACTTTGTATTGCGCTTATTTTGTAAGTCACCCTGGATAAAGGCATCTGCCAATAAATAGTAATAATAATAATAATAATAATAATAATAATAATAATAATAATAATAATAATAATAATAATAATGATTACATATAGATTTGCACAAAGCTTGTATATTTGTGTATGGATTTATAATTTTATTGCTGAAGCTTTTGAGTGAAAATCCACTTCAATCCTTTGACCTAAAGTAAAATAGACAAGATTTAAAAATTATTTTATTTTCACACAAACACACAAAGGTAAATAACCACTGAATTGTCATAAACATACTTGTATTTGTCAATTTGCTTAATAGTATGCAGAGAGATTTGAATATATGTTATGCTTCAGTTTATTGTTTATTTATAGCTATAGTATTTATAATGAACACGGAGAATGTAAACCTAACCTAGACAAGAACATTCACTGGAGAAAAGGAGATTTCCATACTATATCTAGATTTATATATATATATATATATATATATATATATATACATATATATATATATATATAGGTTTATAAGGCAGATGGTGTAATTAGTACCTTTAACAAAAGCACTGAATAGGTCTTTAAACTAATTGTCATCTAATATGTTTCTTTCTTGTCTGATGTTCACACTGTGAATGAAGGTTCCCTCAGCATTACTAAAACAAAGACATAGTGTAATGACTGGGAGAACAATACAATCTGTTTGAGTGTTAGGGATAGAAGTATAGGTCTTCCTGTAAGAGGCTACTGTAGCTACTGTAGATTCAGCAGTAGAGTGCTTAGTTTATTTTGCAGTTAGAATCTACATACATTATGGCCAGATTATTATTAGCCCATGTTACTGATTATATTCAAATTACAAATACATTGGTTGTACCTTATAAATTGCATTACAGAATACAAGGACGGATGTACATACTACGAGGACCCTGGGCATATGATGTAAGAAACACTAACACTCTTGGCACATCCTTGTTCATTTTTAATCCGGACCAATTAGGAGAAAGAGCACTCCCCCTCACAGTTAGTAACAGGCAGTGTTTTTTTCATTTTAGGTGTGCCTGTAGTCCACTGTACCTTCCAGACATTGCTCACGTTATCAAGAAAACGCTCCACAACATGTCCATCTATGTTCATGAATCTAAAAATAAATGTCAGTTGGTCCACATATGAGCAGTCTGGGGTGGAATCAACAATTACGGAAAAATATGTGGCATCACGAATTTTATCAGCTATGGCATTCTTTGTTCTCTCCCCCATAAACTCTATAAATTCGTCACATATTGTAGATGATAGGTACGACACTGTGCCTTTTCCTTTTCTGCCAAACTTTTGGATGTGTTCTGCTAAGAATGGGCCAAATTGAAATAAAACCTCTAGTATTCATTTCTAGTCATTCATTCATTTGCATTTGCATCATTTCTCCCTAATAAATGATTGTCAACTCCTCCTAATTAACAAACTGTTTCATGCAGTTCTAGATGTCTTATTTGTATAATTGCATTATATTTTAAGTGTCATATAATAATGTGAATTTACATTGCATATTTCTTATTTGACATAGGTTAGCAAGGTTAATAGTTTTGTCTTTGAATAAATATCCATATATCATTTGAGATTAAGAGAGAGCCCACTAACTGTTTTCTTTATACCTTTTTTAGCATTTGGCCTATCATAATTATTTTTCAATTCTGAACTGCAGCATATATGGCTTTACATTTATATATATATATAAATGCTTTCAGCTCAATATTAATTTCTCACCTTGATGCACGTAATTAAGTTTTGGAAGTTGAAGTTTACCTTGTGCTTGGTGAAAGTGGAGTTATTGGACTGCAGTGGAGTGAAGAAAAGCAAAAATAGGCAATTAAAAAAATCAATACAGTTCAGAATACTATGAACTATAATATGTTTCTTCTGAAGAAAATATTGGATAGCTTTGTGCCTTGCTGGGGCAATGCCATGACTTTCTCATGGTTTCCTAATTGAAGATGCAGTATGGTTTTCCCCATTGACATTTAGGCAATATATTTCAGCAACACCTACAGGAGGAAAATGTTCACTGGGAAGAGGGAAAAGGCATAGATTAATGGTGCAAGACAGCCTGACCAAACAGGAAGTGGCAGTGAAGCTGGCATCCTGGCTCACTGGTTGTGACAGGCAATTAGTGAAAAGGACAGAACAGATGTTACAAGAGGCTACAGCAATTTACTGGGATATTAGTTTCCTCTCGTTGTACTCAAGATGGAAATTCTTCCTTTCAAAGCAAGTATTTATACAAAGGAAAACAGCTCTGAACTGTGTGCGACAATGGCTACATAGGGAAAGAAAATGAATATAAGGCAACCAAACAATCACAATCAATTAATCCACTCTAAATGTTATAAATTAGAGTCAGATTTAGGTTAAAGTACCACTATTTGTATTCCCTGTCAAAGTTCAGGGACCAGTTTCTCAAAGAATAAGTGAAAATCTATTTGAGAAAAAAACAAACACAGAATATAATAAATAAATAATCAAGTTAATCAAAATATAATTATGAGAGAGAACAGGTTTTCAGGTTTAGTATATCCTTGTAAGATGTATATGAGATAAGCTTTTATTAAATGTTGTGACTGTATTGTCATCTTGATTGTGTAAATATTGACCTCAGACTTTAATTTGCAATATAATTTTTATGTTGACTACGGCCTAGTCTTTATATTCCTCAGTGGTCATTATATGCTGTTGTTTTTGTTTTTTTTAAATAACACTTACAACAACAGACATTTATATTATAAATATTCCAACAAGTAAAAAGCAATCACAACAGAATGGCATGTAACTTGCATGGTATTAGAATTACTTTAAAAGTTGTGACATTCACTGCATTTGAATGAATGACTATAATTTGCATTATTTTAACTGAGAAAGCAGACATGCAGGGCACCTAGCAGGACATAGGAGCAACCCGCAATCACCAGGGCAGGAGGGGAAGGCCGAGGGTGATGGGGGAAGGGTATAAAAAACATTTTTTTCACATCAAAGAATGCTTCACATCGTTAGGATGGGATACTTGGCAAACAACACAACAGTGAAGAGTACACATGGGATTAAAGAGAATCACACGGATTTGGTGCCCTTTTAAACAAAACAATTTCATTATTTATTTTTTATCTCCAATTGTTTATTTGTTCTATGCTCTAATTTCAGAGTACATTGAGACATTAAACTGTGTACATTTCAATAAAACTGGAAAAATCAAGGTGTTCTAAAACTTTTGACCAGTAGTGTATTTTTAGCATAATACTTTTTATTAGATACTTTGTTTTGTTTTCCTTATTTTCATTACTATTAGATATTCCTGTGTGCTATTTATAATTATTGATATTATGTGTGCTCTTAACTGAACAGTCTTTGTGCCTTCTTTCAGTATTAACTTTTTGTTGTGGTGCCTTGGGGTCCTTTTGAGCCTGCCCGGGGGGAAAGATTAGTGGGTTTAATGAGTTCCTCACTCGACTAAAATGAGGTTGTGTAGTCGTTCACGTGGTCATGTCAAGCTACAGCCCAGCACTCTACTTCCACTTTCCCCCACTAGATGTCACCATCGCCTTTCCTTATCAGTCACTTCTCCCAGCTCCCTTCAGTCAATCAACATTCCCAAAACCCTTGTGCACTTCTGTGATCACCCCCTGCTCCCATTCGCCTTGCACCTCTCATCTTGTTTCTCTGCTTCACTTATAAACCCTTCACTCACACTCTGTCACTGCAATGTTTAGTCAGTTCTGTCTAAAATTCCAAACATTCTCCCCGTGCCTTGTTTAGCCTTGTCTCTGCTTGTATCCTTGACCTCCCGCTTGACATCCCGACCCGAGTTTGTTCTTCCCCTGATTGCCTGTTTGCCTGATCACCTGACCCTTGCCCGTGACCACAACCGAATCTTTGCCTTACCACTGATTGCCCTGTCCTGCTGGTATTTGACCCACACCTGTCTTGACCTTCCCACCAGCACCACAGCTGGGTTCCCCTGTTCCCATGCCAATGGTACATTACAGATCACCCCTAGCACCCATAGGTGGTGACAATTACAAGCCAAGGCATAAGTGAAAACATTTCTGAAGAAGGCACATTGTAATGTTCCTGATTGACTGTTCAGACTGATCTGGCTGTTCAGAGGTACTTTAAAACAAAAAGCAAACCATTTAACTGCCTTCTTATGTACTTATAACATATTTTAGCTGATGCCAATTTAATGTTTGTAAAAATGAGTCTGTGAATATCAGCTAGTCTAAATGGGACTGTTATAATTGTTTAGTTGTTTTCTTCAACAGAAATGACCTGAGCATGTGCCATGGGTGAACAGCAATACACCAGCAATAACATTACCATTAGACCCCAGTTAATTAAATCATGAGGATGGGGTGACCTCATGACCACCCTTGCCCATGCAAATTTGGTCAGGATGCCAGGACATAAACCACACGCTCAGAAATGTGAAAAGTATGTATTCTCTTTCACACACTGTACAGCATATTTTTACAACAAGCATGGAGGGCACAGAATTGCTAGCTAAACTTTCAATAAAACGTGGTGAAAAATGACATACTATTACCCTATTGCAAAATAGGCTACAGCAGTCTCTTGGTCTCTTTTCTCAGGTCAATGCAGGAAGAACCAGAGTTCCACCAAACGAAGCAGGTGAGTGCCTCCAGTTCTAGTGGGCTTACAGACTCCTCTGGGCAGTGCTTCCTTAGTATACCTTCTTACAGGGCTGGCCCTGACCAATTTAGTGCCCTATGCAAGATTTTAGCTGGTGCCCCTTGCATCACAGCCAATTCCACCACCGATCATTGTGTTCATTCACTCACACAGAAATGGCATAGCTTTATGTCTTTGAGATTTTCTTTATTTTAGAAAAAAAAACACAAAATAAAAACAGTATTAAGGAAACAAGTGACAAAACAAATTATAAATACAATATAAATAAGAGTATTGCATGAAAAAAACTATATTACAGACACCTTAGTGCAATATGCATAATGTAGCATTGTTCTACAGCCACTCGCCTTGCCTTTCTTGCAGCAAACAGGTGACATAAAACGAATTATAAATAAGTGGATGGTTCGTGCAGCACACTTGAAAGAAAAAAAAGTGTATTTCTCAAATTTATGTTATAGGTAATGGAGGTTAAATAGGGTTAAATAGCTTATCGTTCAAAAGGTGTGATCGTTGTGGGGCATCGGTAAGAATGCACAATTCTTATTCATTCCAAACAGTGTCCCTTGCATCACTAGCACTGTATCCAAAACGGTGTCTTCAGTAATTGTAATGTTAATTTTGATGAATATGTATATGTGGTTCTACAAAGAAATAACAATAACATTAATCAGTCGTATAATAATCAATATAACCAATAATCATGCAAAGAATAATAATACAAATATACACAGTTCTGACAGTAGAGCTAATACACTCAAATTACTTTACATGCAGCATAAATCCAAACATATGGATCTATGCTATCTTACCTTATCCAAGGTTAAATCGTATAAACTTATAACCGTTATACATATCGATAATGCAGTATTCAATTCAATAAACATGTAAATAGATAACGGTAATAAATAATATATTATAAATCAACGCAGTTCGCATTACGACCGCATGGTGACACAGTAGATAATTACTCAGCTGGCTAACAGATTAGAATCGCTATTCTCAATATGTATTATGGAGCATTATAAGGGTCAAAATTAAATCTTCAATTAATAAATTAATTCATAAATTAATTAGTCAATTTGTAAATTATTTCATAAATCAATTAGTCAATTCGTAAATTAATTCATCAATTCATAAATCAAATCGCTGTGATTGTGGGCGGGGCTGCGGGACTGCTGGCCGACTAGTGTTGACAATATTTAACAAGAGTCCGTTTTGACCCGTGGTAAGTGCTTTAAAGTCTCGTAAGTGAATGTCCATAACGCATATGTAATATAGTGCTGTAACCCCATACACACATTTTTTTTCTCAATTTATACATTTATTTTAAATGAATTCCAATAATTCAGTCATATAGACTACACCTAATTAGGGCGGTTGTCTGCGTTAGGAGGGAAAGTTACTGTGTACCTGCTGGTGTAGTGTTTAACAAACACAGCTGAACCTGAGGTTGTGGGTTCGATTCCACATAGAGGAGGTATTTTTACTTATGTAATTATTTTTTAAAATATAATTATAATATTTTAATTTAATAAGGCTTGAACACAGCATAATAATAATGATAATAATGTATTGGTTTTGATTTCAAACATTTAATTTGATGCACTCTAACTCGTGATATAAAGCAAATTATATTACATTTCCTACCAGTGGCGCAGGCAGGAATTCGCGGGCGGGGGTCTCCCCAATAACATTGTGAAAATACATGAAATTAGGCAGATTAAAATATATCTTTGATTCACAACCACATATCACTATGGGACAAATCTGTCGAATCAACCAACATTATGCAGCAAACTAGACACGGTTTCTGGTGCTTGTCAATCTACGTCGGTGGAGCTGTCATTGAAGTGGGTGAGGAGCACAACTGTGTGCGCTGCTGGACATGCACGTCTTCACTGTAGATCAGCTGTTTGCGCCCTGATGTAGGAGTTAATAAGTGAATGCAAATCTACTATTGTGACGCCCGAATTGATCAATAACATCAACAGACATGAGTTTGAGGTCCATATTTATGCACAGGTGAACGAGTCCATAAAGTCTTTCTGTCATAGTGGAGCGAACATTTGAGTAGTTTTATCCACTGAATGGTCGCTGTTGCGGTCGTGACTGGTATATGAGCTCATTACACGTTATATAACTCTTGCACAGACTCAGTAGCACTGAACTCTGCAGCTGCGCAGACCAGCGCCGGACCTGCGCTTCCACTCCGGGCGGAGCTCCAACATACAGAAATATTATATTTTTTTCCAAATTGTCATGGCTCCGAGGGGGGGCATGGCATCGTGTCACCCCCCTAAATGCGCCACTGTTTTCTATTATTCACGTTGCCGGAAGCATTGTTCTTATTGAAACGCAATTCTAATTAAGATAAGCTATGTAAAAGCCTTATTAATCGCCTTATAATTGTTCGTTCTATTTAACTCCTGGAAGAAAAATCGAACCCACAACCTCAGGTTCAGCTGTGTTTCTTAACCACTACACCAGCACGTACACAGTAAAGTTCCCTCCTAACACAGACAACTGTCCTAATTAGGTGTAGTCTATATCACTGAATTATTGGAATTCATTTAAAATAAATGTATAAATTGAGAAAAAAAAATGTGTATGGGGTTACAGCACTATATTACATATGCTTTATGGACATTCACTTACGAGACTTTAAAGCACTTATCACGGGTCAAAACAGACTGAATTATTGTCAACACTAGTAGTTCAGCAGCCCCGCCCACGATCACAGCGCCATCGATCGGACCCGCCCCCTGTGTGCGATTGGTGCCTGCAGAAGGCCAAAACCCGCCCCCTCGGGTGATTGACAAGCATTAAAAAGAAGTTCGTTTGCCAAATGAAATTGAAAGATCATTTGCCAAATGAAACTGAAAGATCAATTGGCAAATGAATTTGAAAGATCACTTGTCAAACAGCGCAATAAATTAATGAATTGATTAATTGATTTATGAATTAATTTACGAATTGATGAATTAATGTATTAATTAATTTATGAATTGAAGATTTAATTTTGACCCTTATAATGCTCCATAATGTAGTGTCCATAACTTATATCAAACATAAAGAAATGTGTCTACTTACATTTTGCTGCGGAATGTAGAACTCATTAAGGAATGCTAGTATAAATGATACAATACAATTGAACAGAAGACATAACATATGGTTACATAACGATGAGAAAAAACAGATTAGCCAACTACTACTACACAAAGTGAGAAGAGGATTATAGTTAGTTAGCCTACCCTTCGCAACACGGAATAAACAAAAAACACAGGCGCACCCAAGCACACACAGTAAATCACAACACTTGGATAAAACAAAAACAAAGTATCTTTCGATTCCATAATAGACAACACTATAGGCTAACCCACATATCCCTTTTACACATTAATTTATAGGCAATCCAAACTTGCTATCTACTGACACAAATGTCTTAATTAATTACAATGTTTGGGAAATGCATCATATTTACAATTTTGCCCATATCTAACAATACTTGTTTTGGCTCACATTTAGGAAATGCCCCCCATGACTACAGTAATTGAATACGACAATGTGATAGAGCCATCCAGTTAATTTCACAAGGTCTCTAGCCCCAAGTCATCTAGTTTTTGAGTAATTTCAGTCAGTGGGCAAAGAAAATGATAATCTTAGCAAAATAAGACAAATTGGTACAATTATGTAATTTAGAAATTGGTTGGAATGAAAATCAGAAGGTCCTGTAGCTCTTTTTAGGACCCAGACTGAAGGCTCCTTCTGTAGAAGGAAGAAGTTATAGCTTTTACCACAGATTGAATGCATGCTAATTCCTCTATTCATCTTGTATGCCAAAATACTACAACTGCTTTGCAAGTGAGCTCATTAGAAATTATTGTCTATATTAGTGGTCTCAAAAAATGGTTCTGGAGAGCCCCAGTCAAGTTTGCAGTTTTACAGGTCATCCGTAATCACTGAAAGGATTGAAACACATATTAGTGAGTGATCAATTAAGCAAGACACTTGAAGGAACTATGGCCTTTTTCAGGTGTTTGTTACCACAGATTTCTATAAGATTCAATTTTCAAATACCTTGGCATAATTGTTCAGAATTGAAATGCATCCAAGTCTTTATAAATTGATAATTTAATGTTGGTCAGTACACAGTAGCCAGGTCTAAGGTTTTTCCATAAGTCTACACTTGAAAACTGAGTAGTTAAAATGTGTCTATTGGGTTATTTAAATGATCTGCATCTGCACAGAAATAAATTGCTATACCTCTTAAAATAACTAGATGTCTGATTCTGTTATTGAGTGTACAGAGATATTTTGCAGTCATGCACAAGTCATGTTAAATTATGAAATAAAAATAAAAATAAAAAATAATTTAATTTGAAAGACAACCATCCTATAGTAAATAATAATAATAAAGAATCTTTCATCAAAATATTGTATATTCCTTGGCATAAGATTGCAAATAATAATGTAAAACAATTTGTCAGTATTTGTAGCCTCCTTTTCGTGACATTTTCTGATATTTATCCACCAATGGATGAGGAAGTATAATTGTACAAACTGATTTTATTAGCTGTACAAATTCACTTAAATGCATGATGGAATAAAAAGAGGACATATTTTGGTATGCACAATTTATTAAAGTCCAATGTAAACCCACAACATATTATGGCATTGACTTTTTATTTAAAAAAAAACTAACTCATTACAAGATAAATACAAAATACAGATTACATTCCAGACTGAATTATGATGAGTGTCAAGATTTCATTTTTTATTAAATATAGTAAAAAAGTGCAAAAGTGCAAAAGATTGAAAATGTTACAGGGAAAATGGCAATATACACTTACCCATTGATATCAGTCATTGTCAATGGAATGTCAAAACAAATACACAGATACATAAATTAATTAAAGTAAATAAAATTGTCTCTTTAATAATAAACAACAAAATACTCCTTTCTATTGCCAAAAACTGCATTAAAAAAGGACAGTGGAATGATGTTTTTTCTGCTTAGTGGATCCCTAGGGATATTTTTAGAAGAAAACTGATATCTAGAATTCTGTTTGTCATAACCATTACAAATGTCCCTGCATTTGACAGGTTGGTAAACAATTCAGCTCCATCTTAAACTTAGGTCACTATAAAACAGCTTATTGTCTGGAACTAGTTTTAAAATGAAATTTTGGAGATTTCAATGCTATGCAATGCAATGGTGATCATTAGGTTTTAAATGCCAATGAAAGGGCAGAGAAAATAAATCTTTAGTGTAACCCTTATCATATAAAAAGAGACCATCGAAGCCTTTTGTGCTTGACTAGCTTTGCTTTCTGTGAGAATCTATGTGTGCTCTCTAAAGATTTCTTACTGCTGCAATATAAATTGTTGCCCTTCTGTTGAACAATTCAATCAACATTCCCTCTCCCTAAGGCAGTCCGTACTTGATTGCAATGGTGTGGTGTATCCCCTTCCAGAAATGGCTATGGTTCTCTAACTCTGGCCAATGAAACTGTATTGCAAAGTAACTTCTGTGGAAATGGGAAGCACTGGTCAGCAGAGTTTAAGCATCAGGAAACAAATCCATATGGATGCTGTGCTATACAGAGAATGAATTTCAGGATTACTGACATAGTATTACTGTTCAGTTGCATTTGTGTGTGTGTTTCTTGTCTTTGTTTTGTATGTGCAATATTCCTGCAGTAATCCCAATAAAGGTACCAACCAGGAAGATCCCTAGAGACAAAAAGAGGACAGCTGCAAATTTGAGAAACTCTATTTTGTTCACCTCAAAATATAATAAGTAATGTATTATACTGGGTCTTAAAGTGACCCTGTAATATTAATACTACCCATTGAAATATACTACACTGTTCCCTATCGACCTTGCATTATGTGTAACTAAATGATAGTGTTTTTAAGCCTAAGAGTGCCAAAAGTACTTAAAGCTGACAGGCCTAGATCATTTTGGAAATGTTTATCATCAAAGCTTGTGTCATGTTATTTCCTTATAACATGCAATATTAAACAGTGTCTCTAGAACTAGACACAATAGGCACAGAATCTGAATGTCAAAATATAAGTTTGGTAATAAGGCATGGACTTAAAAAAACGGCCCACTCACACAGAAACTTCTGCAGCCATTTTTGTGGCATTTTGTTGCCAGCAAGGTCTGTGTGAAAGGTTCTATCGTAGTATATCGACACCAGGAATGTTCTACCTTGGGACCTAGGGCCGGATTAAATTAAACTTTGACCCACCCGCTAATAGAAAACTACAGAACTGTACTCAGTTGCGGATTCATTTTTACTAAGATGCTACTTTCTTCTAATCATAAATGTAACCGCTATGATGTACAGGTTTGTAGTTTGCTATTAGCGGGTGGGTCAAAGTTTTGATTTAATCTGGCCCCTAGTCTAAATGCGTTTTCACCACAACACAACCAGGTTAAGCTTTTTTTTTTCCACCAAGAACTTGTGACCATGACCGTAATGCAAAAACGGACCTGGTCGTTAAAAATGGTGGAGGTTGAAAATAATGTAGTTGCAGCAATTCTGAGTGTTATTGATGAACCAGCAGGTTGGTGATGTATATAATGCTAATTATGTCACAAATGTCAGAAGTTATATATCAATAACTCATGCAAAATTAACTCTACACATAGGCAAATGTACATTTGACTGCATAACAGTGTACACTAAGTTTTTTATTTAATTTAAGGCAGTAATGTCAAACTTAATAAAATGAAAAATAAACGGTTGTTTTGAGCAATCTGCAAACACAGACTTTTGGTATAGCTATAGATATACACACAATGTAATGTCATGCTTTCTTGTAGTATTTATTTAATGACCCTACTCTATCCCATAATGTCTCTCCTTACGTGGCCATGAACTGGGAACCGAGTCTCATACTTGGTTCAATGGTTCAAATGATCTGTGGGGTCACTGTGACAACACCGCAAAAACACACAACCAAACAATCTGACAACCTGGTCATAGCGCAAAAACGCACCATAGATCGTTTGCATTTCTCTCCTGACTATTTGTTGTTTTCAAGAGACTTAGTCCCAAGTACAAACCGAACCGGTGCCCTGCTAAGAACCAACAGACCATTAAACAAGATGGAAGAAAAGTAGCAAAACAGGGAAATGATCAAACTTTTACAAATACGTCCAGAATATCGGTCCGTCTCTCCTCTCTGGAAACCCACATGCTTCTGCAGCATCTTGATCCCAAGGCAGCAATGCTATTGCCAGCGTTCTCTGTTGTGTGTATGAAAAGGTACATGGTGGCATTTTTCCAGCATTCAAAGCCAGTTTGAATGGGGGTGCAATAGGAAAACAGCAGGGAAACGCTGCTTGCATTTTGCTGATATTTCAGAGTGAAAGTGGCTAAAGAAAGGTACTAGTGTTAATTAAATTACTAAACAGTGTAATTTAATTCACTTTCTGAATGATGATGATAATAATAATAATAATAATAATAATAATAATAATAATTATTATTATTATTATTATTATTATTATTATTATTATTATTATTATTAATAATAATGTTTTTTTAGCAGATGCCCTTGTCCAGGGCGACTTACAAAATATAAGTGCATATATTTTGTTTGTAATATAATGTAATATAATTATTATATTAATAGGTGAACCAGGTGAAGAAGTGCAACTATTCAATTCAATTCTGAATTGTATATTTTACATTTATTTATACTAAAACAATATACCCAGTTAAGAACAACATTTCATAGATAGGCTAAGAGACTGCACTGTTAAATCACAAAAGAAACTCTACTAAATACCAGAATGACATTGGGAGGTTAAAATGATAATTGTATAGACAGCAAGTGTTCTTAGGGATTTGGTGATTTCTCATATTTGGAATTTTGAAGACCCCTTACAAACCAAATATAATAATGGAACTGATATTTGTTTGCCTTGTTATTTACATATGTATTTATTTATTTGACATCATCAATAAACTTAAGTCACATTACACAATCCAATTTTTTCCAAAGGGTGTGCAAGTTTTTTTTTTTCCTTCTATTTTCAAATGACAGTTTCTTTGTCATACGTCTTCTATATGCTCTGTTGGTTCAGCTCCTCTCCTTTGAGCACAAAATCTATTTGCTGAGGTCATAAACCACATGAACCCATAACAGATGCATGGAATAAATCTACCCAACCACTTTCTCCTGCTTTGGAGCAAAGGAGATGGACAAAAACTGTAAAGTGTTGATTGAATTTTCTTTCCTGCTGGTACTTCTCACATTATACATTTTGAATTATCCTGAGCCCTCTAAATATAATGTATCGGAGATTTAAAATAAATAAATAAATAATGCTACTATTTTACCTAGCTTGAACATTTGATTTTCAAACCTTGAAAAGAGGGGGAAGAAACAAAGTGAACAGAAAATGACCTTGAAAAGTGTCTTTGTGGCAAATAAATTATCAAAACATATATTGTTACAGTGTTGATGATAATATACGAATTACATATATATATATATATATATAGTGTCTAGTGTCTAGACTTTCACAGAAACAGTTATATGTTATTTATGTTATTTCTGCAATAATGACACATTTCAGCCCCCCCTGCCACAGCAACATTTCCAGTGAGATATGTCAATGTCCACTCTGCAACTTCTGTTAAAGGCTAATCCTACAATAAGAATACAATACAATTAGTTACTTGGTAAGTAGGTTAAATAATCAGTATGCCTACCAAACTTAATTATCGCCAACAGTAAGTATATGAATATGTTATATAAAAATCCTTACAGTTGCCCTCTTTAATGTAATATGGAGCATAGCAACAGTTACATTAATACTTGGTTCCAGCATGATCCTTAGCTTTCATTAGCTGGGCCCAGTGGGCACCAAGCCGTTTAGGATCCACAGATTCTATCATAAAGATGCATGGACCAAAACACACCAACAATATGATAATGATTATACAAGGTAAAGCTACGGATACATAAGGTGCTAACCACCCAAACATCGTCCACCACCATCCCCAATTTTCCTCTCCCACTTCATCTTTTCGAAGCTGCTTGGCAACATCTCTGATATCCTGTAAAGCTTTGGTAATATTTCCTTCATCCGTGTCATTCGGTGGGATGAAGGTACAGCATTGTTTTCCAATGAGAGTGCATAACAACATGTCAAGCACTAATCAATTCTGGGTGGTCATGAGCTGTGTTGCCGTTAGCTCAACCCTGATGGCTTCTAGTGCCATAATTGATTAATTGGTAAACTGTGCAAGTCTACAATGTACGTGTTTGATAATATTCCACTGCTGAGCTACACCAATGGGAGAGATCATAGCAGTGCAGAAACGTTGTGCTCTGGAGGTTAGTCTGTGCTCTTCTGGAATAGAGTCTATGCTTTGCTGATTAAGGAGGGTTGACTCTCGTTTTTGTCTCCTCATGGAGGGGAGCTGACCTTTGACCAAAATATAAAGTCCGTCAGTCAGCTGTGTGAAGGCACAAGATCCGACCCAATTGTAGGGTAAGTGGGAATAGGCTTTATTACCACAAACCTAATACCAATCTTTCACCATGAATGTACCCCAGAGTGGAAAGTATATGTTACAGGATGGTTCTCTATCATCACAGGTTAATTCACTATGCTTATGAAGTTTTTTTAATTAGAGAGATGTTATGAGGTGAAGGGGGTGTGTGCATGTGGTAAGTTACCAAGACCATTATTGGTACCCCAAGCATCTGTTCTGGATCAGCAGGGTGGGAAGAAAGGTTTACTAGGGGATGACGGAGGAAGTTGAACAGGTTGTACAAACATCCTAGGGCCAGAGTCACTTATATCAATGCAGTAGGAAGCACATAAAGAATTAAACAGACCACTAGGATCCAAAATACTAGCCAACATTAAACAATACATCTAATATTCATCTGATGCCAAGACGTTAAGCGTAAATGGTAAATTGGCACCATGTGGCATTACAGCACACACATAACACATATTTCCAAAATAAGTTACTCTTGAGAAAAGGGAAGAGTTCCGCCAGCTGGGCCCTAGAAGGTGAGATCGTGGGTGAGCCATCGAGTCTGTAGTTCAGGCAGCAGATCAGGAGGAACAGGATACACCACATCAATGTACCCGGAAGGAGAAAACTTCAGACAAAATTATCAGGCGCACATTTCACCCTGGATGCATGTTTCCATTGTGGGAAAAGATCAGTTAAAACAGCAGTTCAAGTCACAGCCATCACCTCGCAGGATGGGCTGTAAGCCACGCCCCCCAGTTTCCTAGGATTCAAGGTTTTAATTAGCACTTTATCCCCAACCACATATGGATGAGTAGGAAGACCACTATGTCCTGGTAAAGTGTGAGCGATTTTTTCATGTATCTTTTTTTCATGCATATTCTGCCCGTAACACAGAGAGATCAGGGTTAGGCTCAGGGCCCCATCCCTGCTTCCATACCCACGGGGTGGGGAAGGGAACACCAAACACTGCCTCGAATAGTGAGACTCCAGTAGTTCTACTGGGAGAAAGCGTATTTCAGCCAACACCATGGGCAGAAGCGTGACCCAATCCTTTGTTGCTTTTTCAGCCATTGCCTTGGTTAGTTTTTTCTTGATGGTTTGGTTAATTCTTTCCACGACCCCAGAAGACTGAGGGTGGTAAGGAATGTGGAATTTCCAATCAATGTTAAAATATTTCATCAGTGCAGAGGTCACCTTTGAGGTGAAAGGGGTTCCTTGATCACTGTCTATACCTACAGGGATGCCATAACGGGGAATAATTTATTTTGCCAAATTCTTTACCACCGTCTGGGCTTTTTCCTTGGAGCAAGGGAAAGCCTCAACCCATTTACTGAAAGGGTCCACCAGTACTAATAAGTACTTCAAAGGCCCTCGAGGCTCCATATGGGTAAAGTCGACCTGCCACTGCAGAAAAGGTGTGTCTGGACAAACCAACGCCTGATGAGTATTCTTAGAGCACTGAGGATTATGTCTTGCACACATTAGACAACTCTGCAACAATTGCCTGGTGATATCTCACGAATGATATTTGCAATATTTCATTTGTATTTCCCATTCAACTGATCTCCTGTCTCTGAGCGTTACTCCATGGAGATCATGAACCAAAAATGGGAGCACAGAAGTAGGGAGAGCCAGCCGGCCCTCTTGATCATTCAACAAACCATTGTCGTCGGATCTACACCCCACAGCCTTCCAAAAAGCCAAGTCCTTTTCCCCCACGCATTGTTGCATATGAAACAAATCAATATCTCGTGGCAGCAAGGCAGAGGCAAAGAGGCAAGAAGAAACCACCTGTGTGTTAGACTGTAAAGGAGGATCATGGGAGGAAAAAAACTTTGTGCGACAGCCACCGCTTTAGCAGCGTCGTCAGCCCTCTTGTTTCCCTGTGCTTCCTTAGGGTCTAATGTGCTATGACCTTTGGTTTTGAGTATAGTGAGTTTATGCGGTTTACCACAGACTTGAATTAAAGATTCAACCAGGGAAGCGTTAGCTATCCCCTTACCATTAGCTGCAATGAAACCTCTCGTCTGCCAGATCCTGCCGAAATCAAGTGCAAACCCAAAAGCCTGTCTGTGTAGATAGTCACATCCTCCCCTTCTGACAAGACACAGGCTCTCGTCAGAGCAAACAGCTCAGCCGCTTGAGCAGAACTGAAAGGGAGAGCATACGCCTCCACCACTTCCTGTAATGCATAAACGGCATAACCACAAAGCTTTACACTGTCACTGGGTTTAGAGCAGGACCCATCCACATACAGCATCCTCCCCTGTGAGAGTGGTGTTTCTTGCAAATCGGACCTAATTCCAGTAGTACAGGTAATCTCCCATGTACAATCATGGCCCTTGCAAACCCCTGCTGGGTCTAATTCTGTTCCATGTAGCAATTTATGCAAAAAATGTGCAGGGGAACTCAGAGAGGTGGAAGGTTTAATTTCCAGATTTTCAGTGGAACATAAGATCGTTTCATACCCTGATCGCCTCTGTGCCCTCATGTGTTGTATCTGCATGTTTATCAGAATGTGTGTTACTTGATGTGGTGTGTTGAAGAGCCGTTATTAATGTTTTATAAAAACTGTATTATGTTTTATATTAATAATAATATGCAGATCAAGCAAAGTAAATTTATTATGGTAGCAACAACCATTTTGCAAGTTGTTCAGGGCATACCCTCTAGACATTCCTGTCAATAATAGAAAAGATCAAACTGCAGAGAGAGAGAGGGCCCACAGTTGTTTGTTAAAAGTCTGTGGACTTAATCTTTTCTCCAGATAGGCAGGAACTGTTTTTGTTAATGAGCGAATGACAGTTGTTAAATAAGATCCGTGGGATCGGACCTTTCCTAGTATATCAAAGGAAGACATCTGTTCTTTGGATCCCAAACCTCTTCTGAGGAAGACTACCATGAACATTACCAGTCAGAAATCTGACCTCATGATAACACTCTGGCAAACCCCCAGTGACAGACCCCGGCCACAGACCCACATGTCTTGCAATGTATATAAGGCTGACCACTTGTGCTGTTCAATAAGTCTCTGCTGAGGTAGAGTGCTTCCATGTTGGGCCCCTTCCAGGCCTGGCATGTTAAATAAATACATTTATCATCTATGCATCCAGACTGGGTTCTTCAGTGTGTAGAATGAGAGGGTGTAATAGAACCAGCTTCTCAGCATCAATCACCATCAACGAGCTGGCAGTCACTGCGCGCAAACACCGGGGTAGTCCGCAGGCAACAGCATCCAAGGTTTTGGACAGGAAGGCACAGGGTCTCATTAGGCCACCGTGGTCTTGAGCAAGTACAGCAGTGGCAGTTCCTCCTCCTTAGGCAACATACAGGTGGAACGAGAGTTGGTAGTTCAGAAGACCCAGTGGTGGTGCCGAAGAGATTGCAAAAAGCTGCCTCTCCATCAGGTGTGGGAAGCACAGTGTTATGTTCAGAGTCAATAAATTTCCTCAGAATTTTGTCATATGTGGAACAATCAGTAATCCAGCATCTGCAATAGTTAATTAATCCCAAGAAGGACAACAGCTGAGTCACGGTCCTGGGAAACATCAATGTCTCCACAGCTTGCACGCGGGAAGAGGCCAAGGCTCTTTTTCCTTGCGACAGTACAAAACCCAGATAGTTCACAGTTTCCTGTGCAAACTACATTTTCGCTTTAGCAACCTTGAAACCCTTTTTTCACAGATGTTTAAGCAGTTCAACAGAGTCATCTACACAAGTCTCTTCAGATTCAGCTGAAACCAAAAAATCATCAGCGTATTGTAAAACCACACTGCCTTCAGGTACCAACAAGTCTTTCAGGGCATTACACACGACAGCAGAAAAAACAGAGGGGGAGAGTCCATGTACCCCTGAGGCAAACATGTCCAGGTATATTGTTTTCCCCTATGTGTGAACGCAAACAGCAGCCACGTATCAGGGTGCACCGGCACTGAGAAGGCAGAGCATAAGTCTGTAACTGAAAAATGTGTGTGGTTATGTGGTATGGAAGTAATCAGTGACAGCACGTCATGGACCACAGGCGCCACAGGTGAAACCGAGTCCTGAGTAAAGCGCCAACCACCTGAAGCCTTCTTAACTGGGTTCACCGGCACGTTGTACCGTGAAATGGTCGGCACAATCACTTCCTGTTGGATAAGGGAGCACAGTAGACAGTCTATAGCCTCAACCTTTTCCTGCAACATGGGATACTGCTTTACGTACACTGGCTCCTGAGTTTTAAGGATAACTTTGTAAGGTTCCACATCCACTAATCCTACTTCATCTTTATGCCGTGCCCATACGTTTTCAGGGACTCTGCTCATCCATGATCGAGTGGCAGTGGATACAGGAGTGGTGAAGAACATAGAAATATGCTTAGTAGTAAGAGAAATTCTAGGTCCATCAAAACAGACCAAGAGACCCATTTTGATTTACAGCTCTCTTCCCAACAGATTATAGAGACATTGAGGCAGCACCACAAATGCATGTTCAAATCTAATGGCTGGGTCTAAACTACAAGTTACAGTTAAAGTCAGAGTTTCATAACACCCAGAGGAGACCCCCGTTATTCCCACAGAGTGATGGGGGCTAGTTAACAATTGTCCAGAATATTTGTTACATAAGGAGGAAAGAGTAGCCCCTGTGTCTACTAGGAAGGCGGTGATACACCATCTAACTCCAAATTCAATAAAGGCAAATCATACTCTGATTGTACAGGCATGGACAGTTGCAGCAGAGATAAAGATAGTTCGACGCTCTGTGGGCACCCCTATTGGGGTAGGGTACTCTGGTCAAAAGGAAAAGTATATCCTGGCACCCCGTCCTGTGCTCTATTCTGTGAGTTTTGTCCTCTGTACACTGGGTTAGAGACAAATGGATTGGAAAAATGGTCAGTATGTCTGCACTCACGCACCCAGTGTCAATTTTTTCTACAATAATGTAATTTTCCGGGCTTTCTAGTGCTGCCTAGTCTGATCATCGTCAATTGGGAGCAGACACTCCTCTGTCCAGGTTTTATAAAAACAGGCATAAAACAGGGGAGTGCGCTCTTCTGGTCCCTGTTTACAGCCAACAGTGCCTGTAATATCTAATTTCTTACTGGCTTGAGTAAATATTTGGTAAGTTGCTTCTGCAATACCTCCATTGTCTCAGGCTCTTTCCATATGAATTTAATCTTACTTTTTCCTTTACCCTTTCTCCCTCTCTTTCCTAATGCTGCAGGTGGGTCCTCAGTATCAACCTTAAGACAAGGTTCCTCGTCCTCTTCATCCTCCTCCATCTCTTTAGAGTTATCATAAAGTGGGTTCAAAATGCCCACATCTTGAACCACCTCGTCATAATGTTCGCCCAGAGTTTGTGCAAAAATAAAGCGTGGGAGGAAACACCCTCACATCACGAGAAGTTACTTGAAAAACCCCCTTTATCTCTCTCCCTCGTTTCACATACTCCGTCTTTTCCTATTCCCATGCTTGATGCTGGTGCTGTGGCTATACCCTTTGAATCAGAACAATAAAGGTGGCAGCAAAGCCTTTGCAACCTGCTTTTGCAGGCCCCATGTCGGCCATCAATATCTTAGATTTAAGTGCCCATTCACGAAGCCAAAACGGTCTCAGTCTTTCCCATTCAAGACAACATTTTGTCATATAATCATAATCCCAGTCCAGGTCTCCCCAACCTTCAAAAATCATTCAATGCATCTCCTTGACATTAAGATCCTCAAAACTACCTTCCCTCGGATATGGCATAACCTGACGACTCACCATCGAGCCTGATCATCAACAAACACCACAATGCCAGATCGTTTGTCTTCATTTTATTTTTGCAACAACACACACTTTTATGTCAGAAGTCTGTTTGCCAAGAATTCCGGGGCAGGTACATATAGATATTACAGATCTAGTTGCTAGGCAGACATGGAATGTGTTCGATATCACATGACACTTTACCTTGGATTCGTTCGTGAGTAAGCATGCAATGTAAACAAAGATACAAATGCATTTGTTGCACTCAGCTGTCTTCAAAAAAAAAAAAAAAAAAAAAAAAAAAAAAATCTATTGTGAGCAGCAGAAACACGCCGTCCCCTGGTTATGTGCTGAATTACGGCATGCAATGAACATAAACGCAGTTGTCGTTCACTATGCTGTACATAATAATCACCAAAATAACAAAAAAAATAAAAACTATGCTCAGTCGCCTTGTGTTCTACATGCGTTCTCCGCGCGCGTTTGTGATAACGTAAGATGAACGCAAACGCACCAGGGTTCGATAGAATCAAGTCGAGTGTGAAACCAGACCAACGCTGCGGGGGGCGCCGGGAACAATATCGCCCGGGCTCGGACCGTAGCAAACGAGCCCATGTGAAAGCCCCCTTAGTTTACAATAGTATAACGATTTTTGTAATAAAAACACTAACATACAAATAAAACAAATACAAATAATACAAAGTTAACGCAAATGAAAATGCACTGAAACGCTATAATAAACAATGAACAGTAACTATCAACTAAAACTCAGTCACAATCAAAATCTGTGCCATCACCAACTTGCTCTGCCATATTGATTTTTTTTATTTCAATACACTTGGAAGACTGCGCTACAGGGCGCTGCACTGTTTTCTGAATGTATCTCGTCACAGCACTGTATAGCTTTTGCTAAAAACTACAACTTAACAAGTACAACTAACAATAAAACGAGCAATAACATAAAACCATGTATATACTTGCAGAAGGTGAATGAATTGCCGTAATAAACAGATGACTTCTAGACACGCACAGGTCCAGTGGAAGCTCTAAACACATGCAAGTGTATAAAAATGGCACCTGATCGCCTCTGTCCCGGGGCAATTAACAATTAAATAACACAGTGTCCAGATGAAGGGCTGGTGTCCTCCTTCTCCTTCAGCTGGTAATGAAGCTCGTTGAATATTCCGTTGAGTCTTCCTGATGTCCCCTTGTTTAGTGCCCAGACATTTCTTTGGTTGCATCTGTGAAAGTAAATAAATTAGTAAGGAGACAATTAAATTATTAACATTATTATCATCAATGGGGGGGGGGGGGGGGGGGGGTGAATACAAAATAACGTATATGATGTTTACACAGATCAAGTATTGACACTTGCACTATACAAAACTATGCTTTTTACCTGGGTTTGGTTCACAGAAAAATCACTAGAGATGAAAACAAAGAAAATAATAATGTTTGATAGACATGCCATCTTCATCAGAATATGAACGATTTGAACGATTGATCACCTGTACAACTCCATATCATTAGAATAACTGTAACCGCAAAACAAAAAATAGTCCAGAATTACACACACATAGAAAACACTGGATTTCATGTCTCATACCTGTCTGAAGTCTCCATCGGCATCTTGCTCTGGTTTCAGTGGAAACTCTGGTCCTGATCGCCATTGGTTTAAATTCAACAAAACAAACACTGGCGCCGGCGACTCGAGCCCAAAAAACACACGTCAGCAACAAGTCTTTAATCCTTGTGTGTCTGAAATCTCTTAAGAACTAAATTAACGCTCAGGAAAACATTTTACATAACTAACAAAGCCAAAAGGAAAACATTCCGTTGTTCACAACATTTATCTAAACCTACATCTTCCCCGCGCGACTCATTCATCTTTCTCCCCGACTTCCTCCGTCGCATCTCTCTCTCTCTCCTCCAATCAGCTCCGAGTATCAAGGGTTTCAAACTTGATTGACAGCACAGCAAATTACGTCAGCTAGGAGCCTGTACGGCTCAAACTCATTATAGATTAATAGATGGATAAATAGATAGATCGCTAGAGGTCATATATTAGGAATACATTTTTTTTTAATGTAAAAAATATTTTAAAATATATACAGTTGAGACTGAAGTTTTGGCATCCTTAATTTTAGAAAAGCATTATTCACTAATTTAGTTTAATATGTATTTCATTATTTAAAATTAACCGCAGTGAAGATTCCAGTTGATTGAACTGAGTTAAGACAGATACAAGTCTGTAGAGTTGCACATATTAGCAAACCTTGTCTAAAACCCAAGTCCAGCTGAGCCCACCTAAAGCCCAGCTGAACCCAGCCTAACCAGCTACTACCCCCTTGTCCAGTCAAATTAGACAACACATACCTCCAATAACTGAGTTTGAGACTCGGCATTTCACTACAATGCAATGTTAAATATGTTTTATTGAAATTGGAGATAATATATTTTGTGAAATATATTTTGTAAAAATTACAAATACATTTGGTGAAATATATTAATGTAAATATATTCTTAAATGCATTTTAGATATAATTTAGGAAAATTTACTTTGAACTAAATATATTTTACATTATATTGCATGATATGTCCACATATTTTTATAATATATTGCAATATATTTCCTTTCCATATGGGTAAACTGCTCTGCACCTCCCCAATTATTAATTATTAATTGTATGTTTAGCGAGGGAGCTGTTAAATGTGTTTAATTTAAGCTCAAATAGGAGATACGTTCTCCACATCCCTGCCACAGAGCCCCAGACATTGTGTCCTACCCACAATGGTTTCACTATGCATATACATACATACATACATACATACATACATACATACATACATACATACATACGATTAAGAACTATCTGATCTCCTTGCTGCTGTAACAACTATACTGCCTGGAGGGGAGGGAACCATTAGGCCTAGGCCTTAAGCCAGGGGTTCTCAAACTCTTACAATCGATGACCCCCTTTTTTAAACAAAAATGAAAACTGTTGCGACCCCAACACTATATTTATTAGCTATTTGTCAGCCAAGTGCATCCCAGGGGGGGTGGTGAAGCACTGGATAAGTGAGTTCCGGAGGAGGGGGTAGCGCTGGCAAAGTGCAATCTGGGAATGCGGATGTGCAAATTAAATGCGGTCTGGAGAAGGGGAATGCTGGTGAGGTGCAGTAATTTGTTTTGTAATTAAATTTTGGGCATTCTCTCACGACCCCATTTGCATTTCAGGTGACCCCAAGTTTGAGAATCACTGCCTTAAACCGTGGACCCCCAGACATTTATTTTCTCCTACATGCCATCCATGAGTTATTTTTGTTTTTCTCTCCTCTGTGCCTAAATGGTTTATATATTTAAATGTTAATTTACTTTATTTTAGATAACTTTAACTGTCAAAGGTCTATTTTTATTTTACTTTATTTTATTATTTATGTATTCTTTTATTGTGCTGTACGTTTGTTGTATGTTTACCAGTCTGTAAATTGCTCAGTTGCTATCCTGCAAAGGGTGCTATACAAATAAAAATTGATTGATTGATTGATTGATTGATTGATTAATACACATATATGTGTGTGTGTGTGTGTGTGTGTGTGTGTATATGTATATGTATGTATATATGTATGTATGTGTAGATAGATTTATTGATACATTGAATTTACCAAAACAATTTGAACTTTATTAATTCCTGACAAATGTGGTCAACATTACAGTGCCCTTAATTGTATGTTCAAGATCTGATTCCCAGGAATTGTAGGACATAGCTCTTGAATGGTTTAGAGAAGCAGTGCTGTTCTGAAGCATTCTAGTGTAACTCTATGAATGAACTGAACTCACTGAATGCTGTGGGATTTGTAGCTCAATGTGCATTAGCTCACAGTACTAGCCACACATTAACCACTTTTTAAGTTTTTTTCAGTCCCTCTGTATCTTCAAATTCCTTACAACTTCGTTCTTTATGAAAATGTACAGAATTGACAATGAAATCTTCAAACTTTTACATCCACCTGCACTCCAAATGGAGGCTTCTAGCCCAGGGCCATCTGAGGAGCCCCAGGGCAACTGCAAATTTTAGTTTATTGCATAGTTATGTCTCATTCTGCTGGAGCAATAAAGTCAACAGACCAGGAAAGGAATAACTTTATACTCTGAGACATCTCTTGTTAGAATGATGCAGGAATGGCCTAAGTAATACACTTGAGGCAGCCCAGGGATATGCAGTAGGAGTGCTTTATGTAATATGGTTTTATTTGGACTGGTAAAAGAAAATCTCCAAGGTTGTTTGTTGTTCCATTGGGAACCCGGTGTTGCCTTACAAGGCCGCTCTGTATATAGTTAGTTCATAATGCATTGTATTGTGGTGGTGCATGCATCTGGCCAGTACCCCGCTCTGTATATATATATACAGTGAGGGAAAAAAGTATTTGATCCCCTGCTGATTTTGTATGTTTGCCCACTGACAAATAAATGATCAGTCTATAATTTGAATGGTAGGTGTATTTTAACAGTGAGAGACAGAATAACAACAAAAAAATCAGAAAAATGCATTTCAAAAAAGTTATAAATTGATTTGCATGTTAATGAGGGAAATAAGTATTTGATCCCCTATCAATCAGCAAGATTTCTGGCTCCCAGGTGTCTTTTATACAGGTAACGCGCTGTATAAAAGACACCTGACCTCTGATCATGTATACAGACAAGCAAGCTAGCTTGAGGATGCATTGCTTGGCAAAGCCCATTAAACATGTTCACAGAAGTTTGAAACATTCTCAGTGCAGTCCCCATTGCTAATGGCTGAGCTCCTCACTGGCTATGGATTAATAGCCATAACTCTCTCTTTACCAGTGAGAGTGATGGATTTTAGTCATATATCTTATGAAGTTACAAAAGGGGAGAGAAACTGGATAAATACAATAGAATGGATTATGGCTAATTCTGCTACAATATATCAATTGTATTAAAACCATAAAAGAAACACCATAATCACATGGCTTGTCCATCCTGATGGATCATACCTAGTTACCAAGATCACTTAATGCTGACATGCATTGGAGGGGTACTACACATTATTGAGTGTAACATCCAACCAGGATGTACATATATACATCTATTTATCATGCAGATTATTATTATTACAAATTTCTGAAGTTGTAGGAGAATACTCTGTAGTGGGAAAATCTATGAAGCAATCATTTGTCTGTATTATCCCCTTTGTGGGAACTACTTTAATAATTAGTTTGCTAAAACATTCTGGTTTGTAGCTTCTTACCACACTAAGGATGCAACAGAAATCTACCAAAGTCATGTAACCATGCAGCCATTGTCTTTTGAATACTTAATCAACAACTGTATTAGTATGCATGGGGTAACTAGTTGTTTTCCTCACTTCATGTGAGAGGAGGGCTTCGGGTTAACCTGTATTTATGTTTTCTGTAAAAAACATGTTGTTTCTTAATTGGTGTATCCTGTGATTTACTAAAACCACCACAAGCTGAAAACTTTGGAACTACATAAAGTATAAATGACTAAAGTTGAAACAAAAATGTTGATAAATACTTAAAAAACTATAACAACTCTTCTTATAACATACCCTATATGGCTACTTCATTATTTCCCAAAATAGGCTTTTATTCTTGATACTGTTCATCACCTGTTCATTGTTCTATGGTTTGATCGCTAAAACTATCTAGAGAGATCACATTGTGTTCTGCAACATATTTATAGAGGATCTGTAGTGAACTGGTTGAACTTTATTTCTACAGCATGTTAAATTAATCTTGATTTTAACATGAATATTTCAGTAATGGTAGAAGGATGCACTTTTGATCTTACCTACAGAGGATTTTCTTAATTTTGAAGAAGAAAATAAATATTAAATGTAAAAGGCAGGTCATTCTCTGAACTGGGCTTAATCCTGCAGATGAGACGGAAAACTGATGTCCTGTTATAACTGACTCTGCAGCAGCATTGTTTCTGTACACTCCTCCTACTGTCTTTAGATTAATAAGCTCACTTTTTCCAGATTTATGTAAAACGTCAAGTAATATTTTTCCAGATCTGGTTCAATTTTATTGAGTATTCTTTTCCACATTTAAAAAAAGAAAAAGGCTGATTAAAATACATTTTATCCACTCAATTTGTACAAGAAGTATTATTCATTCTTAGCAGAAAACACTAACCAAAGCCCAAAACAACTATATTGTAACGTTCAATTGGTAATAATTAGAAGTTGTCCACATTTGCAGTTCTCAAATGCCCTGGTTTAGTGTGCAGACTTGTTTCCGGAGTTTAATATAGTACACAGGCAGCTGACCCTAACATAAGGCACCTTACAGCAAATCCCATTCATGGGCTGGGCACCTTGTATTTAAGCCTTAACAAAGCTATGCAGCCCCTGGCACTGCACCAACCAACCGTGAGCATGCATTATCAGCAAGCACTGCATGCATGCATGCATGCTTCAGTTAGTGCAACCTCAGTTATAATACATGTACACTTATTCTCTAACACAATAACACTTATATACAGGTTATTAAGCACATTTGCTCACAGAACACACCCTGGCACATTACACTATGTGTACAGTGACCTCTATGTTTAGTCATATTTATTTATTCAAGATTATTATTATTATCAAATAATGGAAAACATAATTTTACACTAACAACTGCAAAGCAAATTATCATTTTTTATATAATAATAATAAATAAATTACCGGTTTGTGATTTTTGAAAAAGTATTTTTAAAACATATGATGTTGGTCTGTGCAGTGTTATTACAATTTTACAGGAGTTGCAACACCTTGGAGCAAAGATAGTTGCCGGAGGAGGAAAAATATTACAGTCTACTGCTCTTATTTATGCCATTCACCACTTCCAGAAAATTACTGAACAGAAGAACTAGATAGAGAGAATAGAAAAGACTGAGGCTTTTATCCAGGACTCCATCCCTATTGCCTGATTTGGGACTGTCCAGTTTGAAGACCCCACACTCACAGTAATCTGACCAAATGCGGTGGTGGATGGACTCAAATAAATCCCAAGGCACACCTTTCATGTCCCATGTGATGAATGATCTTTGCAATCTGATAAAGATATCTCAACTCAGAACATCAGTTTATCACCCCCAAACCAATGGACTGGTTGAATAATTTAAGAGCTGGAGGATGATGCTAAGAAAGGCGATAGACATGAATGGGTGAAATTGGGATCAGTTAATCTCCTATGTGATGTTTACTGTTAGGGAAGTGCTTCAGTCATCAACAGGGTTTCACCATTTGAACTGCTATTTGTCAGACCACCATGGAGACTGCTCAACATGGTCAAAGACTCTTGGGAAGACCATCAACATTCACAGCAAACACCAATAGAACACATTGAAGGAATGAAAGAATGCATTGACCATGATATCCCCATCATCAAAGAGGACATGTTTCTAGCACAAAAAGCCCAAAAGCAGGCTATATCTGATGAGTCCAACCAAGAGAGTGCTTGTGTTGATCTGTACAGCTGAAATCAAATTCTTAGCCACATGAAATGGGACCTATGAGATAATGGAAAAGACTGTCCCAGTAAACTAAAGAGTAAAGCAAAGAGCAGTTCAGATTCTGAAAACATGGTAGATGCTTGTGGCGTATCAAAAAAAAACTGACTTTGCTGCCTTGTTCATCCCACTTACAGACATAACAAAACATAAAATGCCTAACATGGTCAGGTGGACTCTTGAGGCCATCTCCTGACTTTACCCAGTGCTTCCTAGTACAAACGCATGCAACACATGAAACAGGACTGGGGTCAGTTGACGTAGACCACCCAGTCATGAATCTTGGCAGAAAACTATTACCCCTGGAATGCCTTATACTACAGGTGAAAAGGAATGCCTAGCAATCAAATAGGCAATGGAGTCACTGAAATATGCACACCATCCATAAAAGATCAGGAGCAGGATCCACTGGATGGGGGCAGGCAACAGCACTTGCATATCATGGTACTCCATGAGCAGGACACCAGGGTCGGCTCTACTGTGAACAGCTCTACCAGGTGCAGACTAACAGGCATAGGTCCATCCCCCTTTGGGAATTATCCTCAGTATCCTTATTTCTCAGATAACTGGGTTGCATTCACAGCCTATCAATATAAATATAAGCAAGAAAAACTTTCAAACTATCACTTTGAAAATAAAACCAACAGAATTCTGAATCTCTGATGTACCTTTTTGTAGGTTTAATGATCAAACGTGATACTGGGGCACTGCTATTGTAAATTATATATTGGGTTAGAAGGGGTCAGGGTCTCTGCTTTTAGTCTTTTATAACATATACCCAAATACATTCTTCACATCAGTCTTGTGGGAACAGCAAATTGCAGAGAAAGATACAATACCACCATGTTTTTGCTTTCCTTTTAGGAAAAAAAGAAAAGCATTAGGGGACTATCATTACAGGTATCCTGTTTCAGACTTGGGAAATTCCATCATAAGTCTTTCAGGTCACTACATTTACCATAAAAGCTACCTCTTATAACTCACACAGGTGTATTATTGGGAAACCAAAAGCACCTCATTGCCATGCCATGCTTTTTTAACCTTACTGCCTTTTTATTTATTGATCAGCTCATGGCTTCTGAGCATAGATGGGTTATATTTGAAATGTCTTCAAAATGATCCTGTACCCCCTGCATATTGGTAAAACATCTAAGTTTATCTTTCCTGCACTGTACTGCACTCACAAACAATTATTCCAGAATGTTTGACCTCCAAAACAAAGCAACTGCAGGGTCCTCCAGGTAGTCCGCAGCAGAGATATAACATTTATATATATATATATATATATATATAAAAAACGGGTGTAACAGAGTTAAAAACACACTGTAGCTCACTCCACAAAAGACAATACACATCACTCTAAGTGCAGCATCTTAAAGCTCCTCAGGTAGTCAGCACCAAGGATAGCAGCACCCATCAACCATTTATCTCCGGAAATGCATAAAACACCTGTTAAGCACACAAATAGGCCTAGATTCATAGATAAAGTAGACACAGTGGTCTACAACTACAAAACAGGCACAACATAGGCAACAGTTTAAGCAGAATACAAAACATGCATGGTCTGCTATACTGTACATGCTGATAGGTGATGACCAAGAGGGCCTGTAATAACATTCTGACTTATTTCCTCTTAGACCAGGGGTGTCAAACTCAAGGCCTGCTGGCCGAATACGGCCCCCCAATGGTTTTAATCCGGCCCCTGTAAAGGTAGTGTATCATTAAATAATTAGGCCTGCGACAGCCTACAATTCCCATCAGCCACTGCAAATGCCATTGGCGCAAGGTAGGGTGGTAACAGCCAATCACAGGCTGAGTTACTTTCCAGTTCCTGTTCTTTCAGTAATCTGCAATAAACTCAACTCAAAATGTCCAAGACAATAAAAATGTACAAGGAATGTAGAGTGTTTCAGGAAAGATGGGAGTGGGAATATCTGTTTGTAGAGCAGAGTTTAAAACCTGTATGCCTTGTAAGGAGAGTTTAGCCCTGATGAAAGAATTCAATATACGGTGGCACTACGAGACTAATCACAAAGAGAAGTATGGGTGTTTGGAGAGAGAGCAAAAGCTGCACAAAGTGGATGAATTAAAAAGAAGCCTTGAACTACAGCAAACCATGTTCAAAAGGGCAAAAACAGAGAGTGATGCTGCTGTTAAAGCGAGTCACATCATATCCCAAGAAATTGCCAAAACATCAAGGTGTTTCTCTGAGGGTACTTTTTAAAGAACTGTATGCTTAAAGCCAGTGATGTGGTGTGTCCAGACAAAAAGCATTTGTTTGCAAATGTCAATCTCTCACGAAATACCGTTGCCGAGAGAGTAGATGATTGAGCTGCTGATCTAAAGACCAGCTAGCCAAAAAAGCAAGTAATTTCATTGCATACTCGCCTGCTGTTGATGAGAGCACTGGCATAACAGACACATTCCCAGTTACAGTATCAGAGTTCTCAGATGAAAGCTGGCTGTGCGATCTTGCATTTCTATGTGATGTTACTGAGCATCTTAACACCTTAAATGTGAAGCTACAGGGCAGTAAACAGGTCATAACAGATATGCATGGCAGTGTGAAAGCATTGCAAGGAAATCTTTTACATTTCGTGACTTGCCAAGCCATCTCTACCTCTCTCACAAACATCACTATTCCCAGCGCTGGATTTCGCTTCAAAACTTAACTGGTTGTGTAAAGAAGTTGAGTGCCGCTTCTCGGATTTTAACAACCAGCAATTCAGTTTCCAGCTTTTCTCCAGCCCGTTTGTTGTTGATGTGAATACTGCTCCAGAGCACTTCCAGATGGGATTGATCGAATTACAATGCAATGACACACTTAAGGCGAAGTTCAGTTCCGTTGGCGCTGCAGTTTTAGCCCTTACAGTGACATGACAGTGAATAATGTAACACAAATGTTTTTTCATTCACCAGGTTGTCTCTGCTCAGCCCATTTAGCCATGTTGTAATGTAATGTTATCCATTTATTAAATCCATGCACTCCATAGAACCCCCAACTATTTACAAATCAAGGTCCCGTTTTAAAACTGCATCTTGAGACCCATGGCTAACTCAGAATACATTGTGCGGAAAGAGAGGAACTCATCTACAACTTCCTCCAGCTTGGAAAAGTCTTCTGAGTAGAAATATGCAAGCTCAAGCATATTCCTTTCTCCATCAGGTCCTCATTGTGAAATCTCTTTTTTTTTCGCACTCTTTTCTGCAAACTCAGTGGTAGCGTTGTTCTGTCGGGCCATCTCTTTTGCAGTGTTCTCCATCTGGTCATAGGCCTCATCACTGTGCATATGTCTGATCTGAGCCACGCAGCTGTCAATGAGATCCACCGCAGTGTTTACATCTATCGAATCCTTTTGCAGATAGTTAGATAAAATGTACGTTTTCTTCAGTAAACTGTTCCAAAACAACAACATAAATTTAAACTCAGATGTGCTCATTTTTGAAAGTAGGCCATTGGCTTCAGAGGCCATCTTGTTATGGTGTTTTATCCAACGCAGGGCTTTAAGAATAGCAGGAAGGCTCTGTACAACCCCTTCTGTGGCCTGTTTCCTGGAAGCCCACCTTCTATGCGATAGGCTCTTCTTCGCTCACTCTAACTGCATGTTTTCCTGTCCCTCCTCAAGTATTTTAAACCTTAGAAGTCAGAAAGCAGTACAGGGTCTCGAGTGTACCAAAAACAACTTTTGTGGTACACAAGGAGCACACAGCATCCATAAAAATTCAATTGAGGTTGTGTGCGCAACAGTGCACATAGAAAGCTTTGTTTGAACAGTTTTTTTTTTACTCTGACTCATAGTCCTTTAAGTGTTCAGACATGGTCCTCGCCCCCATCATAGGCTTGCCCTCTAATTAGCTTCACATTCAGGCCAAGGTCGTTGTTGTGGGCATTTATCAACAGATCATAAAATGACTTTGCACCACCATCTGACAACTTTTCAAATTTCACAAAGCGCTCGATGCTATTGCCTGTTTCAGTGACATATCTTAATGATGGAGAAAACTGATCAATTCTTGTTATGTCGATCGTTGAATCTATGATAACTCTATGATAACAGAGAAAAACTTTGCTGCCTTGACATAATTTATAATAGTGCTCAATGTTTCACTGGTAAGAGCCTCATTAAGCTTGTTTTGTGACTTGTGGCTGAGGTATCTTATATGGCCTACTGCCGGGTTCATCAGGTGCTGCTCAAGGATGGAATCATAGTGGGCCAGCAATTTAAGAAACTCCAAGAAATTCCCTTCATTCATGTCAGGTGTGCCCAGCCCAGCATATTCTCTGTAGCCGCAAAATGACAGGCCCTGTATAGCTAAAAAGAGTGTGGCATCTATCAAACTATGTAGGATTCTCCTGTTTCTCTCCACCTGCTCCCTCCCCACTTTCATTATCCCCGAAACCATGGCGCTGTCCTGACTAATACAGTACTTGATTATTAAAAATAACTTCTCAGCTTTGCGGTGAGTGCTGGAATTTTCATGCATTTCAATCCTCTCAATCCCTTTCCTATACGTAGAGAAGCCCATACTTGGATCTGCCCAGACTCTCCCAGCATTTTCGTTGGATTGTTTGCCAAACAACCAACAACAAAAGCAAAAGACTTGGTTTGCTTTAGGGGAATAAACTAACCACTGTTTCAGACCAGGCTGGCATGGGCCATGCTCGATCACAGCTCAGATTACTTCAGTGGTGAGTGGTTGGTTTTTGAATAGGTATGGGTTGGTTGGGTACAGCTCTTGTAACTGTATAATGTTAGCAGGGCAGCAGGCAGAGCCTGTGGAAACGGAAGAGGGATTGAGAGCGGGTCCGTAAGGTGGTTTAATACTGATATCTCCATCAGCAGCAGAAACAACATCATTAGCTGCTGCCCTTACTTGGACTAAGTGCTAATGCTATCTGTCTGACAGAGGAGAATTGTAGCTTCACAAGAGGTATTACTTGTTAAGATTTGTTAATTAATTGCAAAGTTATAAACATTTAAAGTCCAACTACTTAGAATATACAAAATGGAGAAAATTGCTGGTAAAGTTCCATTTAAATTAGAATTACTAAACTCTTTAGCAACATACACTTATTTGTCATTTATCAAATTCACAATACTTTTGGCACAGATATTCCGTCCAATATGTATATGTACATTTTAAATTAACAGTGTGCCAGGGAAAAGGTTATGTAGTACATATAATCTCCACAGGGGAGAGACTTCAAGAGTTTAGGAGATGCTGATCACCACTGGATTGTTCTTATTATTGTTGCATCCGAGCAGGCACTAAATGAATAACTGAAAAAACAATAACTAAGGTAGACAGGATAACAAGAGGATACCAGAATACTTGCATAATTGTATTTATTTATGTCTTGCCAGTAACAACTGTATAAGAAATACACTCTTGTTAATTCCCTGCAATGTGTCTGTACCATGCTATGCACTTATCCCCACATAGTGTGAATGATTGTGAATGTGTTCTGACATTAACAGTACGAGATTTTTTCTGTATGTCTGAGTGGTCCTTGGTCAAGATGCTGCTGAAGTACATGCACATGTTAGATCTAGTCAATTGTTGAAACTTCTACGGTCACATGATAGAATCAAGCTGGGTTATTTACGGAGGTAGCCTTGGTTTAAAGCCTTCAGATTCATCTGATTTCACCCTGTGGTTTAAATTCTTCCTCTACTGCATTTTATGTCATGTTTGCAAGACGTGTTTGCAATACAGTTTTAACTGTACTTGCCTGTACAAGTAAAATTGCTTTCAATGGCACACAGGTGGACTGTATTATATTTGTTATTTTATTTTTGCCTGAATGCTTATAATGTAAACAGCATTATGATTTTGTAAAGTACACTTTGAGCCTAACCGTTACCAAATTGTTATTGATTTTTTTTCAACCTGTGTTAACAGGTTAACAGTGATAGACAGAATAACAACAAAAAAATCCAGAAAAAAACGCATTTCAAAAAAGTTATAAATTGATTTGCATGTTAATGAGGGAAATAAGTATTTGATCCCCTATCAATCAGCAAGATTTCTGGCTCCCAGGTGTCTTTTATACAGGTAACGAGCTGAGATTAGGAGCACTCTCTTAAAGGGAGTGCTCCTAATCTCAGCTCGTTACCTGTATAAAAGACTCCTGTCCACAGAAGCAATCAATCAATCAGATTCCAAACTCTCCACCATGGCCAAGACCAAAGAGCTGTCCAAGGATGTCAGGGACAAGATTGTAGACCTACACAAGGCTGGAATGGGCTACAAGACCAAGGGCTACATCGCCAAGCAGCTTGGTGAGAAGGTGACAACAGTTGGTGCCATTATTCACAAATGGAAGAAACACAAAATAACTGTCAGTCTCCCTCGGTCTGGGTCTCCATTCAAGATCTCACCTCGTGGAGTTTCAATGATCATGAGAACGGTGAGGAATCAGCCCAGAACTAGATGGGAGGATCTTGTTAATGATCTCAAGGCAGCTGGGACCATAGTCACCAACAAAACAATTGGTAACACACTACGCCGAGAAGGACAGAAATGCTGCAGCGCCCGCAAGGCCCCCCTGCTCAAGAAAGCACATGTACAGGCCCGTCTGAAGTTTGCCAATGAACATCTGAATGATTCAGAGGAGAACTGGGTGAAAGTGTTGTGGTCAGATGAGACCAAAATCAACTCGCCGTGTTTGGAGGAGGAGGAATGACCCCAAGAACACCATCCCCACCGTCAAACATGGAGGTGGAAACATTATGCTTTGGGGGTGTTTTTCTGCTAAGGGGACAGGACAACTGCACTGCATCAAAGGGACGATGGACGGGCCCATGTACCGTCAAATCTTGTGTGAGAACCTCCTTCGCCCAGCCAAGGCATTGAAAATGGGTCGTGGATGGGTATTCCAGCATGACAATGACCCAAAACACACAGCCAAGGCAACAAAGGAGTGGCTCAAGAAGAAGCACATTAAGGTCCTGGAGTGGCCTAGCCAGTCTCCAGACCTCTATCCCATAGAAAATCTGTGGAGGGAGCTGAAGGTTCCAGTTGCCAAACGTCAGCCTCAAAACCTTAATGACTTGGAGAGGATCTGCAAAGAGGAGTGGGACAAAATCCCTCCTGAGATGTGTGCAAACCTGGTGGCCGACTACAAGAAACGTCTGACCTCTGTGATTGCCATCAAGGGTTTTGCCACCAAGTACTAAGTCGAATGGGTCAATTACTTATTTCCCTCATTAACATGCAAATCAATTTACAACTTTTTTGAAATGCGTTTTTCTGGATTTTTTTGTTGTTATTCTGTCTCTCACTGTTAAAATACACCTACCATTACAATTATAGACTGATCATTTCTTTGTCAGTGGGCAAACATAAAATACTTTTTTCCCCCACTGTAAATATTTGTCACTGTGTGTAGAATCAACACATACTTTTGTGTTAATTGGCAAAAAAAATAAAAAAGCACATGCATTTAAATGAGACAAAAGTATCAATATTTTTTTGCCAGGAGCATTACTCAACTTCTCAACTATGTTAACTGTTATAATATATTATATATTATATTATTAATTATTGTGTTAAAAAAAAAGGTTGCTCAAGCCAAAATGGTACTTCAATTAAAATGTGGTCAAATCACGGTCCATGTCCTGGTTTCCAAGGATTATTTTTGATATAATCACCACATTGTATTGTTCATTGACACAAACACTTACTTGTATGTGTGAATATGTGTGTGCTGAGGGGCTACTTCTTGAGAAATTTCCCTGACAAGTAATTTGTTTGGCAAGCTGTATGTCACAGCTCAAAGGAAGGACACAGGTATTTGTGACTTTTGACTTTGATCCCTGCACATGGTGAATTTGTTTTGTAAATGCATTTCTATTTATATAAATGCAGTGATAACTGCAGTTTGATAGGAAAAGGCCTTCACAGATTGACTTTGAATGACTTAATTTACAGATTAGAATAGTACATCTACACACATTTATAGTTTAAAATAGTTAAACCCTTAATCTGAAACAATGTTATTTGGTGGTTAGTTTAATTCATATTGTTTAATAAACTATAATTAATTATTCAACAATATATTCTCAGATTTTGTTCTACCTAGAGCAAACAGTAACAATCCCAGTTAATAGAGCTTAATTTCAGACAGAGTGTAAGTGTCTGAAAATTGCATTAATGAATTACAGATTACAGATACAAAAAATACATTGGTAAAAGGAACCAGTTGTAGGTTATTTATGTATGTATAAGAAATTGCTAGCTTTAGGGGTGACTACAAGAAAGACTAAAACATGGTTTGTTTTACGCTTGTTCAGATGGATGCCGAGACGTGAGTAAATTAATTCACTCAATGGATGTGTAACATCTTTTGCAGGGAATAACAATGTCAATAATTAAATTAACAGTAGCACCACCATAGCGGTGGATTTAGTAAAGAAAGGTCTAGCCCTAATTTTCTAAACTGACTGATGTGTTTATATTCTGCTGGTAACATTGGTGATAGTGATATCAATACAGAATTGATTTATCAAACCTAAAGAGATTCATTTTCTTATTGACTGGAACAAGGGTTATGAGTAATGGCTAAAGCAGTATTGTAACAATTTGTTGGTTATGTTGTTTCATATGTGACATGTTAGTTGATTCAAATAACTTGGTTATGGTCACAAAGTAATAAATATGTGCGCACTGCAATAAGGATGATGGTAACAGATGGAAGTTTTTAGGAGTATCGCTCTTCATTGTTGTTCTGTCTTTTCCTAATATTTAAAATATTTAGTTTATGCTTATAACGATATAATAGTGTAGCATTTGTGGGGGGGGGGAGTTGTTTCTAAGGAGTAAGTCCAACTCATGCTTTGCAGGTGCAACAGTAAATCCTTTTTATTTATTATTTCAACACTGCACACAGGTTTACCAACTGAACGCACACTGCTACACTGACACTACCTTCCATTTCCTTTTACCTTTTATCACCTTCGTCCACGGTCCTCCCCACTGCACCACCTCTACCCAATAACCCTTCATTAGGTGTGGTGGCATGCTACTGTCACAGTTGCCTCGTAGGAGGACCGTAAAGCAGTTGGAGAAAGGACCCAAGTGCAGAGCTAGTGCAATGAGCTGAGAGAAACCAAGGAGAAACCAAAGGCAAGGTCGAGGTCACTGGCAAGAGGTCGAAATCCAGGAGGTCAAGAGAAACAGATACAGAACAAAGAGAGAGAGAGAAAGAGGGAGAGAGAGAAAGAGGGAGGACAGGGAGCGAGAGAGAGAGACAGGGTTACAGGACAAGGAGCTCGGGAGAACAAGGAGCTCGGGAGAACAAGGAGCTCGGGAGAACAAGGCTTGGTGATGCAGGGAGAGCTGACAACACTTTGCCCAGAGTGATGGCAGTGAGGGGTTTATAAAGGAGAGCAGAAACTAGGAAAACAAGAGCAGGACCAATGAGAAAGTCATATAAATTATGGCATGAGAAAGAAATACATATAAGTGCTGGGAATATATTTTTTCCACTGTAAAAGCAGTACAACAAAATACAGTATATATCATATGTAAGATGTTTTCCTCCAATGGGAACCAGAAACAAAACTTTAGTTCACTTTTCTGCAGTATTATATATCATATGTCAGTATGATGCGCATGTGGGGATGAGCATTGCAAGGTTCCTAGTGGAGGGTAACATTTACTTTACAAGGCAATCTGACAGCCTATCCATCAAACTGTTAGCCCATTAATACAGGCTTGCTAAAAGAAAAATGATGGTGGATATCAATATATCTAACAGTATTACATTCAGATGCCTTAAAGTTACTTCTTTCCCCTACCTTACAGAGCCATAATATAAATTGATGAGAATGTACTGTTTATTAATGAAATGGTTTAGTCTGGGAGGGTATTCATTCTGAAAATGTAACACTGCTTTAGCAGATAAGCTTGTCAGAAATGGCTCATCTCTTTCCAATCCTAATGTCTGCAACGATCTTGATAAATTGCATTCTTAGTTGATGCTAAGCAGAATAGTTTATTCACACAAAATATAAATTGCTTTCTAACTTGAAATGCAGTCACTGCGTGAAAGATCCAAGTTTAATTTTGCAAAGCATATTGAACTGAGTTTTGAGTCCTGGAAATCCAGAATTATGGGTACATTTGGAGTTCCACTTTAACATTGGTAAAACTGTAGGCTTTATAATACAGTGGTTCTCAGCCCTTATCCTGGAGTACTCTTGTTTTGTCCCTTCTGATTTTTGTTACAACTGAGCACTCACATGCTTAATTAAATCCTTACCTGAATTATCTACACTTGTTTAACAATTGAAAATAATGGAAAAGGTCAAATTACACAATTATAGTTTAATTATATTTCTTAATTAAGGAACTCAGCGTTCAGCTGGAACAAAAACCAAAAGATACAGGGCTAATCCAGATCCGGGGTTGTTTTAACTCAGCAAACCTTAGAAGTTCTAAGATGGAAAATGAATCATTACAGAGTTTAGACTCTTTAAAGATTCACAAATGTCTCATACATTTTCTCATCTTATTTTTGTCTCATCTTTCACTTGGCTTGTTTATGTGATGTTAAACAAACTGAAGATAGAACCACAATCAGCTATACAGATGCATTCAGACCAAAGCTCCAGTTATAACTGATTTTAATTATCATGGTACTCATGGTATCATGGTACTCAGTATTCCATTTCAGAAATACTGTCATGTAAACTCTGCAATCAGATGGGGAAACTGGGTTTTGGGCTGTGATCCGATTCAAGGTAATAAGATTTGTAGTTGATTAAAAATATTTTCAGATCCAATCTCGTTGCTTTGTAAACACAGTATTCAGATTACAAAATGATTTTGGCAGTCTGCAGTATGCACTAATATTAGAAAGCAGTCCTCCATGTGAGTTTGTGTTTGGGTTGTGGATGATGTCTTATCAGATGCAAGTAGTAAAAAAAAATATGATTAAATTTTAAAAAATAATAATTTTTAAAATGTAAATAATTGTATTCATATAAAAATATGCTGATTCCCTCAAGAGTATTTTCTGTTTATTTCCTGAGCGGTTTCTTTATGCCACTACAAGGTCCACACATTGATGCTAGTTTTAGGATGTATGTTTTATATTGGGGACAATATCACCTCCCTGGTAACTGCCTCATATGGGTCATGAAACAAGATATTTAGTAGATTCTCTTCATATTCTCACAATGTTACTGAATTCTCATGTGGACGTCAAAGATGTAAAAATAATAGATGAAGGTGTAAAAGTTAATTGAAGTTTCCTTTAAACACACAAATAATGTAAGACTCTGGACACTTTATGTGGTTTAAGCGAGTCCTCACAGTGAATTGGTTTCCTGCATATCATATCATTTAGATCACTGTCTGAAAGTCACTGTGTTATGGGGGTGGATTTGAAAAGGGCATACCACGTATTAATCCTGGTCAACTCTAACTCTAGCATTTGCTGATAGTTTACCTTCAAAGTCTCTTTATGTATTAAGAGTAATTTATAAATCCTGTCTTGTACTACTTCCTGCTATGGTTATAGCATGAACTGTCAATAAACCATTTGTGAGAGGAATTTCATGTTTGAGTTATCCAACAATACTAAAGATGCAAAGTGTCCGTATAACAGAGATAATGCACCTCTAACATTTCACTGCTTTAATCACAACACTAATTTCAAACAAAAAATAAATGTCACAGAAGTTGAAAATGGGGTTTAATTAAATAATTTGTTTAATCATGAACTGCAGTTTTAAAATGGTTCCACATGTTTGTTAATTGAATTCTACACTGACGGGTGATGCACAGCTGGAGGGAGTGTTCCTGAGTGACCCTAACTGATGCTGTGAACTTGACCAGGGATTTAAAAAGGATTTGACATGCACAGTGAGAAGGGAGTAAACAGCGACAGGATTAGGCAATGGGTTCCGAAGGGGGAGTGGGCGGTTAAGCGATCAGACAGAGGGGGAAGAGTAAATGATGAGACGGCTGGCGAATGGATGGAGTGGGTCAGAGGCTCAGCTCCATACCCAGGGCAAGGTAGGCTGAAGATCAGGGTATGACAGATACAGTGCCCCTGACCACCTACCTGGAGCATGGGAATGGGTGTGGTGGGGCCAAGCACCCCTGGCCCCTTGTTGTACTTGTTGGATGGCAATTGATAGGCAGCAGTGTGGACACTGGACTCTGGAGTGGAAGGTTGTGGGATCAATCCCAGGTGGGGGACACTGCTGTTGTACCCTTGAGCAAGGTACTTTACCTAGATTACTCCAGTTGTCTTGCACTACTGGAGTTTAGAGGGGGTTTGGACTGACTATATTTAAGAGACTGCTGCCTATGTCCTGTGTTGTGATTAATAGATTGCAGAAAATAAAATGAAAAACATATTTGTAACCTGGTGTGGAGGTCCCCTTGCCTCACTATAATAAAAGGGGTTATGAAGTCTAGTATCTATGGAGAGCCAGTGTCGCGTACCACCCGTGACATATCCTAAGTATCCTTTAAAATGTTATGAAAACAAAATAAAATCCGAAAACAATCATATAATAATAGTTGTCCCAGTGCATGGGTGGATGAACAGATACTTAACAAAAGATTATGCCACCCCGGTTGAGCTCCTTTACTTTACCTTTACTTCCCATGCAGGCTCGTTTCAGGATCTCAGTATACCACACAGGTAAGATTTAAAGGTTTTGTTACAAATTATACACTAGACTTTGCAATAGACTTTGTGCAACAGAAAAAAACTTCTTGCCCTGCATAGTATTATGCACAGAGCTCACCAGTATGTATAAGATTTAGGAAAATAAACTTTAAATAATACCTAGCTAAAATTGCCTTTAATACAAGGGGCAATTAAAACCATAAAATACTGAAGCTAAAAAACACATTCCACATAAATCCTTTTACAAATCCCAGTACACACTTTAACAATCATTTTCTTCTTTTGTAGGATCGAATAAGGGCTCACCATAAAACAGGTATATGAGCAACTTATGCTTAGTACAACCAATAGTCTCTCACTCCAGGCACAATCTAATCTTTATCTTCTTTTCACAGGACCCATGGAGCAGAGCCCAGGGAGCTCATGAACATGGTGCCAGAGCTGCAGATAAGTACAAGATTAATATCTCCACTTGTTATACATACCATGGGCCATGCATGAACCCTAACAGCACTTGTCTTTTACAGGGATACCAGCACCCAATATCTGGAGGGAGACTGCAGCAGATTCATAGGCAGCAAACCATAATGAATAAAGCTTCTTGAAACAAATGCAAAACCACTGTGTCCTCTTTTTCTACAGTTTATATTCCAAACAAGGTTTCACTTAGCTTATATCCGTGTAACTTTGCCAGAACGATGGCAAAGGAAATCCTTGTCTTTGCTGCCTCACTCGTCCACCTACAAAGGTTGTTCCCTGTCCCTGAATACTAGGACATTGTTCCTGTGCCCCCTTGAGTTTCTGCAATTGTATTCTCCTGCTGCCTTCCCCCACCCCTCAGAGTCAGACTGTATCCACACCGTGCTGGTCTCCACTTTGGCTGTGAACTTGAATTGAAGTGTGCTCCTGAATGCTCCAACCAGCCCTCTTTTTTTGGGCTTGCCCTAAGTCAGGGGGCAGGTGAAAACATTTAGGTAGGAACTCTCGGCGCAGAACAATCCAGGGGCAAAGCTCATCTCACATGGAGTAATGCTCAGGGCTTAAAAACAAAATAATAAAAAAATGTAATTAACACAACCAAAGTAAACAATCATAGTGAAAGAAAAAACAATATGACAGTGGATCTGATTAATAAAATGGGGAAAAAAAGATAATAAAAACATTGGCACTATGGATATTGGCACAGTCACCAAGGCTCAAATATATTACTTCTTAATGCTGACTCAGTGGTTATATAAAGATGATAATGGCAGAGCTGGAATGTGATGTGTATGCAAAATGCAAAGGAAAAACCAAGAAAAGTGAGGATTATTTTTATAACAGATTAGAAGAAACACAGCCATTAATAACAGTCCAAACAACATCTGGCGTGTTTTTATATATATATATATATATATATATATATATATATATATATACTTATTAATATAGGATTGCAAATTAAGGATATATATGTCTAAAGTCACCTCATTATGCAAGAGAAAATATTAAATTTAAATTGTCAACTTTCTCCACTTTTGTGGAGTACTTTTGTGCCCATGGCATATATTTGTTTTAAGTCTTACAGATTGACATGTGAGATACAGCCACAGTATAATTTCATTCTAACACTGTCTTCCAAGAGGTGCATAATTACAATTAAAATCAGTTCTCCTGTCTTCCTAATTTTAATGTTGCATTTGCCTACAGATAAAAGAACAAAATTAACAAACCTACTTGACAGAAAGACTCACCCTCACTTATCAGTCTCACTTATTGTTATTTCAGAACTGGTTACTCTAACATTTGTTTTTAAGCTTCTGAAGGGGTAACATCCATCCCATTATCTGTCTGGTTTCTATGGCATCCAGAGGTTATTCAAACTGTTTAATACAAATACATCACTGATGTCGCTACTGCAATTTGATCTAAAAGATGAACATAATGGCTTCTGGGGGCTCACTGTGTCCTACGCATCAGCAGAAATCCTCACAAATAATTTTTTCAACCTACCTTGGCTAGAATGTGCTGTTCACAGAGTTAAAAAAAAATAACAAATACATCTTACATTCAGAATTGGGGGTAGTACTTGGTGTTCTCAGGTTTATTATTTCTCAATTTGTGGTAAAAAAAACAACAACAAAAAAACAAATGGGGATATGCAGCAACAGTTCCAGAAGTGATGTCTAATTTCAGTTTCATATTTAATCTCCTACCTACATACAGTATATAAGACTACAGGGAAATAATCAAACTCTAAAATTAAGAAAAATAAAATAATGTTCCAATAAAACTGAACAAGGATTATTTTGTATTTTAGAGAGCCACAGTGGGCTTAATGAAAGAAAATACATTTTCTCCTGAAGCTTGTGAAATGTAATACAATATTACCACAAATCTTCTCTTGCACTTTTAACAGCTGTATAGTCAGACAGAGGTTCAAAAACTAAATAAACAAACATTTAAGAAAAAAGGAAATATCTATAGGGGATTACTTTCAGGAGTTTGCAGGATATACTGTCCATCACTTCTTATAAGATGATCTATTAATGGAAAGCAAAGAACACTGCCAAATACAGTAACATAATAGCAATACATTTAGATTATACATGTCATGCCTATTCACTGAGGTATACATTTGTGACTAATTAACCTACGATGACCCAACTCTGGTCCTAGATAGCCAAAGTGTCTTCTGATTTTTTGTTTCATCCAAACTATTATCTATTTAACAGATTCAGTGAGGGGGCTTAATTAGTAAAAGTGTTAAATTATTAAGAGAGACCTATGACACCTTCATGTTTGTGGCTGTCCAGGAACAGGGTAAACCATCACTGGATTAAAGAAACATTCAGTGTGTTGGTAATTTTAATACAACTATACAACCGCAAGAATTTTCTCAGAATCCACAAGTTTTTCAATTTTGCTTAAGCTGAGATTTCTCCTTATTCAGAAGTGGTATCTTCCAGTCCTTCTCTATAAATACAAACCCTAACAGTATAAGAACATAAAATACATGGAAAACAGTCCAATTGATATAAACAAGTCCAAAAGCAAAAGTTTGTTACCAGTTTTCATCTTCAAATTACATAGTAACTTTTAACAAAGCCTTGTCACACGATCTCCAATATACACTACATATATATCATTATATACACTGATCAGCCATAACATTATGACCACCTGCCTAATATTGTGTAGGTCCCCCTTTTGCTGCCAAAACAGCCTTGACCCATTGAGGCATGGACTCCACTAGACCTTTGAAGGTGTGCTGTGGTATCTGGCACCAAGACGTTAGCAGCAGATCCTTTAAATCCTGTAAGTTGCGAGGTGTGGCCTCCATGGATCAGACTTGTTTGTCCAGTACATCCCACAGATGCTTGATTGGATTGAGATCTTGGGAATTTGGAGGCCAAGTCAACACCTTTAACTCATGATTCATCAGACCAGGCCACCTTCTTCCATTGCCCCGTGGTCCAGTTCTGATGCTTACGTGCCCATTGTATGGGGCTTTCGGCAGTGGACAGGGGTCAGCATGGACACCCTGACTGGTCTGCGGCTACGCAGCCCCATACGCGGCACACTGTGATGCATTGTGTGTTCTGACACCTTTCTATCAGTAGTGTGCATTTGTTTGCTGTAGATAAGGTTTGTTTAGTTTTGAAAGTAAATTAAACAATCAAATGGTTCTTTGTTGTCAATGCAGGAAGTGGTATCATGAAGCTTGGCTTTCAACTTCCAAAGTGTGTAAATTCATTTGTGTGTGTGTGTGAGAGAGAGAGAGAGAGAGAGAGAGAACAATCCCATCATGTTTTCAGTATTCCAGGCCAGCCATTCGATGAAATATACATGAATGATGTATTCATTGTGATCGTGTAAACGTAACTGTTTCACAGATCAGTGCCATTTTGAAAACGAGGGCGACGCTGATAAGCTAAAATGGATATATTGCGTTTTCATATAAATCGGGAATGTCACATGTCACGTCTTGTGGGGGAAAATAAATACGTTTTTAGCACTGGGATTACAAAACAACTTGTTTTAGATTAAACTGTGTATACTACATGAAAAGGGTACCCTATAGGAGTACATCCATAGCAAGAACCTGCATTATGTGTGGAATTGACTTCATTATCACGTTTTGCCACAAAGCTCTTCAGATGTTTGCTCACTAGGGGTGTAACGTCACGATTACACAACTTTTCGATTCGGTTCAATTTTCGATTGTAGTTGTTATTTTCCTTCATACAATTATTATTAATAACCTTTTTTTGACAAAAATCGAACAATTATTTTAACACTGCCAGCCAATAAGTTAACAATAACAGTGTTTTAGCACGCTATAAACTTGAGCTGATAGGACAGGCAGACGAGCTATCAACTGCGATTATTCAATTGTGTATCAAAACGTGCACATATACATATAATAATAATAATAAAACAAACTTTACACAATAAATTATAAGATGTGTGCATACCGATTTATAAGACATATACAATTATAAAACAAAGAATCAGTTATAAAATTAGCATTTTGAGAACCGCTGGCCTGTAGTACTCTCTTCTTATTCCGCTAAAAAAACTAGGAGTCACCCTCGATCCTGCGCTCTCCTACACCCAGAACATCACAACGCTGACGCGCAACTGCAGATTCCTGAGCAACATACGCCGGATCCGTCCCTTCCTCACTGACTACTCGACTGGTCCTCTCCCGCCTGGACTACTGCAACTCCCTCCTGGCCGGCCTGCCTGCATCCACTACCCGCCCACTCCAGCTCATCCAGAACTTGCAGCTCGTCTGGTATTCTCTCTGCCACGATTCGCACACGCTACTCCACTGCTCTACTCCCTCCACTGGCTCCCGATAGTGGCACGCATTCAGTTCAAGACATTGACCCTCACCTACCGCTGTCTCAACCACACTGCACCAAGTTATCTTCAGTCACTCGTCTCTCCATACATCCCGTCCAGACCACTGCGCTCCTCCAGTGCCAGAAGGCTAACTCTGCCTCCTCTCCACTCTCCCTCCTCCAGAGCCCGCTCCTTCTCATCCCTGGCCCCTAAGTGGTGGAACGACCTGCCCACTGAAGTCAAAACCGCAGAGTGCTTGACCTCATTCCGGCGCTTAGTCAAGACGCATCTCTTCCGACAGCACTTGTAATATTAGTCCTCTATCCCTGCTAGATAGCACTTCAGCTTATTATGCTCCTCGTGTTCTTGATTGTTTTCCTCCTTGCTCCCTTTCCCGTAGCCCTCATCTGTAACCATACATCTTGACAGCACTTAGCCTTCACCGTCCAGGATGTAGGAAGTCTCTTACTGTACTTGTGTAAATTATAAATTGGAATTTGTAAAATGTATTATTTTGAATTGCTATGTTTTAGCTAAGTTGAACTTGTAATGATTGATGCCTTGTACTTCTCTGTATTTTTGCACTTATGTTGTACGTCGCCCTGGTTAAGGGCGTCTGCCAAGAAATAAAATAATAATAATGTAGCCCGTGAAATTGATACACTACACAGGACACATTAAATTCTTTGGGGGGTTCTTTATTTTTATTATATGCTGCTGAGAGGGTGTGCAACTGGCCTTTCTAACTTGGCATGAAATGAATTTACTATAGGACATAAGAGGTACAGGATATAAAATAAAAACACTACAAGATAATACACAACAATACTAAACAATACGGCAGTGGGCTTACAGCTGTATGAAGACAGACAAAATACAGAACACATCTATTAAGCCCACTGTATCTCACGTGTGCATACGTTTACTTCCACTACAATTCACTTATACAGCTGTTCCTGAATTAGATTTTACAGAAAAAAAACACTAACACCAACACTCTTGAAATAAAATATCAGTCTTTTAAATATAAGTACAAAAGTAAAACCCTGATGTTAATTTCAAATCGTTTGGATTGATTACCTTCGCTAACCACGAGGAGACATCAGGTTACTTCATTAACTCAAGGCATACGTCACGATAAACACCTAAAACACGTAATATGTTCACATATCAAAGACTATAAATATATAAACCTGTATACATTTACATTTCAACAAGATGTCATAACTAAATTGGAGATTTACCCGCGTTTAGCTCCAATGCACCACAGCAACCATCTAGCATCACTCTCCCCATTCAGCTCTACCCGGAAAAGCAATGAAAAAGGAAGTGCTTAACTTAACCTAATTAACGTCTACGGAACAGCGGCCCCTAGTGGCGGGAGGTGAGAAGGACCTTAGAGATGTCACCATTTAGATTAATCTTTGTATTCGTTTCTCTGCGGTCCACAAATTAGTTTTAACACTTTCCTTTTCTACCCTTTTAAATGACCAATCAGTGGGTATGCAACCTTCAAACTGTATAGAGCTTAATAAGTTTGTACATAAATTAATTAAATCTAAATACAACACAAGGAAACTAAACTACAAGGAAATTAATCCAAATTTACCACCTGGCTACAATAATAATAATAATAATAATAATAATAATAATAATAATAATAATAATAATAATAATTATGCAACGTGAAAGCGCTTTGAAATGGCTCTAGTATAACAGCTGTGCACATACATTTAGTAAACGCGCTTTTCAACACTACAGTGCACTATTATAAAATTAATAGCATCGAACAGGTGACTGATCAAACACTGACCCAGAGACTGTTTGCAACGTGATCACAATTGAATTCCAAAGGAAAGATTGCTGAGCCGATCACAGGACAGACAGACAAGAACTACAACAGGTGCAAATCTGCTAATAAAATAAATAATGACGATAAGATATGAATATACGACTTGCAGAAAATCACGTGTCAGGAATCAACACAATTATATTTACTGTCTGCTGTCGTTTTGTTTTTTCTGATACTTCTGATAATATTAGTTTGGCACAGACAAATAAATAAATCACGACCCCATCTTTAAATTTGATGGTCGAAATGAAACGATTAAAAAATGTACACCCCTACTGACTAATACTCGTGGTTATAGACAGTTAACTTACTGCAGGGGGACTGGAGAGGACTGACTTCAAATCTTTATTGACTGACCAGCCGTAACACACGACACACACTGTGATTAGCCTGCTGTGTGTTGTGGGCGGGATGCTGGACATTTAATGTATTGCTCCTTCATTTATTGGTCTTTTTGTCTGTCATGCACATTATTTATTTTTCCCATTACAGCCTACACAATTTGTACTCTGTAACGAATGCCTTTTAAAAAGAAGCGAAGTACAGTACTTCACTCAAAACATACTTAAGTAAAAGTAACATTACCAAATTTGAAAAATACTCAAAAAAAAGTACACGATAAAGCTACTCAATTACAGGAACAAGAGTGGTTGTAATTCGTTACTTTCCACCCCTGTATATAGCCTGCGTACTATATATACACGTGTGTGTTCTAAGTGAATGCACTCATGGTTACAAATGCTCAAGTGGAGAACGTATAGTGATGGGGGCGAATTGACATGGGGACAAACTGTCACAGGGACAAATTGTCATGGACCCGTCAGGTACTACCCAGCAGTGATTGATTAAGGCTTCAGGGAGATCCAGTGCTCTTTATTGTAGACATAAGACACCTAGCATCAGTTAAGGTATCCATCAGATTACTTTTCATGCACTAACATCCATTAACCTTTTATGCACTATAACCACTATTGCATGTCTGTCTGCTCAAATTTTTTTTTATTTAACATACCAGTAGACTAAACTGATTACCAATCCTGTTTGTTTTTAATATAAAGCACCAAATACAAACCTTGACTGACTAGACGTCTCTTTCCACTTACTGCAAAGCTTTCATTAAGCCTTTCTTATTAAATAATGCTATACATTATAAGAGGAAAGACTGTAGCACTGGCTATGCTGGAAGTGGCTGACATAAAAATAGCAGTTCTGCAGTACCTAGCCTTTATTTAACTTAGCAATGGGGAAAGACTGTGGGAGTCATAGAGGGTGTTAGATACACACCAAAACAGACAGAGGCCCTTTAAGCATTTCAGCAGTTACCATAAAATCTGCTGTATCAAAGACTTTGCTGACCTCATCAAGTTCAAAACCATGAACAAAAGAGACAGGGCATAGCTTGACTTTTTATATTTGTGGAGGTGCCCATCTGTGTCTCTGATTGGTTAATTGACTGACACTGAGAGTGAAGAATTCCACTGCATCCTCATGCTGATAAATCTGTCAATCAAACATGATCAGGGAGACAGCATGCCAGCCCATAAATTAATTAAGGACAGGGTAGCTGCCTGCCCTAATAGAGGGACATTGAATGCAAATTTAAATGTATTCAAGTAACATGAATTGAAATAACAGACATAAGATAGAATACTATATTAAGTCATAGTGGAGAAAAATCAGACAGATTCTCTTTACAATATGGCTGTTCCAGAATAGCATCTATTCTCAGTGTATGTCAATGGCTTGTACTAAATAAAAAAATCTTTCACTGAAATGCCAATCACAATTTAGAAGTGCCAAGATAGAAGCAAAAATAACTCTAACACAAAAAGCTTGCATCAAGTCCCAGGTTTGTATTTTATTATTCACAGTTGCATGGAAGTTTTGAATTATTCTAGGCCAATGTTCTTATATAATGAGTAATTTGTTTGATGACTCCTTGTGTTAATCTTCATTTTATTGGGAGTATATTTAAGTTTATTGTTTCCAACCACAGAATGCATTTCCATCCGTATGTATGTGAATATATTAATACAATAAAATTCATATATTAGGGGAAAGATAAACTATATTAATGTGAATGCACTGGCAAATAAGTGAACAGAACTATGGACACATGGCTGGATTTACCATCAGGGTGACTTGGGTGTGCACCCAGGGACCCAGCACATCAAAGGGCCATTACAAATTGTGAAAACCAAAAAAAAATTACTGATCAGGGAGTAAGTCACACATTTCACTGGCAGGCACTGCTATTGCCTGCAGCAGATCCTCCCTCGCTTTGATTCCCATGATTAGCCTATATCCCTAGTCCAATAAGAACTGAATAAAAACTTTTTGAAAGAAAAAAAGAGTCGTGGTTGGATTACAGATTGATATGGGTGGGACATGGCAACAGCAGGTGTCTGATAGGTTGTTTGTATCAGTAAACGTGCACATGCAAATGAGACAGAAGTGTCAAAATGGATGTTAATCGACGGAGCAGCTAAACGAAAACTGAAACTAGAGAGGAAGGTAAAAAAATGCTGCTTTGTTGCAAAACATTCCTGCAATAAGCAGCTTTTTTAGAAAGACAACAGAAGGAGAAGAGGAAGATTTGGACAAGGATTAGGGAGTCACTGCATTATGACTGAAACCGGAGTCCGTTTTAATGCAAGGAATATCGTCCTTCTAGAACCGAGCTCTGAGGTATTCAGAGGATGGCTGAAAATTGTGACTTGATGGTGAATGGTGAATGGAGAAATTGTTCCACGAGAATGGATTATACATTCGCCACCCACTGGGGCAGTTTATTGCTTTGCATGCAAAGTTTTATCAAAACACTCAAGCGCATTTGTCACAGGATTTTCAGACTGGAGACATCCTGAAAGAATAACTGAGCATGAGTTTAGTGCTGATCATCTGCACACAATACCAGGGCACTATTGATGCATCCCTAGGTAGGCAAATGGAAGCTAAGAGCTACTATTGGAATTAAATACTTAGGTGGGTGGTTGCAATACAGCTCCTTGGTGAGCGGGGGTTACCCTTTCAAGTAGATTATGATGTTTTAGAGTCACTGCGTGATGGCAATTACCTAGGTATTCTACAATTACTCATGTAGTTTGACTCGTTTTTGATGGAATATATTCAGAAATACGTCCAGAAGGGCCGTGGTAAAACCTCCTATGTACTGAGGAATGGGCTCCAGTCAACATTCCAGAATGTCTTTGTTGCATTGAGGCTTTTTCTCACATACTGTGAGGGAGAATGGAACTTTTCCCAAATTAAGCAAATAAAAAATTAACTGAGAATGACTATGGGTGCCTTTCAGCTCTCTCTGTAGTGGCCATTGAGTCTGAGCTTGTCAGGTATTTGGATTTTGAGGACATTATTGCTCAAGGTTAAGGTGATGTTAAATCTGATCTTGTGTGGAACATCCACACAAATTAAGACAGAGGAAGTGTGCAATTGCTCGATACTAGGGTTGGCCGTGCACCAGCTCTCGAGCCCGAAGCCAGCTCCAGGACCCGGTGCCGGAGTGGAGCTGGACGGTTTTTGTTAGTTGTGCTCCGGAGCCGGAGCGCAGCTGGAGCTGGCATTGCTGGAGCCGGAGCGGAGCTCATCGGAGCTGCTCCACTCATTCCCCCTTCATTAAACTCACCCAGATATTAAGTCCAGTTTTCTTAAATTAACAATATAAATAACTTCATATTGTTGTGTGTTGGAGGTTATAAAATAAGATCAGTTCTCACTCCAGCTATTAGTACATAATACTTTATTTTTTAAATAATTGTAATTATATGACACCTTCACTGTCTCACTCCATTCAAGAAGTGATTCTATAATCTCAGGGCATCTCTCATAAACCACTTGCAAACAAAGTAAAGTCCATTTTAAGTATTTCCAAATTTTATTCCAACCAAATTCTGTCTAAATTAACCTCATTTTATAACCATCTGTTATCTGAAATGTCCTGACTAGTTTGTCCAAAAGTTGGTTGCCAGGGAGTTAAGGTCACATGCAGGAGTCATGCCCCCTGCACCTTGTTTGCCACTTTTGAGATACGAAAATACCGGACCCCTGGTGAATTGCGAAATGGCAAGATAAAGGTGGTGCTGGCAAGTAGATGACGATGGGGGGTCAAAAATACTGGACAGGGGAGTCAAAGTACATACACTACATGGCCAAAAGTATATGGACACCTGCTCATCAGACATCTCATTCCAAAATCATGGGCATTAATATGGAGTCGGTCCCCCCTTTGATGCAATAACAGCCTCCACTCTTCTGGGAAGGCTTTCCACTAGATGTTGGAACATTGTTGAGGGGATTTCAGCCACAACAGCATTAGTGAAGTCGGGCACTGATGTTGCGCGATCAGCCCTGGCTCACAGTCGGTTTTTCCATTCATCCCAAAGGTGGGATGGGGTTGAGGCCAGGGCTCTGTGCAGGCCAGTCAAGTTCTTCCACACTGATCTCAACAACTATTTCTATATGGACCTCACTTTGTGCACAGGTTGTCATTCTGAAACAGGTAAGGACCTTCCCCAAACTGTTGCCACAAATTTGGAAGTGCAAAATCATCTAGAATGTCATTGTAGGCTGTAGCGTTCTCCTGGCATCTGCCAAACTCAGATTCCTCCGTCAGACTGCCAGATGGTGAAGCGTGATTCAGCACTCCAGGGATCGTATTTCCACTGCTCCAGGGTCAAATGGTGGCGAGCTTTACTCCACTCCAACCGACGCTTGGCATCACACATGAAGATCTTTGTCTTGTGCGGCTGCTCGGCCATGAAAACCAATTTCATGAAGCTCCCGACAAACAGTTCTTCTGCTGATGTTGCTTCCAGAAGCAGTTTGGTACTCAGAAGTGATTGTTGCAACCAATGAAAAACTATTTTTATGCGCTACACTCAACAGTCCCATTTTGTGAGCTTGTGTGGCCGACCACTTCACGGCTGAGCTTTTGTTGCTCCTAAACATTTCCTCTTAACAATAACAGCACTTTCAGCTCACCAGGGCAGCTCTAGCATGGCAGAAATTTGACTTGTTGGAAAGGTGGCATCCTATGACGGTGCCACGTTGAAAGTCATTGAGCTCAGTAAAGTTAATTCTACTGCCAATGCTTGTCTAAGGAGATTGCTGTGTGGCTTGATTTTACAGTGGCTCTCAAAAGTATTCACCCCAGTTGGTCTTTCCCACATGTCATTGTGTTACAACATGAAATCAGAATGGATTTAATCAGGAGTTTTTGCCACTGATCAACACTGAACATTTCCATAATGTCAAAGTGAAAAATATATTCTGCATTTTGTTCTAAATTAATTACAAATACAAAACAGAAAAAAATTGAAGTAATCACCCTTTCAGTCAATATTTGGTAGAGGCACCTTTGGCAGCAATTACAGCCATGAGTCTACGTGTATAAGTCTCTACCAGCTTTGTACATCTGGACACAGCAATGTTTGCCCATTCTTCATTGCAAAATTGCTCAAACTCTTTCCACATATGATGTGCAGTGTTAGGCTTGCACCAAATGTCGCCCTTACCGTTGTTGAGGCCAAAAAGCTCTACTTTGGTCTCATTAGACCATAGAATCTTCCTCTACTTGGTCTCAGAGTATCCCACATGCCAAATACACTAATTAGAAGGGGTGTCTACATATTGTTGGCCATGTAGTGTACAAATACCAGACAGTCCGCTAAAATACTGGCCGGCAGGAAACCCTAATTGCCACAGACTTTACAATTTTCTACTTTTTTATGTTTGAATGGTTAAACAGATCTTTGTCATTAATATTTTGTTTTTGTTAAAACAGTTATTTACATAAAATAAATAAAAAAGGAAACGTTATAAATAATGATTGCATCCTAGTTTGCACTGTTTTTTGTGGCTCCAGAGCTGGAGTTGGTTTAAAGCAGCTGGAGCTGGAGCAGCATTGTGGAGCTGGAGCTGAACCTCTGGAGCCACTCCGGAGCTGGAGCCAGCAAACCCAGAGCGCTGCCAACCCTACTCGATACCCTCGCAAATCATTTCATTTCACAATCTCCATGTTTTTGTTTGAGTATGTAACAAATAGTATATATCATTTGACTGAAAGATTACATCTGATCAATAACACAGATATATATGTTTTTGTAGCAAAGGATATGGAAGGTCTGCTTACAATTGTTTTCAAAAGTGTGCCAAGAAAAAAAAAAGATATTACATTTTTGTGTCTTTAATTTTGACATGGGTCAGTCAAACACATTTCAAGCACAGGTAAGTGTGGGAAATGAAACTGGCTAAGTTGTCAGAAAATCATAAGCTCACCACCAGTGATCAAGAGATATTTTTCATGCTATCTTTCAGTGAAAATGTAGTGTGCACACATCAAAGGAAACAACAAAGTAAATAGCCTGGAGCCTTGAGCAGCCTCCTGTGTCTCTTCAGAGATCCACACAAGGTCACCGCTGTCCTTTCATTTTCAAAGAAGTGGACCACCTGGAAAGTTTGCTGAGGAAAATGTGATCAGACAACACTATTGTTCTTTTATCACACCATTGCTGCCCCTTGTTTATTTGCAGAGCCTTTTAATCAATTTTAAAGGTCCCTGCCATCAAAGTACTGCTGTCATGCTTGCTAACATTGTTAAGTGCACCTGGTTAGTGTTAGCTTTCCATTATCAAATTCACTGAGGTAGTTCATACCCATAAGCTGGCAGTATAACCACGGCTGTAAAGAATACACTGCAGTTAAGCCGCATTGCACAATTCTACAAGTGAGAGTTAGAACTTATCACCCTGCAAACAATTCTCTATACTATGACACATCGTTCTATATTGTGACTTTATTTTATTATGGAGCATGCTATGCTCCTGAGGATGTGTGTTTTATTTTTATTTTAATGCATCACATTTTTCAATGGGACTACATTTTCCAATATGTTTACCTTGTGTCTGCACTTTCCTCCATATCTATCATGCTCTGCCTAATTATAGATGTTGATGATTATTATTATTATTTGGAAAGTGTTTTTATACAGTGCAACCTGTCAAAAACACTCACATAAGTATAGGCACGTGTCTAATAGTTTAATAGTCCCCCCTGATAATGTGTGCCCGGCTCCATAGGCATAGTTTATGTCCCCCCCTGAATTCTGAAATCAAACCTACAGCACTGGGTATACATATTCACATTACATTATCATTACTGTTTTTAATGGAGAAGTATTTTACATTACAAGTTAAAAACATGCAACATTTTAATACTTATGATTAAAAAAAAAATTAAAAGCAATTCTAAAATCACTTAAAACTTTTTTAAATCTTAATGTGATTTAAATTCAAACAAAAAATACAAAAACTCAAATACTTGTGCAATAAATCAATCAAAAAAAGAACTTGTGATAAAAATGCAAAACTGCCAAATGAAACACAATTAAACAAAATGGTCAAATGCATTGTAATTAACTGAAAATGCACCAGATAAATCAAAAAACAAATAAAACAATAAAATAAAGACAAAACCAAAACAATCTGGTGCATTTAAAATTAAAGTCCCAACGGTCAATGCATTTGACAAAAGAACAGAACAAAAACAACCAAAAAAACAAAACAAAAAAGTGCATTTAAAATCAATACATTCTTTAAAAGCAATTAAAATTCATTTTTAAATTCATTTTAAAAACAATCATTCATTAACAAAAGATTAAAAGATTTCGGAGTAGGGCTCATTACATTATCATTAGATTATTATTCACATATGTAAAATCAGCTGTGACACTGCACTGGGTGAACCGCACAGGCACCGCTGTGAACTGCCCTGGACTTCCCCGGACCCCGGGAGGAGGGAAGAACCTCCACTACTGGCTCCCCTTCTCCATAAAGCCGGGCAGCGCACAGCTTCTGAGGTTGGGAAGGCCGGAGGTGAGACTTGAGGTGGGTGTGCGGGAGACCTGTATTGTTGAGAGGAAGAGTGGGTGATACAGGATTAATTTGCATAAAGAACTTTGCATATGGACACTGATTTTGGCTTTGCCTTATGGATTAGACTTGTTTGCTAATTGTGTTTATGTTTAAGGATAGAGAGAGACCTGTTTAAATGTTTAGTTAGGCTCCAGAACCTGTTTTATTTGCACACTGTGAATAAACACTTATTTCCCCACATCCCCATGTATTGTGTCACTTAATCTGCGCCTTAGAGCCCCGACAATGTGGATCCACCCACCACACTCACTGCTTGTCCAGTCACTGGTCCTCTCCCCATTAGACTACTGCAACCCCTCCTGGCCGGCCTGCCTGCAACTATTACCCGCCCACTCCAGCTCATCCAGAACTCTGCGGCTCGTCTGGTATTCTCTCTGCCCCGATTGGCACACGCTACTCCACTGTTCCGCTCCCTCTACTGACACCCAAGACACTGAACCTCACCTACCGCTGTCTTGACCAGACTGCACCAAATTACCTTCAGAACCTCGTCTCTCCATACATCCCCTCCAGACCACTGCGGTCATCCGGTGCCAGAAGACTCCTCTCCACTCCCCTTCCTCCAGAGCCCGCTCCATTTCATCCCTGGCCCCTAAGTGGTGGAATGACCTTCCCACTGAAGTCAAAACAGCTGAGTCCCTGACCGAATCTCCTTCCTGCGATTACTCAAGACACTTCTTTTCAGACTGTACTTGTAATTTAATCATTTATTCTCCTGTAAGATTGTACTTATACAACATTTTGTCATACTTCTTGCCTTTGCATTACTAGTACTCGTATTGTTTATTGTGATTTCCCCTATGCTCCCTTTCCCTTGGCCCTTGTCTGTGACCTAACATCTTGTCTGCACTCATCAGCTTTTACAATCCAGGATAAAATACCTAATGTATTGTATACACTTGTGTAAATTGGAATTTGTAAAATGTATTATGCCTTGAACTGCACTATATTATTGCACTTTGTATTCTATGGGCTCAAACTAGTTCTATAAGAAACAAATTCAAAATAAAAAATATTGTAAACAAAAAAAATAAAGTTGAGAAAAAATTGCTGCTGATATCAAAAATAAAACAATCGAACGCAAAATGTATAGAATTGTAAAGAAAAATAATTATATCAAAAGCAAAAAAAAAAAAAAATTGAAAGGAAATAATGTTAAAGCGAGAGCACTGGAGACTCTGTTGTTTGGTTGCGATGCTGCAATCTTTGCTTTCGCCACCAGTTTCTTTGCTTTCGTTTTTTCTTTCCATTAATGAGCTTTGGCACTGTTTTGTTGTGAGGGCGGGGCTTAGAGGGAGGTGTAGGTCATGGTTCTCCATTGGTCCACAAGATTGAGAAACAGTTCTTCCTAACTCAATCAGTGAGCAGGTGAAATGCAACATTTTTTTCTCATTTTTTTTGCTTACAATATTTTTTATTTTGAATTCGTTACTTATGGCAATAATTTGAGTCCATAGTATTACTCTTATATTTTGTAAGTCGCTCTGGACATGGTCATCTGCTAATAAATAAATAAATAAATAAATAAATAATAATAATAATAACTCTTTAACTTGAAAATAATTTGTAACTCTTAAATATGAAACCACAACACAGATCAGATACTGTAGGTCAGTTATAATGGATCCTGGATTGAACCATTTTTAGACAGGGAGGTTGATTGTTATATTTAATTAAGATTTAAAAAACAACAACACTGTATTTGTGTGTCTAATCCTTTTGTGTGTGACTTATAATAAGTTAATACGTTGTGTGAAGGGCATCTTTCTCTGTATAAGAGATGTTATTTTGTGCAGTTCACGGTCTCCTTACACAGACTTCACAAGATGACATCTCTTTACAATGAGTGACAAGCTTCACATTGTGTATTGTGGATTTTAGCCCATCTTGCAGCATTATCTAGTATCAATCTGGATTCAACAGTGAAGAACACTCTCCCTGTTGTTGAAGTTCACTTCGATATAATTGTGAGCCCATTTTAGACATATCGTGGTATCTGAGGAACAGGGATTTAGGGTCTTCTGGACCTCATACTATCTTCATGAAGCCATCTGTGAACCATCTGCATAGAAATTCTATCCCGCTTTTCCATTGAAAAGGTAGCATTTGTGTAAGGTCACTTAATGTGACGACATTTGAAGCAATGATTCCCAAAAGAATCTTCATGTCTTGAACTGTCACTGTTCTGGTATTAACTCAACATATGGGAGACCACACTCTAGGACACATTCAAGAACAGAACAAAATTATGCTGAGCTGCTTTATTTTTAGGCACCCAGATGCCCACAGTAATGAACTCATTACACGTCTAAATTTTCTCCAAGACATTAAAGCCATGTTTTGTGGGTATGCAGATACACAGTTGAAATTATTATTATCATTCCATTTACATCCTCAGCATGCACACAGTATCCAACACATAGCCATTGCATGCTGCCAGATGAAAAGAATAATCAAACATCTAGATCAGTCACTGACAGCAGTTTAATTGACAAATTGAGAAGTATATAATTAGCACTGTGCTTGGATGGGAGATATTAATTAAATTGCAGTTGTCTTAATGTATTTTTTGCTCCAGGTTTAATAATTTAAATTGATTAAAAAAAACAAGCTTTAACAGACATAAGGTCACAAGGGTGCTAGGAATAAAAACTACAATTAGAATAGTCAACTACAATTTTTGTATGGAACATCGAATTAAGTATTTATTATACATTTTTTTTAACTTAATGAAAACAAAAAAAAGCTGTGATATATAAGGGAACAGGAAGATTACAGTAAAATAAAGGAGTAATACAAAAATACCACACAGTATTAATTCAATTCAAATAATATACGAAGAAATCCAACTACCAAGTATTTATAATTTCAAAACACGTTCCCTGCAAATTAGATTTTGGAATAAAGTCACTCTAAAGCCACTTAATCTGGAAAATAATAAAATAAAAGTGGATAAAAGAGCTCATTATCTGAAATAATGTAATTTCTCTCTTTGATATCCTCCATGTTTATTATTGGCTAACTAACTAACTGGTGCAGAAGCTACTGTCAGGAGATGGATTGATGCCCAAACAAAGGTCTTTTAGGTAATTCCAAATAATTTCCACAAGTAAATTAATAGTGCACAAATCATATAATTTGTTTTCTTAGTCTAAAATACCAATTGAATACTGTATATTAACTGAGGCATATTAAGGTAAAAGGACAGGAAGCCAACTTGGACGTTGAGAATTACCATCCAAACACCACACATCTTCAGTCTATCTTCATGCAGGAGGAATGTGGTGCTGCTGAGCTGAGTATGCATTCTATACAATAATAAGTAGTGGCTTTGTCTCTCTAGTACTGATGGTAATAATTGTATCACCTAAAGCTAAATGTCCACCTCTTGAAATGTGTCTGTGTAACAGAATTTCTTTGTTTGTTTTGTGGATGGAAAGTTAGAGTTAGAAATTCCGTTCTCACACATGTTTTCTTAATTGTATACTTAAGAAAGATAAGGTCAATCTAGAAGGTCAGGCCAGAAGGTAGTTTGACCTCTGTTTGTTATTTACGATGAGCATCTTGGAGACAATGACAAACAGTATGATTTGAATGATATATATTCTGCTTAGCTAGCTTTTAACATAACAACTTAGTAGCAACTTAGTAATGACTTGTTAATTATAACCAGATCTTTGACTTCTGTGTGTATAAAAGCCTCTGACTTTTTCTATGAAGACTGATTGAAGACTGAGTTTCTTCTACAGTTTCTTGGCAAAAACTTAAAGGGGAACTGCATCCCAATGTTTTTAATCTTAATTCTGTTAGCTGTATATATTACAATTACATACTACTAGGCATCTGACCCAGGATATGTGCCATTTTAAAGAAATTCACAATTTTGTACAAGTTTCAGCTAATTTTTTCTCCCTCTGGGCAGCCATTTTGGGTTTCAAAATGAGGTTATGTAAACATGTGATGTAGTTGTGCCAAAATCATTCTTTGAAAATCTACTTTCATAAAACGTTATAAATAATCAAAAGCTTATTTGTTGAAAAATAATGAAAGGAAACATTTATTATTTAACTTTTGTTTAGCATTTTAAAAGAGTTAAAAAATGTATTTTATTATATCAAGTGATTGCATATCAACCGCTCACCCTCCGACATTACTCTAAGTCTGTCACAGAAATATGACCAAAATGGATCGAGGAGGGAAGCGTTCTGGGGTGCAGAACAGAAAAAAAAGGGAAAATGAAAAACAGTGCATTAAAATGAGGACCGCAATGTCCAAGTGGCTAAACAGAGATTGGTAAGCTTAACCTATCATTTTTATCTCTGTAAGTCTTGAAGTTAATCAACATTTAACGTTGTTGCTGAGAGGGCAAAGTGATTCATGTTAATATCAGTTCATTTGCGAGTATCTCCATCGCTCAAAAAATAAAAAACTTGCGGTATGTTTGTGAATGGGCGTTCGATTTACATTCCAGAGAAACTGAGGAGATTGTTAATATTGAGTCTCCCCACCAAACACAAGCTAGTTATTGGGCTTTTCACCTCATCCTCTGTTAATGCAGACCAGCACGTTATGTCTTGCAGCGCACAGTCAAACACGATATCAGAAACCATTGGATGTGGTGTGAGTAAATTACCTCATCCAGATGTAATTTAATAATTCCAGAGGCTAAGTCATTGACTTGCTTGTGATGGAGAGGTTGCTTAGAGCCAATCATTTGGAACAATTAAGCATTTTTTTCTGCTTCTGTTTGTATTGAAAATAATGGTGCAGATAAAAATAAATTAATAATTTACTGCTTAGCAAATAAAACCATCTTAAAGACCCAATCTACCATATATTTTAGTTTTTAATAGTTTTAAGCACTTTTTAAAATATATTTTTGGTACACTGTAAGAAATTATTTGATCAATAAGTCATGGTAACTTATTTCTTTCATTTACCTTAACATGATATATGCAATTTCAACTGAATTTTATGAGTTTTCAGTATTCCAACTCAGGTTTTTAAGTCAGTTCAATGAAATGTAAATTTCAAGGTGCCAAATGAACTTAACACTGTGAGTTGTAATTATGGCTATGTCTAATAGTCCGACTGTGTAAATATGCTCGGCACCCATGGACTCCTTCTGTATTGAGAAATTGAATCAGCAATAGTATGTTATTTTCCAGTAATAGACAACATATTAAAGAAATGTAGACCAAACGGGACCACTGAACGACGACGGCGAACTAAACCAAGCGGCGGGCGAATACGGCGGCGAGATCGTGACTTTACCACGCGGCAGATCGGTTCGGTTGACGAAAGGAGATGAAGTGAGGTGAGTGGATGCACTTATCATCAATTTCAGTCAACCCTACCATTTATTTCGTCAGCAACCCAATTAGTAAATATAAAGAAATAAATTGCTGTTATGTTAATATATTGTTTATAAACGCAGGTTCTTAGTTTAACGCAGTTTGTATTAATTAATATTAGTAACTAATATGGCAAACAACCCAGCTAACTAGCTAGCCTACCCAAGTGAGCTATTAGTGCCGTTAACTTTTGAACTGACTGAATTCTGTAATGTGTGCGCCGTGAATGTCAAACATTTGAAAGTTAAATGAAGAGAGTATTTCAAGCTGTTAAGGATTTCAGTTGGCTGGCTTATTAAATTGCTTTCATATCAACAAATGTTATGCCCACTTAGAAACATGATAGGCACACTAGTCTATAAACCCCACAACATTGTGACTTTGAAAATCCTGAAAAAAGTGTTTAGGGACAGTTGTGTGTGAGGGGGAATGATAGGAATATTTTATACACTGAATACTTACAGTAAAAAAAAATCTCCTTTTCAGGTAAAAGTTGTCTACAATGTTGTGAGTCATCGTATTGGAAAACGGTATCAGACGCCTTTCAATTGAAAACATCCCCCCAAGCATTGAGGAGCTATGCCAGGTGTTACGAACAAACCTTGGCCTGAGAGGTGGATTCATTCAAGATGTAAGTGGAAGAGCTGATGAGTGTATGTAAAATGAGGCGCTATTTGTTATGTTTGCTATAACATTCTCATCTCACTGTATTTTTATTTGTAGGACACAAATGAGAGAAGGACTGCTGCTTTACGTGGTCTGCCACACTACATATCCGAAGATCCATCAGACGTCATCAGGATGTGTGATGTAGGACCATATTTACTTCTGTAATGCAAAACTGTGGTTGTGTATATACACTTTAACATAAATGTGTTGTCAGATATGATAAAGAATCTGACAGTTTTTTTGTTATTTTTGTTTTCATGACTTCAACCACAAAGTCAGTATCATTGTGTAGTCTTGGGTAGAATAACTGCTATGTCCTGTAGGTTGTATACTGACAGTAACAAGTTAATTTGCTTCTCTATAGAACATGGAAGTCACGCACCCAATTTGTGCACCGGCTGTTCCCAGAACATTAAAAAAAGGGCAGTTTGCAAACATCCGATGCACAATTTGAGCACCGGATGTTCACAGACTGTTCTGGAAACATCCGGTGAACAAATTGGGGGTGTGACTTCCCTGCTCTGTTGTTGAGGATTATGATGGCTGAAAGTTGAATTAGCCTTGTAGAGCATGTACTTGAAGACAAAAACAGTAACACTATTATTTCTGCTTTTCAAGGCTCATGGTGAGACTCTTGATGCAGCAATGAAGAGGATGCAAGTTGGCCTGATAGGCTATGAAGGTGCGGAACAGGATCCCTTTCCACATGAGGGTTTCAGTGTGGCAGTGCAGATGTGCCATGCAGCTTTGCCATGCTTATGGGCATTATCTACTGTGGGAATCTTGAGTATCTACAAGCCATGAAGTATTCCTTTGAAGTTCTACAGAAAGTGGTGATGAAGATCAAACCAGACCAAGCCTCTGCCCGAGTACATGGATTAAGAAACAAACTTAAGAAACTGAGGTATAAATTGTAAATAAAATCATAAACAAATGTATGCAATGAAGAAAAGGACTGAAAACATTAATAGCCTTTTTCGAATAATTATTTTTCAGTTTCTCATGTGGAAAGAGTTCTTTTCAATAAATGTTTCTCATTTTTATTTTTTATTTTGGGGTGAACTGTCCCTTTAAGTGTATGTATCTCTGTATACTTTTCATGCAAGAAAATAAATGCGATTTTTCCCTGAACAAATTATGTTTTGTTAACTATCATTTGTAATTTAAAACAATACATACTTTTAGATATTCTTAACTAGAAAAGTAGTGTCAAGACTCCCTTTTACTAAAATAAGTAAGTAGTAACCACTAATCGGGACAAGTGAGCAGAATGCATGTTAATAAGTTATCTATATTTTGAACTTGCATTGCAAAGTTGAAACAACAAGTGCTATACAGTCATGTCGATTTACAGTGAGCAATCCAAAGCTAAACTAGACTCAAAATTATGAGTTGAAACAACTAGTAAATACAATTAGATTTTACTTTACAACTTTAAGGCAGCAAATGAACTTAAGTTTTTAAGTTGAACCAGATAGATTTTTTTTTACAGTGTAGTTTTTAACCACTCTTTCATAGTATATATGCAAGTAGATTCATACTGAAAGTCAAGATTGTAGTATGTATAACACTAAGATAATGGTCTGTTTACTTAGACATGAAGATGGAGAGGACAATGAAGAGATGATAGAAAATGACAAAGCAGGTAAAGAGAATAGGTAGGAAAGGGCCACACAGGATATTATGACTAAAAAGTATCAAGAAAGATTACAGATTAGAGTATTGCAGATTTAAGGTATATATTTTGCGAAATATCTGGTCTGTTTACTCTGCCATAAAGATGAAGAGCACAGAGACAAGAAAGCAAATTAGTCTAAAGCAGTGAAGAGAACAGGTAGGACTGATCACACAGGATATTATGAATTGCATTACAGATTAGGGTATTGCAGACTTAGATATTGGTTTGTCTTGCAAAAATCTAGTGCATGGAAAGATGGAGAGCCACATCTTCAAAATGACATCAGAGGAGAGGAGATACAGATGACAGGAGAATGTAGAGATGCAACAGAGAATATAGCAGAGGAAAGACCTTACTCAGAGGACCCATCAGACTGGCCTGCATCCCATCAAATTATTGGCACTTTTAGGCAAAACATGACTGAGAAAGGGCCTTTGAAATGTCCTGATGGGCCATATCCTAGATCCGAGAAGAGTAACAGGCACTTTTCTAAAACCTATTGTTATCGCTTATTAACAAATGGGGAGAGAATTGAGCGAGACTGGTTGTTGTATTCCAAGAAAGAGAATAATGTGTATTGCTTTGCATGTAAAAGTCGAAGCTTGTGACAAACGGCTTGTGATGGGATACAACAACTGGCAGTGCCTTTCATGGAAAGAATTGGCAACTCGCTTTCAGTTAGGAAGAACAATTGACAGTGAATTGCAAAAGGTAATCGTAGCCGAAAAGTCCCGCTGGAAACGTATTTTGACAAGAGTGATTTACTGCATTCTTTCTTTAGCTGAATGAAACGTGCCACTGAGGGGGAAGAAATAACAATTGGGGAACCCTAAAAATGGCAATTTCCTTGGCTTAATTGAGCTGCTAGCACGTTATGATGTTACAATGGCAGAGCATCTAAGAGAAACATATTCCAAAAAAACAACATCTTACCTGTCATGGTGTACCCAAAATTAGTTTTTGCAGTCTGTATCTGAATGCATTGTCAGCAAAATCTGTACACACATTAAAGCAGCAAAATATTTTGCTGTTGAATTTGACTGCACTCCTGACATTTCAAAACAGGAGCAGGCCACTTTTATAATAAGATGAAAGTAAAAAAGCAAGTGTACAGGAATCATTTGTTGGCTTCCCAGATAGCACGGGACGTTGGGCCGACGTCGGCATATGGTTGGCATGGTTGGACAGCAATTATGGTCGGCGAGATGGATCATGTCCGACTAAATGCCGACAGACACGATATCAGTGCAACTTGTTTTAATGCATTGACCTATATAGCTTTATATCATACGTATGAATAATAATCATAGTAAATATATTTGATACTGTGAATAATAATCATAGTAAATATATCTGATGCTGTGAATAATAATCATGGAAAATATATTTGATTCTGTCAGAATGTGTCTCCTTAGATGATGTCAGAGCGGAGAGCCGCTTTAAAGTAAGTTTACCTTCACAACTATTATTAAAATATTTAAATGTATTGCTTAAATGTACTGAAAAGTAGAGTGTGTAATTGTCTGAAGTACCAAGTTGTATGTATGACACATTAACTGTGTTTGTTTTCAAAATAACATTTTTAAAATATCAATGATAGGCCACTAATTTTCTGTATTGCGGAATGGTTTTAAAGTATAAATGACAATATATAGCCAGTTGAGTAATGATTTTGTAACTAATTTGTCAGAAGTGAAAAACATAAGTGTTCACATTTTCTTCGCATTGTATTTTTCTTCAGTGAGCCGGTTTCATTCCTATATATAGGCGTTGTGTGTGAAGATGCCACAGAAACGAGTTATTTGTTTGTATTAGAGGACACTGAATTAGCCACAAATGTAACTTAATGGCTACAGCCAGGACAGAAGGGAACTTCCACATAACTATTTTAAAAGTTGTCAATACTGACAATTAAAATTACAGTTATAAGAATGACGGCTTATTAAATGCCTTGTAGTTTAGTTATTTTTTGTTTATCTGTTTATTTAGAATTGAGCCAGATATGTACAGAGGATTCAGGCACTCGGTCACTGAGAAGCAAGATCAGACTTTTGTCGTTTATTCTTTTAAATGTTTAATCTACTATTTGTGAGTAAAATTGGTGCTTATTATTCCTTAATGCCTCTGCTGAGTGATTTGAATATACGATCTTACATGTCTTTCTATTGTGTTTTGATCTGGGGATCTGTAAGTGGCTACTGCACATTTACTTATTTCATATTAAATGCGTTATTTAATTGGGCTTGGTTCTGTTGAGCATGTATAAGACATCAGCTTTTTAAATAACTGTGTGAATTGGATAATTAAACATTTAGAAATACTCTCTCAAGCTTCCTGCATCCCTACCTCACAGGGAGAGAGAAAACGAAGCAGTGACACAGTGACTGTAGTTCTGCTATTCTGCAAGAACTGCTGTGAAGGACACAACCGGTCAAGGCCTAGCAGAGACACTGATTGGAGTGATTGAGAAGAATTTAGGATTGGAGTTAATTAATTGTCGTGGACAGAGCTTTGACAATGGTTCCAATATGAGAGGGATTCGGAAAGGTATCCAAGCTTTAATTCTAGAGAAAAACCCAGAGGCATTATTCATTCCTTGTTGTAACCACAGCCTTAATCTGCTTTTATGTGATGCAGCATTCATAACAGAGAATGTTTTTCTTTCTTTGGCACTTAAGAGATTGTATACAATCTTCTCCTCATCAGTCAAGAGATGGGATATTCTGAAAGAATTTGTTGAAATTACACTGAACCTACTGAATGACACCAGGTGGGAGGCAAAACTGGATTCCGTTAAAGCCTTGCACTTTCAGCTCTTGACGCTTTAGAAAAGCTTAAAAAAGTGGCTAAATATGGTAAAATTGCATCAGAGGCTAAATCACTCCTGAAGACATTGTGCGCATGGAATTTCTTACCTGTTTGATAATTTGGTATGACATTTTGGCTGAGATCACACATGCTGTTCAGTTCTCTGAAAGACTTCTTGGTTCAGTACAGAGAGGAGGGATTTCATAAATCCATGTCCATAGCACGCAGAATGGCAACTGAATTTAATGCAAGCAGAGCTCAGGGGAAAACACCTCCGCAAACAGAAAAAATTCCATGATGAAACTAGCAATTACAGTGTAGATGAAGACCCTGAGATGCATTTGAGGTGTAGGGTGTTCAATGTAATTGTTGACACAGCTATCCAGGAACTTAGTGACAGATTTAAAAATATTGGCCATGACTCTGACAAATTTAGTTTTTTAATCAAGATGGAAACCATGACAAAAGAAGAACTGGAGGAATCTGTAATGAGGTATGACATTTCAAGAGACATTATTCAGGAAATCTACCCTGCAAGCCAAATTCTCAAAGGGCACAAAAAAGCCATTGCCAAGCTGAGCTTTATTCTACAGGAAAATCTAGACATGGTCTTCCCAAATTTGACTTTTTCCACAGCACTGTGAATGTTTAATGGGATGTGTTCAATAAAGACATGAAAGATTATAATTGTGTGTTGTTAGCTGAAGCACATTGTGTTTGTCTATACTTGTGACTTTGATGAAGATCAGATTACATTTTATGACAAATTAATGCAGGAAACCAACTAATTCCAAAGGGTTCACATACTTTTTCTTGGCACTGTATAGTCTGTACAGAATATATTATGGAGAGTCCTCATAAACCACAAATACCAACATGTGTGTGTGTATGTGTGTGTGTTAGGGCCTGGTAATATTGCTTAAATATTATATTTTGTACATTTAATTTACAGGCACTAATACAATTGTGTGGAAAAAACAGAGTATGCTAAAATTATAGGATTATACTGTATACTTTTGTTACATGTAACATATTTCTCTCGTATTTACTTCACCTTCACTGTTCCTAGGGGTGGGGGTGGGGGTGTGGGGAGAGGGGGTGGGGGGGATTTCAGGGCACCAACGTTGATCTTGCATACCCCTCAGCAAATGTGCAGTTGTGCCCGTCTTTACATATGTGACGATGACAAAGAGGGGAACAATTGCCACCGTCACGTGACCACGCCACCTCACTATCATCTCACCTGATCTCACTATTCTCCTCTCTCCCCGCACAGGCCTTAGCAAGATCCCAACGTACACACCACAGAGTCAATACTTGGAGTTGCAAAAAATAGTTTATTACCAGAGGCTACCGGGTGGGGCACGAAGTCTGCCGGGCTGGAGGCCCTATTGCTAACAAGTTTCAGACCAGTCTTAGCATTTCTCATTTTGTTTTAAGTTTGCTTTAATTGAAGTTATTATTGTCTGTAGTTTGCCTAAATTGAAGTCAATTCAGTTCAGCTGCTGAGTTGGTGAAAGTAAACGGGTTGTAGAAGGGAAATTTTGTCAAGGACAAGCAGGAATTCTGTTGCAGGTGGGGCCAGTTAGGTGTGAATTGGAGGCAGGTAGACAAAAGCTACTTATAGCAGCTGTTGAGAATGAATTGCGCTGTTTCTCGGTCACAAAAGTTAAGCAGTTGACTAGGCAACAGGAACCAAGAGACAAAATAGAAGCATGTGGCCACTGCAGTGTCAGGTTTGCCAAATGATTGCCTTCCTGGATGAACTCATCCCAGAAGGTTTCATTTGTGAATGTTGTCGGCATTTTGAAATCCTAGAGATCAAGGTTCGTGATCTTGAGGCTCAGCTTGTCGATCTGCGCTGTATTAGGGATATAAAAGAATTGGTCAATCAGCCTATGAGAAAGATGGTGTGCACGCCAAAACCTAGGAGAGTTGAGACCTCAGAGCAGGACAGCATAGTTACAGTTACATAGTTACATAGCTACTGGGTTACAGTAGGTCATTACCACAGAAAAGTGCATGTACAACCCCTAGAGACACCCCAAGAGCTAGAATTGCCCAACAGGTTCCAACTGCTGGACACTGAATTGGACAGTGACAGCTCAGAGGGTGATGGGGGGGCAGTTGAGCACCAGAGCACCATGGTGCCCACTCCCCCCCAGAAGAGGGAGGTAGTTATAGTAGGAGACTCAATTCTTAGAGGCGTAGATCACACAGTGTGTTCTAGTGTTAAGGAGACCCACATGGTATCTTGCCTGCCTGGTGCTCAGGTTGCAGATCTCCCTAAACTAGTAGATGGGCTACTGGCCAAAGCCGGGGGGAATCCACTGGTCATGATCCACATTGGAACCAATTACATAAGTAAAGGTAGGGCAGAGGTTCTGCAAGACAAAAAGTTAGGAACCAAACTAAAGAGCAGAACCTCCAAGGTAGTTTTCTCTGAAATACTTCCAGTACCACATGCATGGCCAGGGAGACAGGCAGAGATTAGAAAGTTTAACACATGGTTGAAATCTTGGTGTAGGGAAGAGAGGTTTAGGTTTATGGAGCAAACCTATGGGATAGATGGGACCTATACAAGCAGGATGTTCTACATCTAAACAGAAGGGGGGTTAATGCATTGGGAGAGCGTATGTGTAGAGAAATTTAGAATAATTTAAACTAGGGACTAGAGGGGCAGGGAGCTCTGACAATGGGAGATGTTCCTCCAAGGAAAGAAAACCAAGGGAAACTGCTAGTAGGAAAGTCCTGAAATGTTTGTACCTCAATGCCAGGAGTATAAGGAACAAGATTTTAGACTTTGAAGCCACAGTGCTGGCATGTGACTATGATGTTGTAGGAGTGACGGAAACATGGCTTACCGAAAATGATGGGGATGAATACAAGTTGGAAGCATACACACAGTTTAGGAGAGACAGTCAAAATCGAAGAGGGGGTGGGGTAGCATTATATGTGAAAAAAGACATTGAGGCAGAAGAACTCATATTAAATCCCAGTAATGGAACAGAATCTTTGTGGGTGAAATTTTTGAACAAGAGATCTGGAGGATTAGTGGTAGGAGTATGTTACAGACCACCCAACTCAGATATTCAGAAAGATGTTGCATTGTACAGTGTAATCAGGACTGCATGTAGCAAGGATGTGGTAATGGGGGATTTCAATTTCCCAAACATAGAATGGGAAAGCCCGGTTGGGACTACAGAAGCAGAAATAGAAATGGTTGAGATGGTAAATGACTGCTTTCTAACTCAATTTGTCATGGAACCAACCAGGGAGAGTGCATGCATTCACTTGATCTTTTCAAATGACCAAGACAGAGTCAGAGGGACTAGTTAGAGAACCAATGGCATATTGTGATCACAATATAGTTAGCTTTGAGGCATTCTTTCAAAGAAAACAAGGTCCAAGTTCCAAGGTCCTCAAATTGGAAGCTGTAGGCATTGAGGGTAATGTAAGTAGATGGATTATGAACTGGTTGATGTATAGGAAACAGAGGGTGTCGATTAGAGGAGTTGCTTCTAACTGGAGTGAGGTCGTTAGTGGAGTTCCACACGGATTAGTACTAGGGCCTTTGCTTATTCTAATCTAAATTAATGATCTGGACTCGGGGATAGTTAGCAAACTTGTCAAATTTGCAGATGATACTAAAATAGGTGGCTCAGGTGATACAATATTGGCAGCACGGGTTATTCAAAGGGACTTGGATAATATTCAGTTGTGGGCCTACACCTGGCAGATGAAATTCAATGTGGACAAGTGCAAGGTATTACATGCAGGTAACAAAAATGTCCACTACAATTACACTATGGGAGGAATAGAACTAGATGTAGTATCGCATGGGAAAGACCTAGGAGTCTACGTGGACTCCTCACTTTCTCCATCCAAACAATGTGGGGAAGCAATAAAAAAGGCAAACATAATGTTAGGGTATATTGTCAAAAGTGTAGAATTTAAAACAAGGGAATTAATGTCAATACTGTACAATGCACTAGTTAGACCTCATCTGGAATACTGTGTATAGTTCTGGGCACCACACTTCAAGAAAGATATCATTGCTCTAGAGGCAGTTCAGAGGAGAGCAACCAGACTTATTTCGAGGTCTGAATGGAATTTCCTACTAGGAGAGACTGAGGGAACTGAACCTTTTCACCCTGGAACAGATGAGACTACGTGGGGACTTGGTCCAAGTCTTCAAAATCATGAAGGGCATCGACCACATCAAACCAGAGGAGCTTTTCCAGATCAGCAGGGACACAAATGGAAATTGGGCTTCAAGGCATTCAAAATGGAAAACAGGAGACACTTCTTCACACAGAAAGTAGTCACAATCTGGAACAAACTCCCCAGCAATGTGGTAGACACTGAAAGTTTGGGAACATTTAAAAATAGACTGGATAGGATCCTTGGATCACTCGGTTATTAATGGACACCAAACGAGCACGATGGGTCGAATGGCCTCCTCTCGTTTGTAAACTTTCTTATGTTCTAACAATAAAACCCTAGCTAAAACCGCCTTTAATACTAGGCGATTGCGCTAGCAATCATGACAACCAAAAAGAAAAAGGAAAACATTTAAAAAATGTTTTAAAAGACAGGCAATAAAAACACTGAAACAAATCCTAAAAACCCCAAATAAAACTAAAAGCTAAGCCTGTCCTGGCCCCCAAAGTCAAAGTCCAGGGAATACAGTGCAAGTAAGCAAAAAGGGAGTCTCTTATCCACCAATGTCCATTTGAGGTTGTAGCAAATGGAACTCTCTATAAGGCTTGGCAGAACAGGGTCCCCCTTACACTGTGTTGGCCTCTGGACCAGACTGCAGTGCCACCAATCCTGGGAAGGGAGAGAGAAACAAGAAAAGGAAATTCAGGAGGGACGCGTCGTTTGAGGCCGGGTAAGTGAAACCACACACTACAGATGTTGTTCTCTCATTCACATCCCTCTGTGATCCTTTTCCCCCAGAGTGTCTCTCTCCATAGGTGCACTACTTTCCGCCTCAGGCCCAGCTGACCGCAGAGGAGGGGGACACCATCTCTACCAGCCCTTGAAGATAAGTATATTTCCAGTGTCTATACTTGGACTGATTATTTCTCTTTTTCCTTAGGATACTATATCCATATTAAGAGGAGACAGCCAGCAGCCAGGAAATGTATGCAGCAAACATCAAATAAAACTAATTCAAGACGAGAGTTTTCCCAATTGCCGCACACCCTGGTGCGGTGCGGTGCGGTTCCGGCCTTGACCACCTGCTGCTCTATGCACTGCTCTTTTAAAGCAGGTTTTCCTCATTATGGGTGAGAAGATAAATAAAACAGGTGTGCTAGCTGAAGGGGTGGGGGATACCGCCCAATCAGATGGGTCTTTAATTAGTGCCTGGAGCTCATGAAAGGTGCGGCCTTCAAGTGAAAATGTGATTAAAGTGAAGAAAAAGCAAACAAATAGTGAAAATTAACAGAAGTAGTAAAACTAACAGGTGTAAATATAAACCCACAATAAAACACTCCATAATAAAAGAAAGAAACATAATAAATACACCAATTACTAGGCAACACAATCAACCCTTCTAGCACCTCTTTTAACACACACACACACACACACACACACACTTATAATTTGATTCCTGCAGCACACAGCATCTCTGTTCATCCCAGAGAGAAACAAAATACAGACATGCTCAAATTTGTTGGTACCCCTCCACAAAAAAAATGAAGAATGCACAATTTCCTCCAAAATAACTTGAAGTAGTTTTCCTCCTGGGTCTTCTTCCATGGAGGCCACTTTCGCTCAAAAAGCGATGGATGGTGTGATCAGAAACTGACGTACCTTCACCTTGGAGTTCAGCTTGTATCTTTTTGGCAGTTATCCTTGGCTCTTTTTCTGTCATTTGTACTATCCTTCTGTTCAATCTGGGGTTGATTTTCCTCTTGTGGCCACGCCCAGGGAGGTTGGCTAGAGTTCCATGGACCTTGAACTCCTTAATATTTGCACGTTTTGTCACAGGAACATCAAGATGCTTGGAAATGGTCTTGTAGACTTTACCTTTACCATGCTTGTCTATTTTCTTTCTGATCTCCTCAGAAAACTCTCTCCTTTGCGTTCCGCGTTCCGCGTTCCGCGTTCCGCGTTCCATGTTCCATGTTCCATGTTCCATGTTCCATGTTCCATGTTGAGTGTGGTGCACACAATGATACCAAATGGCACAGTGACTACTTTCCTCCATTTAAATAGGCTGAATGACTGATTACAAGATTGGAGACATGTGTGATACTAATTAAATAAACTAATTAGCTTGAAATATTAGTATAATCCAATTTTTTATTATCTAAGGGGTACCAACAAATGTGTCCAGGTAATTTTAGAATATCTTTGTAGAATGAGCAATAATGAATCTCTAATCACATCTTCTTTGCTTTATTCTATGACATACCAAAGGCATGCAAGTATACATGATCCAATAGCTTTTAATCACTTTTCAGGAGGAATGAAGCATTATTTCAATGAGCTGTAAGGGTTCCAACAAATCTGAGCACGTCTGTATATGTATATAAGTTTAAATATCTTAATCAAGTGAATTGGTGAATTATTTTACATGTGTTAAACAATAACGACATTGGATATTAAAGAAGAAAAAAAGATTGAACACTGGGGGGAAATCACACAACATAAATGTTTATTACAGTTAAAGAACTATTATTTACATCTCTAACCATTACCAGTTTATTTAGTAGGCTATACATACGTAGCCCACATACATATGCAGGCTAAATATATACATAAACGAACAAATTAATAAATTATTTTAATATATAATAAATAGCACTGCAGTACAGGTATACCAATATTCAAATCATTGTTATATTGATTTCAACTCCCCAGCAAAGACAATAAAGTTCGCTTTCAATAAATTATTAATATTTACATTATAGCACTGGAAACACTTGTTTTTCGTTCCAATAAAGTACTTTGACCAATAAAGCAAATTTGAACCTCGTGGAGTTTCAATGATCATGAGAACGGTGAGGAATGAGCCCAGAACTACACATGAGGATCTTGTTAATGATCTCAAGGCAGCTGGGACCATAGTCACTAAGAAAACAATTTGTAACGCACTACGCCGTGAAGGACTGAAATCCTGCAGCGCCCGCAAGGTCCCCCTGCTCAAGAAAGCACATGTACAGGCCCGTCTGAAGTTTGCCAATGAACATCTGAATGATTCAGAAGAGAACTGGGTGAAAGTGTTGTGGTCAGATGAGACCAAAATCAAGCTCTTTGGCATCAACTCAACTCGCCGTGTTTGGAGGAGGAGGAATGATGCCTATGACCCCAAGAACACCATCCCCACCATCAAACATGGAGGTAGAAACATTATGCTTTGGGGGTGTTTTTCTGCTAAGGGGACAGGACAACTGCACTGCATCAAAGGGACGATGGACGGGGCCATGTACCGTCAAATCTTGGGTGAGAACCTCCTTCCCTCAGCCAGGGCATTGAAAATGGGTCGTGGATGGGTATTCCAGCATGACAATGACCCAAAACACACAGCCAAGGCAACAAAGGAGTGGCTCAAGAAGAAGCACATTAAGGTCCTGGAGTGGCCTAGCCAGTCTCCAGACCTTAATCCCATAGAAAATCTGTGGAGGGAGCTGAAGGTTCGAGTTGCCAAACGTCAGCCTCGAAACCTTAATGACTTGGAGAGGATCTGCAAAGAGGAGTGGGACAAAATCCCTCCTGAGATGTGTGCAAACCTGGTGGCCAACTACAAGAAACGTCTGACCTCTGTGATGGCCAACAAGGGTTTTGCCACCAAGTACTAAGTCGAAGGGGTCAAATACTTATTTCCCTCATTAACATGGCAAATCAATTTATAACTTTTTTGGAATGCGTTTTTCTGGATTTTTTTGTTGTTATTCTGTCTCTCACTGTTAAAATACACCTACCATTAAAATTATAGACTGATCATTTCTTTGTCAGTGGGCAAACGTACAAAATCAGCAGGGGATCAAATATGTTTTTCCCTCACTATATGTGAATTCATAATGATTTAAATGCTCTTATTCATATGGAATTCGTATGAATATAACATTTCATGTATTCATGTGTTTTTCCTGTGTTCCTATCGGAATTCATGAGGAATTAATGCCCATTATTGTAAAGTGTTACTGATATGTATTCTGTTTGCACTAGGAAACGTAATCCCTGCTTCTATTGCAACCAGGAAGCATCTTGTATTCTGAATCTGAATTTGTTGGATCTTTAATCCGACTGAACGTGATCAAGAAATGTGTTGATTGGTCTGACGTCGGTACCCATGTTGACAGCCCACTGACTGGCAAGTTGTCAATCTTTTGGGAAGGGGAATCATTTTACTTCCTCCTCATCATCTTGATAATCATCTTTGGCTTTTTGACGGCATCCACTGTGTTGTGTATAGTCAAAACCCATACAGTGTGGTATGTTTGTAACACAGACTTTAACTGCCGCTAGCCCCAGCAGCTTTCAGTGTCAGACAGACACCCAGACTCACCGCACTGTGGGGCCAAACTGATGTCACTAACTGTCTGCTTGAGAGAAAATGGCAGCACCTAGATGTGTTCATAAATCACAGTTTTCCAAAATATTTATTCACTTCAGTCTATTTTTGTCATATTTAAAACAATATATATAGCTAAGTATATATATTCCCCTTTAAGTTCTCTTGCTTTATTTCAGGTTTGGCTTGCACCAAGTTACATGTATATATATATATTTGGTCATTGTGAATTTTCCTATTTATTCTCTTAAAGGTTAAATTCCTAAATTATAAGCATTTAAATAATTGTGTAGATTTAAAGCCATGGTCTGGTAGGTTAGTCTGTAACATTGTTCAATAAAGCCAGTTCTGCAGAATACTTCATAACAGTCCCTTAAAAGTGTTGTAAAGAGCTCAGACTTCTGGCAACTTCAGTAAACAAGCAGTTTGCTAAATTTAGCAATCCCTTAACAAAACATATTAATTTCTCTCAGGTTACGATATTGGTAGATTGTTTTTTTCCCCCCTGAGTTTCACACATAATTACAAGTTAACTCTGAAAGTAAATGACTGATATAAAGATGTGGTTATTTGTGTGTGTGTGTTCTTGAAGGTGAATGTGAGAAGTTTAAATGCCTGAAAGCAAAAAAAAAAAAAAAAAAAAAAAATGAAGCTCTGTGTTCTAGAATGCTGTTTTGGAGGTTACTTGTGACAGATAATCAATGGCATTAAATGCTTGAAGTAACAATCAATTTAGTTCTAATAACAGATTATTTCCATGGGGGAAGTGACATTTATGCAGTATCTAATAGCATCAAGTTTAATCCTGATAATCACAAATGACCCAAAAAAATATTAACTAATACTAACAAAGGACTGGGACAATGCAAATGGGTTTATTATGAGGGCAGTCAATTGCACAAACATTGCTGACAGAATTTGCCTTGAAGGTTGACTTGAAACCGTTACAACAATCTGTTGGTCTTCAAAGCAATTTCAAAATGTCAATACTGTGTTAAGGAGGACACGAATGCTTGAAGATCAATACTTGGACATTTCTTTTCAGATTAGCTCATGGGACTGTCAAAGTATTTACAGGTGGTGTGCTTATGCTGGGAAGTGATTGAGAAGAAGAAATACCAATCAGGGCTGTGGAAAATCTCCTAAATTAAGTATTTTTATAGTAATTGCTTACATATGTGTGACACGCACAGAATTGTGGGATATCTGGAGGTTGTGTCCCATACTCTTTACCTCAACTGTACTAGGTAAGATAATAAACTAACCTGAGAGATCACTACTAAACAGTAGGTGGCAGTGTTATAATTATCTGGGACATAAGACACCGGGAGTTCGAACCTTCTTTTCAAATAGTAAAGAAGCCAGCTCGGAAAAGGAAGGTAAACTCTCTCGGTCTCTTTATTTTTCAGGTTAGTTTTCTGGGTTTAAATCTAATTCTTACTAATCTGGTAAAAATACAATGATGGTAAATTGTTCTTTATCTGGTGATGTGTGTTGTTAATTTATTTTGCTTGTTTATTTGTAAAATGATTTAAATAAATGTTTAAAGATTATAATGCTTTACCACGTGTTCATAAAGAACAAGGTTCTAAGCTAAAATGTCAACTATATACTGAATCGGTATGGTGAAATACGTTAATCTGAACAAAATGCAACTTTATCATAATCCTAATACGGATATTAATTTGTGGTTATAACTTTGTTTTGGCTGTTAAAATCTAAATTAGTCTGTGAGTTTAAGGGCAAGATGGCGAAGGTGCGTTGTTTGCACTAGGAAACGTAATCCCTGCTTCTATTGCAACCAGGAAGCATCTTGTATTCTGAATCTGAATTTGTTGGATCTTTAATCCGACTGAACGTGATCAAGAAATGTGTTGATCGGTCTGACGTCGGTATCCATGTTGACAGCCACTTTCAAGTTGTCAATCTTTTGGGAAGGGAAATCATTTTACTTCCTCCTCATCATCTTGATAATCATCTTTGGCTTTTTGACGGCATCCACTGTGTTGTATATAGTCAAAACCCATACAGTGTGGCATGTTTGTAACACAGACTTTAACTGCCGCTAGCCCCAGCAGCTTTCAGTGTCAGACAGACACCCAGACTCACCGCACTGTGGGTCCAAACTGACGTCACTAATTGTCTGCTCGAGAGAAAATGGCGGCACCTAGATGTGTTCAGAAATCAGTTTTCCAAAATATGTATTCACTTCAGTCTATTTTCGTCATATTTAAAGTATAAGCTAAGTATACATATTCCCCTTTAAGTTCTCTTGCTTTATTTCAGGTTTGGCTTGCACCAAGTTACATCAATAACAGCAAGTTTCAATAGATCAGAGGGAAATAATGCACCAAATAATCATAGATCCCTCTTGTGGATTTCTATTATCATATTGATTGAAATTATGTTACTTGAGAATAAAATATATATATATATATATATATTTGGTCATTGTGAATTTTCCTATTTATTCTCTTAAAGGTTAAATTCCAAAATTATAAGCATTTAAATAATTGTGTAGATTTAAAGCCATGGTCTGGTAGGTTTGTCAGTAACATTGTTCAATAAAGCCAGTTCTGCAGAATACTTAATAACAGTCCCTTAAAAGTGTTTTAAAGAGCTCAGACTTCTGGCAACTTCAGTAAACAAGCAGTTTGCTAAATTTAGCAATCCCTTATCAAAGCATATTAATTTCTCTCAGGTTATGATATTGGCAGATTGTTTTTTTTCCCCCCTGAGTTTCACACATAATTACAAGTTAAGTTTCTCTGCGTGACACAATACCACAACAGAATAATTTCACCACTGCTGTTCTACTTTTATTCACTAAAATGTAAAAGGCAATTGCATTTTCTACCTTTACAGAGTCAAGTAGAAGAATGCATTCTGTTTTCCTTATAATAAGCCATTAATGTTAGTGAAAAGATTTGCTGGATGGGGAATATGGTGAACAGAAAATCTATAGCATGACATTTCTAATAGGGGAACCTCCAGAGGATATATCCTTTCTCAGTCTGGGAAACTGTCCCTTTGACCTTGAACTATTCATAATCTGCCTGAGGTAAGTCCACAAAGTGTCACATCAAAATTAGTTTCCAACACCCAAAGGAAGCACTCAGTTTGTTAACAGTAAAGGTGAAAGCAGTGTTCATATATCAAATGTTTTAAAAATACAGTGGATTCTACAATTATTCACACCCTTGATAAAGATGAACAAAAAAGACAATATAAATAAAAATGCAGGTAATGTGATGTATTGTTTGCACAAAAATTGGGAAAATTATTTTATACAAAATATATATATTGTGTAATAAATTTGCATTTATATGCTATTTTTTGTCTTAGGTAACTGTATTGTGGCCTCCCATGAGTTCCTGTTTCACTCAGGTATAAAAATTAGGTAACGCATGTAAAATCCACTTGTCATCCATCACCATGGAGAAAGGCAAAAGGACTATCAGAGGAAACAAGACAAAGGGTTGTTGAGTCAGGAGGTGGTTACACACAAATAAAGAAAAAGCTAAATATACAATTTCCCACTATTAGGTAAATAATAAAGACATTCAAAACCACTGGAACACTGGTAAACCTGACTTGTAGAGGACGTACACAGTGAGGCATATGGTTTGGGAGGCAAATAAGAATCCAAGGACCACAGTTAGAGATCTAAATAATTGGTTGCAGCTTGGGGATACATAGTCTCCAAATCTACCACCACCTTCAAGTCAATAGTTTTGTTTTAGATGTTTTGCCAGGGAAAAGCCTCAGGGCAATCAACAAAAAAACATCTGAAGTTTCTAAACTCGAATGGGACCAGGATGTATGGTCATGTGAGACCAAAATTGAGGTTTTTGGTAATACACACCAGCGAGTCGAGAAGTGTGCACAAAAGTACTGAAAACGGGTGTGAATATTTGTGACACTTTTTGGAAATACATTTATAATTTGTGTGGTGTTATTTTGGTTCCACTGAATCATTATTAAAGTGATATCATGTTTGAGAATTATAATTTAACTTATTACTTGTATTATTTATTAACTTTTTTGTTTAATCTTTACCAAGTGTGTGAACAAATTTGGAGGGTACTACAAATATTGTTATGGCGAAACGTGGGTCAAACACAGTTAATGTCATCAGTTCTCTTATTCAGGGTCTCACACATGGTCAAAATCGGATCCATGGCAATTCATCACCGACAATTCGTCACCATGATAATTGGTCCTGGCGACAATTCGCGCCTGCGACAGTTCGTCCCCGCGTCAATTCGCCCCTATAACAATTCGCCCCCGGTGACAATTCGCCCCCATCATATACACATTCAAACTAAGAAGTACCCAATTAATGATATGGCAGTGAACACTGAAATAATTTTTCAGATTAAAAAAAATATAGCAAATAATCAGATATGCCTTTTAGGTGCAAACAATTTTTTGGTTCTAGCTTGAAAATGTGGGGTGTAAGTGATGAACAATGGAACAACACATTAGGTTTTCATTAAAATGACAATTAATTTACACTTTTATTCACTAAAATACATTTATACTCTCAACCTGTATATTTTTCAGTTATCTAGGCCTTTTATTGTTTTACATAGAATACACTTTACTTCAAATTAACTGATTGTAATATTGTAAATACAAAATCATATCAGTCAATCTGAAAACTGTTTTTTTGTGAGTGTACTCATATTAAATTCATTTTTGTGAGACTACTTGTTAACCACATGCAGAACACCTCATAAAAGTATTGAACACTCCCATTGGTCTTTCTTTTTTTCTGAGCTGACTCCAAGATAACTTGTGTAAATTTGATTTGTTCATCAAGTGATTGCCTCATTGTGGCACCTTCATATATTTTATTATTTGTCATTTAGCAGACACTTTCATCCAGGGTAACTTAAAGCTGGGAATTTTAGTGGCGCACTCTAAGTGAAGTACCTTGCTCAAGGATACAACAGCACTGCCCCACCTTTGAACCCATAACCTTCCCATTATGAGTCCAGAGCCCTAACCACTAATCCACAGGACATTTGCTCTTCTGCCGTCTTCCTTTGTCCTGATTTTGATTGTATGGTTGGAGAAGGAGAAGGATTTAAAGTCATAGTCCTTATGGCCCAGTTCATGTACATGGTATGGCCTGTTCCTTCTTGCCACTCTCACCAGGGTATTGTAGCATCGATGCAGTCACATTGAATCTGCCTGTGACCATACTCCATGTATTTATGGTTGATCACAGAGAGGGGCAAAGTACTGACTGTATAGAGACACATTGAGCTCAAAGTAGCATTTCTGTTCTGTCCACCACATGTATCTGAATAACGAATTACATGAGCAACATCTGTGAATGCAGATATATTTGTACATAAATGTGCTGAACTCTGAGGATCCACATCCGTCTAAACAGATTGTAAGTACTCAACAACATCAGCTAGCTATATCACACCAAAACAATAGCATTAGCCATTCTAAAGGTCACTGTCAAGGCCAAGAAATTAGCTTACTTTCATTATTCACGGATGACTGAATTGTGACTTGATTCTGCATATTCTCTTGCGCTACAAAATCATCTGACACTCCATTAAACTCATTAAAACCTCCTCTGCTGTGAAAACAATTTTTCCCCTCATTCTGGAGCTTTGTGTGGTGTCAGCCATTTTGACATGCTATATGAAAGCTGAAAGCTTTGCTCAGGGCCAGAAGGGCATAAATGCACTTACGCCTCTCTGGCTCTGAACAAAACATTTTTTTAAAGTTAGCTCTTTAAGGTTTTGTTGTTTTATTCTATATTGGTCATGATTTCAGTTGTGTCATTTTGGCACTGAACAGATCTCCTCGAGAGCTTTAATTTGATATGTAGAACTCATATTCACCCAAAATGTCACTCTAGCTCCAAGCCCTCATTATGATCTTTTGGATGTAAATATAAAAAATGACTGCTCTTCTTTGGGGTCATGCACTGTCTGTGGATCGAGTGGATCTGGGCAAGATGAGTGTTCTGCTGGTCAAATAGACAAACAATCTATAGAGTGAGCTACTACACTGAATAATTCCAATTCAGTTTGACAATCAAAAATGTTCAACCTAGGCCCTATCCCTGTGATCAGGTGAGAATACGTGAGAAACACGTTATACAAAAATGTCTTGATGCCATCTCCACAGTTGATTCTGGGCAACTGCAGCCGGTAAGTGACATGGTTAACCAGGCGAAGCATCCGAAAAGGACAGTAGTGTAGGCTTGAGATTTGGGGAGGTCTGTGATGAAATCCATGGCAATGTGGGACCACAGACAGTGAGGAACTGTAAGTGGTTCAAGCAGACCTGCAGGGGGTGTCGGGAGGCTTTGGACTGTGTTCAAGTGGCGCCACCAATTATGGTGATGTCACACACCAAGGTAAACCACCAGAATTTCCCCCGGACCAAGGCTACAGTGAGGTTGACTCCGGAGTGACCAGAGGCAGGGGTCGAATGGATCCATTGCAACAGTTGAGAGCGCACTGACGACGGAACATAGGTCCAATTAGCTGGACAAGTGGACGGGGCAGGATCAGAGGTGAGTCCTTGCTGAATCTGATCCCAGATGTTCCATTGAATAGGAGACAGAATGCAGGAGGGATACAGAATGGATTCCATGGGTTGTGGAGCAGGAGTGGAGTCAAACTGGCAAGAGAGTGAGTCCGCTTTGATGTTTTTGGAAGCTGGACGGTACGTCAACATGAAGTGGAGGTGGGTGAAGAATAGGTGTTGAGACATTTCTCTGACTGGATGTACTCCAAATTGTGGTGGTCAGTTAGAACCAGAAAGGGATGCTTGGAACCCTCTAGCCACTGTCTCCACTCTTCGAATGACGGCAAGGAGCTCACGGTTGCTGATGTCATAATTGAGCTCTGCAGGTGACAGCTTGCAGGAGAAGAAGGCACAGGGATGAAGCTTGGGTGGCTGTCCATGGCGCTGTGAAAGCACAGCCCCAACTCCTGATTCAGGATGTGGGCAGTCTTAAACAGCCTCTTGAGCCAAGTGAATGCAACAATGGCAGAGTCAGTCCAGGTAAAAGCACAGGCAGATCCTTTCAACAGAGAGGTTAGTGGAGAGGCAACAGTGCTGAAATTGATAAAAATGGGCAAAGCCTATGAAGTGTTGCAGTTCTTTTACAGTGCAGGGCTGCGGGCATTCTGTGACAGCTCTCACCTTTTCCAGGTCCAGGTGATCGCCACTGGCATTAATGACGTAACCTAGGAAGCCCACATGCTGGGGGTGGAAGTCAAATTTTTCCTCTTTGACGTAGAGCCCATTCTGCAACAATAGAGCACCTGTCACACCTGGGAAACATGTTCAGAAAAAGAAGAAGAAATCAAAAGATCATCTATATAAAATATGAAGATGTGATGCAGGAAGGATAAATACATCATGTGTTAATTGACTGCTCATCAGGTAGTTGTCAGAGGATCTATGACCTCATGTTGTCTTTGATTATGAGTTGCAGTGGGGCGATTGACACCTTCCAGAACAGAATCATAGAATTTGATTGTGTTGAACTGTGGCAGTGTGGTGGTATTGCACACACTGCTGGGGCTCTAAAAGGCGGGGCTCAGGATACAGGCAACAATGGTGCTGTATTATTTACAGTGCTCAAACCACGAAGAAAACCAACTCAAAAACTACCTCTATGTTGAGCCTACCTAGACATATAACAGTTCCCTAACTAAACAGATTCTAAATAATAACACAAACACACACAGTGAACAACGCAGTCTGTAATCCTCCTGTTATCCCTAAAGCAAAGTCCACATTCAATACTGTATTAGTTCCAGTTAATTCTTCTCTTTCTTCATTCTCTCCACATACACTTCACTCAAAGACTCAACACAGGAAGTCAGGCACTGCCTGTTTTTATGGAGGAGAGCTGCCACACAGTAATTCCCTCCCCCGAATCTGGGGAGGTGCAGAGCAGGTCGGGGCGGTACCTGATCGTGTCGCCCAGCATGGCAGCAGTGTGTTATTCCCTCATTAGTTAAACAGGTAAGCAGATAAAAGGTCTAGATTTGATTTCAAGTGTGGCATTTGCATTTAGAATCTGTTACTGTTAACCCTCAATATAAAGTCCAAAGAGCTGCCATTGCGAGTGAAGCAAGCCATCAGGCTGAGAAATCAAAACAAACCAATTAGAGAGATAGCAAAAACATTAGGTGTGGGCAAATCAATGATTTGGTACATTCTTAAAAACAAATAACGCACTGGTGAGCACAGGAACACCAAAAGGCCCGGAAGACCACAGAAAACAACTGTGGTGGGTGACAGAGTAATTCTTTCCCTGGTGAAGAAAAACCCCTTTACAACAGTTGGCCAGATCAAGAACACTCTCCAAGAGTGTATCTGTGTCAAAATCAACAATGAATAGAAGACTTTACCAGAGTAAATACAGAGGGTTGTAAGATGTAAACCATTGGTAAGCCCCAAAAACAGGAAGACCAGATTAAAGTTTGCCAAAAAACATCTAAAGAACCATGTACAGTTCTGAAACAACATCCTATGGACAGATCAACAAAGACAAAGATCAACTTGTACCAGAATGAAGGGAAGAGAAGAGTATGGAGAAGGGAAGGAACTGCTCATGATCCGAAGCATACCACCTCATCTGTGAAGCATGGTGGAGGTAGTGTTTTGGCATGGGCATGTATGGCTGCCAAGGGAACTGGTTCCATTGTATTTATTGATGATGTAACTGCTGACAAAAGCAGCAGGATGAATTCTGAAGTGTTTAGGGCTATATTATCTGCTCAGATTCAGTCAAATGCTTAAAAACTCATTGGATGGCGCTTCACAGTGCAGATGGACAATGACCCAAAGCATACTGCGAAAGCAACCCAATACTTTTTTTAAGGTGGAGAAGTGGAATGGTCCGCAATGGCCAAGTCAATCACCTGACCTGAATCCAATTGAGCATGCATTTCGCTTGCTGAAGGCAAAACTGAAGGCAAAATGCCCCAAGAACAGGCAGGAACTAAAGACAGCTGCAGTACAGGCCTGACAGAGGATCACCAGGGAAGAAACCAAGCATTTTGGTTGGGAGGACCACATATAGAAATGGGTGTAATTCCTACACTGTTCACCCAATTTGGATGTAACTATGCTCAAATTAAAGTCTACACTTAAAGCACATATTTTTTTCTTTGATTGTTTCCTTTCAAATCCATTGTGGTAGCATACAGATCCAAAATTTTAACAATTGTGTCACTGTCCAAATATTTGTGGACCTAACCTAATGTGCATTTAAATTAGGTAGTCACAACTACTATAATAATGTACATTACAGTTGTTTGTGGGATTTGGTGGATAAACTTGAAAAATGACAAATGTGTCTGATAGTGTAGGACCAACCTTAACATGTATGTCATACTCTCAGAGGAAATTTGTACAAAAAAATATAACAATAAAAAAAAGTGTCTTCAGCTGCTTTTGAAATTTGTAGAGAGAAACTTTCCTTCAAGATTTATGCATAACGATAACTGCAAGTACTCAAACATTAGCAACATTAGCCCACTTTTTTACAATATAGTCTTATTCATTCTTGCTTCTCTGTGTAAAGTAACTCTTAAATCTGAATAATGTGGAGAACCTCAACTTGAGAAAGTGGGCATAGTAAGTACAATATTGGTATTGAAAGATGTCAATTGTTAATCATTTCAGAATCAGTGCTTTGTCTTTCAGTTTCTCCTCAATTTGCTTGTTGGTGTCCAGCAGACATTGTCTGTTTTTCTTTTGCAGTGATAGAGAGACTTATTTTGCAATTAAAGTCAGTTGGCCTGTTGTTTCTGCTTTGGCTGCAAAATCATCTGCCGCATTTGTAATGCTTATTTTCAGCTTCCACTATGGCTCTTTTCTATAAGGTTAACTTCTGTAACTCATCCATGATGCTGTTTCTCTAAAAGTCAATGGCCTGTCTCTCTATATCTCTTTTCTCTTCATCAATGTAGGCATGGTACTTCTGCCTAGCTCCTCCAACTAAAATAAGGAGCTCTTTTATAACCTGAACATTACGTACTCCCCCAACTGATCTGATGATGAACCTCAGTGTAACCAAAGACTGCTCCTTCAGATTCTCTACCACAACCTTCTTGTTAACAGAGAACCCCCTCTCCACACTTGCCTGTCCATGAAACATAAACAACAGCACCTTCACCACATCCCACAGTCTCCTGAACTCAGCTTTTGAGCCCATGGTCTCATTCACAGAAGCCTGCAATGAGCACAGAATCACAAAATCCCTTGAACTCTCTCAGCACATCATGGCACACTGACTCCTTCACCTGATTTGCTGAAACAAGAGTGTATAGGACTCTTCATTTTCAAAGTCTGAAGTATTTATAATGAGTACACCTGCAGTTGAGGTGAAAAAGGTGCCGATTCTGATTGTTTCTCTTGCAGCCTTCTCATTGTCCAAGTGCCTTTTCCCCTTAGCATGACTCACTAGGGCTGCCTCACCCATATTACCCATTTAAAAAGTCTTCCCACATAGCTTACACATCCTGGGTCTTCATCCTTTTTGAGCCATGGATTATATTTTTCCATAAACAGCCACAAGTTGTTAAAAACACATTTGCCTGGCATTTTGACAAGAGCACTCATTAACAGTAATTTAGTCTCCCTCGCAGGTTCACCATGACATAACAACGAGAGGGTCTGGTGATGAAAAACTATTGCCAGCTAGGCTTTTTAGATGGGCAGTGGGAAAAGGAGATGAAATTGTGAGACAAATGAGTAGCATTAGCGACTAGCCACGCAGCTTCTAACTGTCTGGGTCAATTAACCCTTTGAGGAGTAAGCACATACTGGTACGTTCTAAGTGCTGTTGTCCTAGGGTAGAAATGACGTACTGGTATGTCTTGCAACTTTAACTCATGAAAAAAGAGAAATTAAACTTAATAAAAAAATTTAATAAGCATAGGTTACAATCCTTTTTAATTACTTTCTGACCGGATTTTGTCAGTGAATATACACTGATCAGCCATAACATTATGACCACTGACATGTGAAGTGAAGTGGGATGTGCTGGCCAAACAAGTCCGATCCATGGAGGCCCCACCTCGCAACTTACAGGACTTAAAGTATCTGCTGCTAACATCTTGGTGACAGATACCACAGCACACCTTCAGAGGTCTAGTGAAGTACATGCCTCGATGGATCAGGGCTGTTTTGGGACCTACACAATATTAGGCTGGTGGTCATAATGTTATGACTGATCAGTGTATATATATATATATATATATATATATATATGAAAATGTAAAAAAACAACAGATGCATCTGTCCGATTGTCTGTATATCCATCAGTCTTTCTGTGTACGTGTCATGTGTTGAAGTATTTTGATTCAGATTTTTTTTTTGTACTACTTTGTGGACAGTGATCAATACAGTACATGTATGGATAATGTACACCTGTTTAATCAATACCACATTTGTACAATTATTTTAATGAAATTAGGACATATACTCAGCAAAAAAAGAAATGTCCTCTCACTGCTTTTATTTTCAGCAACATGTGTAAATATTTGTACGAACATAAAAAGTTTCAACAACTAAGACATAAACTGAACAAGTTTCACAGACATGTGACTAACAGAAATGGAATAATGTGTCCCTGTAAAAAGGGGGGGTCAAAATCAGAAGTAACAGTCAGTATCTGGTGTGGCCATCAGCTGCATTAAGTACTACAGTGCATCTCCTCCTCATGGACTGCACCAGATTTGCCAGTTCTTGCTGTGAAATGTTACCCCACTCTTCCACCAAGGCACTTGCAAGTTCCCGGACATTTCTGGGGGGAATGGCCCTAGCCCTCACCCTCCGATCCAACAGGTGACGTTGTTGCCGGTGATGTCTGGTAAGGACCTGCCTTACAACAGGCCTACAAGCCCTCAGTCCAACCTCTCTCAGCCTATTGCGGACAGTCTGAGCACTGATGGAGGGATTGTGCGTTCCTGGTGTAACTTGGGCAGTTGTTGCTGCCATCCTGTACCTGTCCCGCAGGTGTGATATCCTGGATTGTAAAAGCTGAGTGCAGACAAGATGTTAGGTCACAGTCAAGGGCCAAGGGAAAGGGAGCATTGGTGAAATCAAAATAACAATAGGAGTACTAGTAACGCAGGGCAACTATGATAAAACATTGTAAAGTGCTATCTTACTGGAGAGTAAATGACTAAATTACAAATACTGTCTGAAAAGATGTGTTTTGAGTAAGTTACTCAAATATGCAAACAAATCACAGTTGCAGAAAAGTAAAGTAAATAACAAAGACAAAAGGAGCTCTGCCCATAAAATAAAGTCACGAACAACCGGTTTATTTGTGCCACTTTTCTCGGCTCGAGCACGCAGCCTTGTAACCCTACGTTCACTCTGCCCGCTGGCTCAACTCGCAAGTCGCTCAGTCGCCGGCGCGCTGTCGCTGAGCCCTGCACTGTGTGCACACTGCCCGCTCGCTGGGGGCGGGTCTTATTTTTAAACTAGCCAGTAGAAAAGAGAAGGAACTTCAATATGCAGAGCACATCTGCCTCCCATTGGTTGTCGCCGAACTCCGTCACTGCGCGCTCGCTGCTAATTTGTATAAAGTTGAACATTGCTCAACTCTCCACTGTCGCTGTCGCCAGCAGATTTTGTCTGTGCCTGTCGCCGAGAGTCACCGGCTCTCATTGGAAATGAATGGGAGCGAGTCGCTCTGTCGCGCTAGCCAGCGAGCACTGTGAAAGCACCATAACCTGGAATTTATTAGAGACCGGCTTTTGTTTACATGATTATGCAAATCAACCTGGCGAGTATTGTAGACCGGCTGCTATTTGAGACCCGGCGAGTATTGGACGTTTTACGGTAATTTAAGCTTTGTAGCACATTTTCACATGAGAAAAAAACGTGTGCTTCTTGTAAATGACTAACAAAATGCTTATTTCTATTCTATGTACCCTAGGAATTAAGATATTTTAACAATTTAAAAGGCTAGACTGGAAAACATTAATTAAAGTTAAATATGTGCAATATCAAATGGAAATGTAATGAACTTTTGTGATAAGCACAGAAGTCATTCCAAGTTTTGCAATGGGACTGAATACATTGTTTCTCCACAATTATGGCCTTTGAATAGAGCTGAGGAAAATAAAATAAAAAGAAAATGAATTACTTTTAAAAAAGGACCTTCATGTGTCTTTGAATGGCAATGGTTTGTTCTCAAGATGAAATATTAATAGTTATGGAGTTTATTTACACCAGTGAATTTTATCTGTCCACAAATTATAAATCTTCACAGAAAGTACTAGTGTTTTGATTTAACATAATGCTTATAAGTCAGAGATGGGCAGTATTTCAAATAAATGTATTTAAAATACAGTATTTAATTACTTTTGAGTATTTTGTAATTTGTATTTTGCTGGGTGGAAAATGATCAGATTTGTAACAATAATTTGTAACAAAATATTTTGAGAGATTGTATTTTGTGTATTTAAAATACTTAAAATACTTTATCAAATATGACATTTTATTTCCAAATAAGACAAGAACTTTCATCACCAGGCTTAATAGGACTACTAAATATAGCCAATAACAGTTTTTGGCTAGATGACTCACATGACACATCCTTTTGGGTTCCACGCGCTCATTGTAACTGTTCATTTTCCTCATGACTGACTGACCAATACAGGAAAAGTAGCTGCATTGGTGCTTGGTGCAAATTTCCTAAAGGTAAAGTATGTTGTAGTATATACTATCAGATATTGCTCAATGAATGTCATTCAGACAGAAGAATAGAGCAATTAGCAAATAACTGACTGTGCTCTAGAGCAGTGTTTCTCAACCGGTGTTCCACCAAACAGTGGTCTTCCATAGGATGGGTGCAGGTGTTCTGTTAAAAAAAGAGAACATAATACTGTTACTAGCTAACATTACATTTAAATTAAACCCCCATTCACGTTTGAAATAGTAAACTAAAGTTAGCTAATACAATGTTGCTCATAACTCATTAACTCATACAATTGACAAACATAGGGCATATAAACCAATAAAACATGTTTTGCTAAAACCCTCTAAACCAATAGAAAGTATTTTTTAAAGCGATGCTGCATTTGAGTATGCTTCGGTTCAGTGTTGCCAGGTCCTCTCCGTAATTTTGCCCCAAACTGGTCCTTGGTTTTCTGTCAGAAAGTGACACTGCTTCATCAAACACCACTGAAGAGAATGAGGATGACTTCTTCGTCTTCTCTGACCAGGGTAAGGCCAAATTACTTCCACTTCAGAATGTCTATATAGCGTAAACTGCAATTTCAGGAGTTACATTGTCTTGTTTCAATGTCTTTATCTACTGTCTCCAATCCCAACAACAGGAAATGACAGCCAGGTGGGTAGAGAGACGTTACCAATCCACAGCAAAGCAGAGTTGGAGATCCTTCACTTCCTGGAGGACCCCAGGAAGGACCTGTCTTCACTGGATTCATATCCACTAATCAAGTGAATCTATGTAAGATTCAACACTACTTTGCCATCATCAGCACCAGTTGAGTGTCTCGTTTCCTTTGCAGTCATGGTTTACTGCCTTGACAGAAGGTGACTACCTGCTGAACTGTTGGAGAAGTTAGTTGTGCTGAAAAGTAACTCGACTGTAGAGGAAAGATTGTAGTGTAAGGTACATGAAGGAGAAAGAATCAATAATGGCTTTCCTAAATGAGGAGTGTTAAAACGGTTGTACAGTATATAGCTGTTGTCAAGGGCTTGGGGCATGGATAACAGAAATGAAGAGATCGATTTCTATATTAAACAAAGAAACCATTTTCCATTTCAGGTACAGGATATGTGGTAAAAGCAAGTTTATATATGTTTTAAGACAAATCAATACTGTGTTTTCTTCAGAAATAGCAAGTTTGTATCTTTGTTGTAGACATTTATAACTTAAAGCTCTGAATTAGCAAGACCATTGTTTTTTATGTTACTGTATGTTCGCAAAGAAATTGCAGGTTGAGATCTAAATTCAAAAATTTTGCAGGAAGATTCACAAGTTGTCTCATAGGCCTATAGCCTACACATTTTTATGAGAAAACTCCTTTGTTTGACTATCACATGTGGGCATCCTTTTAAGCAGCCTAGAATGGCAGTTTCTGTCTTGTTTTATAAGTTGTTTAAGGAGGGAAAGCACTTCTCCTTTTCCCATAATAAAAGTTGTATCTTACTCTACTGTAATGGCACATTGTCTCTTGCACTTCTTGTAATGATTTCTTGTAAAGTTAGAGATATAGGAAATTAGCTTACTCTGCTGTTTACTTACTGACTTGCTGATAATTTTGTTTGTATTTTTGCATTTTCAAATTACAAATTGCTTGTATTTTAATTAAATAAATTTCCTCACATAGTATTTTGTATTTTATTTAATTACATTTGATGAGCAAGTATTCGTAATTTGTAACAAGATACTTTTTGATGTATCTGTGCCCATCTCTGCTATAAGTACTGTGGGAAAAAAAAAGCACAGTCCACTAGGTTTTATAGGTGTCATTCAATCACTATGGAGAGGAGTTAAATTAAGTAAATATATATTTCAAAACCAGAACTATGATGCAGCCCTGGGAAACCTGAGTGCAGGAAACCCTGGTTAAAAGAAAATGTATACACATATACTGTATAAATGTGAATGTGAATAGATTTATAAATGTACAGTTGATGTACTATGACAGTAGTATGTTAAACTCTGAGGTTTGATGTAAACATGCATATGGATTATCATTATACACTCACCTAAAGGATTATTAGGAACACCTGTTCAATTTCTCATTAATGCAATTATCTAACCAACCAATCACATGGCAGTTGCTTCAATGCATTTAGGGGTGTGGTCCTGGTCAAGACAATCTCCTGAACTCCAAACTGAATGTCTGAATGGGAAAGAAAGGTGATTTAAGCAATTTTGAGCGTGGCATGGTTGTTGGTGCCAGACGGGCCGGTCTGAGTATTTCACAATCTGCTCAGTTACTGGGATTTTCACGCACAACCATTTCTAGGGTTTACAAAGAATGGTGTGAAAAGGGAAAAACATCCAGTATGCGGCAGTCCTGTGGGCGAAAATGCCTTGTTGATGCTAGAGGTCAGAGGAGAATGGGCCGACTGATTCAAGCTGATAGAAGAGCAACTTTGACTGAAATAACCACTCGTTACAACCGAGGTATGCAGCAAAGCATTTGTGAAGCCACAACACGTACAACCTTGAGGCGGATGGGATACAACAGCAGAAGACCCCACCGGGTACCACTCATCTCCACTACAAATAGGAAAAAGAGGCTACAATTTGCACAAGCTCACCAAAATTGGACAGTTGAAGACTGGAAAAATGTTGCCTGGTCTGATGAGTCTCGATTTCTGTTGAGACATTCAGATGGTAGAGTCAGAATTTGGCGTAAACAGAATGAGAACATGGATCCATCATGCCTTGTTACCACTGTGCAGGCTGGTGGTGGTGGTGTAATGGTGTGGGGGATGTTTTCTTGGCACACTTTAGGCCCCTTAGTGCCAATTGGGCATCGTTTAAATGCCACGGCCTACCTGAGCATTGTTTCTGACCATGTCCATCCCTTTATGACCACCATGTACCCATCCTCTGATGGCTACTTCCAGCAGGATAATGCACCATGTCACAAAGGTCGAATCATTTCAAATTGGTTTCTTGAACATGACAATGAGTTCACTGTACTAAACTGGCCCCCACAGTCACCAGATCTCAACCCAATAGAGCATCTTTGGGATGTGGTGGAACGGGAGCTTCGTGCCCTGGATGTGCATCCCACAAATCTCCATCAACTGCAAGATGCTATCCTATCAATATGGGCCAACATTTCTAAAGAATGCTTTCAGCACCTTGTTGAATCAATGCCACGTAGAATTAAGGCAGTTAACACAGTATTAGTATGGTGTTCCTAATAATCCTTTAGGTGAGTGTATATTATTCACATATATTATACAGTATAGTTAAGAGCTGAATATCCAGGCTCCTGTCAGTATTCCTTCATTCTATGGTATATTAATTATGCTGAATAACCTATAAGAATATTATTAATGTAGTTGTTAAACACTTTTCCAGGAACATTAATAAATATGTATGCTGTAAATTCTTTATATATGCACCAAGGCACTGAGGAAGATGTAACTGAACATTAAAATTTGTTGTGTGATGACTAACATTGTGATTCTATTGGACTACAGGTTAATTTTTGAGTGCTCCCATTAGAACTACTTTAATATTATTTTATATTATTCATAATCTATTTATATTATATAGGTTTAGCTGTCAATGTAACTTCATAATACATTACTTATAATTTATGTGTTTTCTATTTCTTGGCAGGCACCCTTACCCAGGACGACTTAACATTGTCAACAAGAGAAATTAAGATTAACTAATAGCAAGTACAGAGTATAGTGTGTGATTTTGATTTAAGGGTTAGTGCAAGTATGAGCATGGTGTATGCTTCCCATCACCATATCCACTATTACATCAATTAACATTACTCATCACTGAACATGTTTTGGGCGTGTGGTGTTGGGAATTAATGTGATACACAATGGTTTCATTGTAATCGGCCTTGCGGTTTTGCTGTGATACAAGTTACACCAGCGCTACCTAAATAGAGTGAATTAGGCACAATTTAAAATACAGATCAATGTAATATTAAGACAATGTAAAGTGTGAAAATAAATACAGACATAGTGAGGTGTAAATGAAGGTGGTATACATAAAGTGTTAGCAAATAATGATATTTCCAGTTCAACATTAATGGCCGTTTTCGATTTCTTAAGTATTCATACCTATACAGGAGAAACATTTTTGCACTGAAGGGCTTCTGAGACCAACACAAACTAGATATAATTTGGCACATAGTTTCACCAAATGTGGTTTCCAAAGAACTACTGGTCTTTTAAAACCATAATAATCTTATAAATATCCTACATTTTGTCTACAGAAGCTTTCCTAATCTGATGCTTGGGACCTTTTTTTTTCTTTCCTTAACTAAACGGTTAAACTTGCAAGACCTCAAATATTACCATCTGTTTTCCAGACATAATTTGATTCGCAGACACTTTGTTTTAGAAATCCCTCATACCCAGTCTTGACTTAAGTGCATGTAGTGGGAGCTGGCAAATAATTTGCTACTGTAATTCATTTAAATAAGTAGACTTCCTAAGCAGTTTTCTTGATCTTCCCCCAATATTTTATTTCAATTTTTTTAGTTCACCTCAGGCCCAAACAAAATGCAAAACAAGTGACATGAGAGCGGAGTTGAGTGGTTGCAGAGTCAACTTGGAGTTTGAACAGAAGTCTCAGTCATCTCTGGAAGCAGCATCAATCTGATCTGAAAACCAGGAAAACCCAATTCTTGACAGTATTACTGGGATGCCACAGACACCAACATACAGTTAATGTAAATACATGATGCATCTAAGTGTAGTTTGCTATTAAAATTGTTGTTAAAATTTTAACTTAATAGATCTTTCAGTACTAAATAGGAGTGACATGTAAGTCAAAACCAATAGATGTGCTGAAACTAATGGAAATTACCAAGGTACTGTGCAGTTCAGATGGATTTATACTGATTGTATTTTTTTTAAGGTGATAAATAGGCACCCTTAATTGCTTGCCAACTGACTTTTGATTTATACACCAAAGATTGTTAGTTTATGAGCTAATTAAATATAGATTAAAGCCTTGTTTATGACACTCAAAATAAAATGTTACCAAGCTGCTGCAAAGGCTGATTTTTAATTTATTTTTTAATATTTATATATTCTTTAGAACGAGTTTAATAATTAACTTTTGCCTAGGCTATATGTATTAACCTTTAAATATACTGGGTGCATTTGATCATAACTGATAATCTTAAGCCTGTATGAAGGAAAACTAGTCATATGCTTTCATGATAATGGTGATGAAAAACATAATATACTGTATGTTATGTATATCTTTTGTTATTTATGTATCATTAGGGCCCTGGAGTTTCTGCAACTAGGCAACTATGCCGTAGATCAGGGGTGGTCAACAATAGTCTTGGAAAGCCAAAAATGCCTTCTACTTAACTGAGAATTATTGGGTTTAATTAGTCTCCTCTGGCAGTCATACCAGCTATAATTATTCGTTCTTATACTGAAAGTAGCATCACTGGGTTTCAGAAGTAAATCATTTTCAGTTTTTGTTCCTTGTCATGCTGAAAATGCCAATCACATACGAGGCTTTGGACCTTAAAAATAACCTGCATTTCAGCTCAAAACCTTCAAATGCATATCCAACCATTTCAAAGCAACATATCTAAATATTACATAAGGAGCTTTTGGTTCATTATAAATATTCTCTAAGAATGGTAAAATGGCAGCTGTTTTTGAATTGATGGATCAAAATATAATGCTTCACATTTAACATCTTAAAAAGTTTTTTTTTTTTTTCAAGAAAGGAGGAGCCCTGAATACAGACATTAACTTGTGGTAACAATACATCTACAAGATTTGTATTCAAACTCAATAGATTTAACTACTATAACTTCTACCCCTTTATACTAAATTAAATCTAAAATCTCAGTTCTATATGCAATGCACTCTTTCAAATGTAGCAGTTGATCACAAGTGATACAGATGCTGGAAAAAACAACAACATACCAAGCCACACGAAGAGTTGTGCAAAACATATCAAATTACTGAATTCAATGTTTTGCTTTCATTACTATTCATTCTGTCATATGGGGACAATCTATTCAATTACTGCAGGGTAAATAGGGTGATATGGCTGTAAGACTAAATCACAAACAAACAGATTTAGAGTAAAACCACACATGTTCTAGGGCTGTGATTCAGCCCCTCTTAATACAAGTACTAGTTATTTACTTTTTGATTCTAAAATAAGTGTATAGTGTATTAAGGGAATGCCATGATCACTGCTGTGCCCCCTAGCAACTTTTCTTTAGCTTTGTCAAAGATAGTCAATGCATTTTGTATACCCATCGCTGTTCAACTTATACCACAGCACAAATGAATTGCTTGTAATTGTAACAGCTAATGATGGCCTGTTCCACAATGGAAATAAAGGAGCCGCTAGCAGATTTAATAGGAAAATGCAAGATAAAAGGAAATCATTAACCAATTTAATTTCAGCTTTTCCCCAAAAGAAAAAGCTGCAGGATAAAAAAAAAATCAATGCAGAATTGAATAGATCCTTCAAATAAGCAGCGATCTCAGAATTCATTAAATACGTTTAATTCCTCTATAAACCAAAGAATACTAAATATTTTATGCATTGAACAGAGCAAACAAATTATAAAAAAATAAAATGTGTGTTTTTCACCTTTTGACTCAGCAGGATAAACACACACATGAAAAACAATATTATACCAGGATTAAAAGAGAATTTATATATAAACCAGTGTATGCTCTCTTACGGACTTAGGACTCCTAGGGTTGCATTATAATTATTGTTTATATATAGATAGTATCCTTTATCAGTCCCTTGCTGGATGAAGGACTGCCCAAGATTATTCCACTTGATTCAATGTGCTGCTTCTCATTTCCAGGTCATGCCAGCAATTCTGATTTTAACTTCCTATCTTTAATATGGTCTTCTTGTAGGTGTTGTTTTCCATCTCTTCAGATCCATTCTATAGTTTATTTTGTCTTGGGTCTGTTCTTCTTTTCACTCTTTCAATTTAGTCACATGCTTTTGTTCGTTCTCTGAGTTTTTCTGTCTCTTATTCTTGTTTGAAAGTCCAATCTAGAAACAACCTCTTAGCTAAACTCTGGTTCAATGTGGGGCAGTGCTGCCACAACACTCTGGACTTCAGCATATCAACTATTTGCACTACCATAAGCAGAATATTATGCTCCTGTTTGTACAAGATCATCACTCACACTTCCCTGGCTTCCTGTTCTGCAAATAACACCCCAGCCACACACGCACACATCCGCCTATCAATGTTGACAGCAAAAAATCTGTGATACACCACACCTACCTCTCCATGTTGACATGTTGAACCCAACTACTGAACTCAACTACTTCCTGTAGACTCTCTTTGGATCAGGGAATGGGAGTCACAAGGCATAACAACCAACTTCCTGGTAGTAAAACCTTACTGTCAGTCTGCAGGTTTTGAGCATCCATGAAGACAGTGGCCTCTGCTAAACAAGATCAGGACAGACCGAGGCCTTTGTGCAGCCAATGTACACCGATGGAGCATTCGATGAAACCCCTTATGCACCTGTGGAGAAATACAAACAATGCAGCACATCATTGAGAAGTGCTCTCCACAAACACAGAGAGGGTCTGTTAACTCAGCAGAATAGGAAACTATTGTTTGGCTTGAGGGATTTACACTGGCTAAATTATAATAATTCCAGGTATATATCTTCCCATTCATCTTGGTGTTGTTCGCAGTTGGTGTTGGCTGGTGTTTGTTTGCAGCCACTGGTAGTATGCACTGATCAAATACTTTTCTCTTCAGGCAAATGGGTAGATTTACTTGTAATAGTGTGCTGTGTCTTCCAAATGTACTACAACCACAATTTTGACTCTTATTTTTTCTTTCATAAGATCTGCATCTGCACTGATTTTTCAACCTACAATTATATTAATAGTTTTCATAAAGCTATAAAACATGACTTTGGTTTTACTCAAGTATTGAGTCCAGTTTTCTTATTTTCTTCTTGCTTCCAAGTGTTCTTCAATTTGAAGCTGCAGGTCATCAGGTGTTTTTGCAAAGATTATGGATGTCATATATATATATATATTGTTTTTTTCTTCCCAGTCCAAAGTCTTGAAAATGTCTTTAAGTGTTGCTATTACAAGTTTTGGAAAGATCATAGCATCTTTCTAATACTTCTCTGATTACATGCATATGATCCATAGTGTTATATCTTCTGAATCCTGTTTGTTCTCTTGGTTGGGTGAAGTTCAGGGTGTCTTGAAGGCGATGTGTTATTTGTTTTGTATATACTTTGTATACAATGGGAAGTAGACTGAAACTTCTACAGATCTTTTTTCTCCTTTCATCCAAATGAGGATGATGGTTGTGTTGTTCCATTGATCTGGGTTTGTTTATTTCTGAGACCATTTGTGAAATGTTTTACAAACACATTCTCCATTTATTTTCAAACTTCTTTTAGGATCTCCACTATGATTCCATCATCCACAGGTGTTTTCCCATTTTTCATCCTCTTAATCGCATAAGCTACTGTCATAGACGTGACATAAATTATTATGAGTTTAAATTATTATCACTAATGATTTGATTTGTCACTAATTATCTTTTTATGTTGGTTTGTGTTATCATGGGTTCCTTTGTTTGGTTTATTTTGAGCATGTTTTTTTTGTTTGTCATTATGAGCTTCTAAACCAAAGGCCATTCACGTGGACAATGAGGTATGTCACCTGTGCTGTACTACCAATTACCTGTTTCCACCTGCTCCCTAGTGCTAATTGTTTTCCCTTTAAATGGGGAGTGTGGTGCAGAGAGGGGAGAGCTTCATTACCATTGAGACACGGACGAGAGGGCAGGACTGTGAGTCAGCTGGGCGCAGGGAGCTGGCTGGAGAGTATTTTAATAAATATGTATGACAATCTTATTCTCCTGTGATGTTTATTCTTCTGTTTCTTTTCTCTGCTTTAGTCAGCTCGGCTCTCATTGGCTGCTGATCACGTCACTCTCCACGATCGGTGCCGATCGAGTCGTAAATATTAAACATGTTTAAAAAAATCAGAGGGGCTACAACAAGCTTACAATCAGATCGGAGGGCAAGCGATCGCATCGCAGCCCGTCTCACACCACACGTCCATCGGCAGCGGGGACGCACCCCGACCAGCCTGCTTGTAATGACGATCAGCGCCGATCTGTCATGAGGGCCAAATCCGGCTCAAATCGGGCTTGAAATCGTGTAGTGTGACCCCAGCAGGGGAATCGCAAGACCGTGCGAGTACAGAGACTGAGCAGCGTGTCCAGCCGGGAGAGAGACCGGGAGACGTGCCTGAGTCAGGAGGCGCACGAAGGATAAGTTGTTTTGCCTTGCAATAGTAGTGGCAGACCGTGATGCGAGAGTCACTACTGCAGGAAGTGTAATAGAAAAATGTATTGTACTGACGTCGGTGTTATAACCCTCCCTTTGCCCGCTAAGGAAATCTAAGTTTGTCCGAAGATATTACAGAGAAGAAATGGAGACTCTAGCCGCTATACAGTGGGGGGAAAAAAGTATTTGATCCCCTGCTGATTTTGTACGTTTGCCCACTGACAAAGAAATGATCAGTCTATAATTTTAATGCTAGGTGTATTTTAACAGTGAGAGACAGAATAAAAACAAAAAAATCCTGAAAAACGCATTTCAAAAAAGTTATAAATTGATTTTCATGTTAATGAGGGAAATAAGTATTTGACCCCTTCGACTTAGTATTTGGTGGCAAAACCCTTGTTGGCAATCACAGAGGTCAGACGTTTCTTGTAGTTGGCCACCAGGTTTGCACACATCTCAAGAGGGATTTTGTCCCACTCCTCTTTGCAGATCCTCTCCAAGTCATTATGGTTTCGAGGCTGACGTTTGGCAACTCGAACCTTCAGCTCCCTCCACAGATTTTCTATGGGATTAAGGTCTGGAGACTGGCTAGGCCACTCCAGGACCTTAATGTGCTTCTTCTTGAGCCACTCCTTTGTTGCCTTGGCTGTGTGTTTTGGGTCATTGTCATGCTGGAATACCCATCCACGACCCATTTTCAATGCCCTGGCTGAGGGAAGGAGGTTCTCACCCAAAATTTGACGGTACATGGCTCTGTCCATCGTCCCTTTGATGCGGTGCAGTTGTCCTGTCCCCTTAGCAGAAAAACACCCCCAAAGCATAATGTTTCCACCTCCATGTTTGACGGTGGGGATGGTGTTGTTGGGGTCATAGGCAGCATTCCTCCTCCTCCAAACACGGCGATTTGAGTTGATGCCAAAGAGCTCGATTTTGGTCTCATCTGACCACAACACTTTCAACCAGTTCTCCTCTGAATCATTCAGATGTTCATTGGCAAACTTCAGAGGGGCCTGTACATGTGCTTTCTTGAGCAGGGGGACCTTGCAGGCACTGCAGAAACGTACAAAATCAGCAGTGGATCAAATACTTTTTTTCCCTCATTGTATAACGTATCTGCTTCCTTCTTATGGTGTGTTATTACGTGTCTGCCTGTGCGGGGAATATTGGTGGTCGAGGTCCCTCCGCCTCGGTAAACTTGGGGGTGGCATGGTCGAATTAGTTTCTCTTCTGGAATCACATGGTGTTCATTGAGACCTATTCTTCTTGTTCACCACTTTCATCCTTGCTTTATAAGTTTCTGTAGAATTCTTCCACTCTGATTATTGTGCCATAATAATTTTTCGGGGCAATGATTTGATTCTTACATATTAGAAGATGTTCTGTCTTCTTATTGTTTCTATTATTTTCAATGGTTTCTTTCAGTTATTGTTAAACTTATATTTTCAGTAATACGTTTCCTTAAGGTTTTGCACAGTTTGATGTAATTAAGTTTGATTTGGGATCTTGACTGCACTTCTTGAGTGATCATTTTATCTGGTTGGGTTGCACCTCCAAGTTTTCTTGCACTTTCCATGGTATTACAAATTATCTTGTGACACATTTGTAATACATCTAGATCTCTATATTAGTCATGAAGTATACATATACATGTCTGTGTGTGTATGTATGTGTATGACCCATATATATATATATATATATATATACACTCACCTAAAGGATTATTAGGAACACCTGTTCAATTTCTCATTAATGCAATTATCTAACCAACCAATCACATGGCAGTTGCTTCAATGCATTGAGGGGTGTGGTCCTGGTCAAGACAATCTCCTGAACTCCAAACTGAATGTCTGAATGGGAAAGAAAGGTGATTTAAGCAATTTTGAGAGTGGCATGGTTGTTGGTGCCAGACGGGCCAGTCTGAGTATTTCACAATGTGCTCAGTTACTGGGATTTTGACGCACAACCATTTCTAGGGTTTACAAAGAATGGTGTGAAAAGGGAAAAACATCCAGTATGCGGCAGTCCTGTGGGCGAAAATGCCTTGTTGATGCTAGAGGTCAGAGGAGAATGGGCCGACTGATTCAAGCTGATAGAAGAGCAACTTTGACTGAAATAACCACTCGTTACAACCGAGGTATGCAGCAAAGCATTTGTGAAGCCACAACACATACAACCTTGAGGCGGATGGGCTACAACAGCAGAAGACCCCACCGGGTACCACTCATCTCCACTACAAATAGGAAAAAGAGGCTACAATTTGCACAAGCTCACCAAAATTGGACAGTTGAAGACTGGAAAAATGTTGCCTGGTCTGATGAGTCTCGATTTCTGTTGAGACATTCAGATGGTAGAGTCAGAATTTGGCGTAAACAGAATGAGAACATGGATCCATCATGCCTTGTTACCACTGTGCAGGCTGGTGGTGGTGGTGTAATGGTGTGGGGGATGTTTTCTTGGCACACTTTAGGCCCCTTAGTGCCAATTGGGCATCGTTTAAATGCCACGGCCTACCTGAGCATTGTTTCTGACCATGTCCATCCCTTTATGACCACCATGTACCCATCCTCTGATGGCTACTTCCAGCAGGATAATGCACCATGTCACAAAGGTCGAATCATTTCAAATTGGTTTCTTGAACATGACAATGAGTTCACTGTACTAAACTGGCCCCCACAGTCACCAGATCTCAACCCAATAGAGCATCTTTGGGATGTGGTGGAACGGGAGCTTCGTGCCCTGGATGTGCATCCCACAAATCTCCATCAACTGCAAGATGCTATCCTATCAATATGGGCCAACATTTCTAAAGAATGCTTTCAGCACCTTGTTGAATCAATGCCACGTAGAATTAAGGCAGTTCTGAAGGCGAAAGGGGGTCAAACACAGTATTAGTATGGTGTTCCTAATAATCCTTTAGGTGAGTGTATATGTGTGTGTGTGTGTGTGTGTGTGTGTGTGTGTGTGTGTATATATATACACTCACCTAAAGGATTATTAGGAACACCATACTAATACTGTGTTTGACCCCCTTTCGCCTTCAGAACTGCCTTAATTCTACGTGGCATTGATTCAACAAGGTGCTGAAAGCATTCTTTAGAAATGTTGGCCCATATTGATAGGATAGCATCTTGCAGTTGATGGAGATTTGTGGGATGCACATCCAGGGCACGAAGCTCCCGTTCCACCACATCCCAAAGATGCTCTATTGGGTTGAGATCTGGTGACTGTGGGGGCCAGTTTAGTACAGTGAACTCATTGTCATGTTCAAGAAACCAATTTGAAATGATTCGACCTTTGTGACATTGTGCATTATCCTGCTGGAAGTAGCCATCAGAGGATGGGTACATGGTGGTCATAAAGGGATGGACATGGTCAGAAACAATGCTCAGGTAGGCCGTGGCATTTAAACGATGCCCAATTGGCACTAAGGGGCCTAAAGTGTGCCAAGAAAACATCCCCCACACCATTACACCACCACCACCAGCCTGCACAGTGGTAACGAGGCATGATGGATCCATGTTCTCATTCTGTTTACGCCAAATTCTGACTCTACCATCTGAATGTCTCAACAGAAATCGAGACTCATCAGACCAGGCAACATTTTTCCAGTCTTCAACTGTCCAATTTTGGTGAGCTTGTGCAAATTGTAGCCTCTTTTTCCTATTTGTAGTGGAGATGAGTGGTACCCGGTGGGGTCTTCTGCTGTTGTAGCCCATCCGCCTCAAGGTTGTACGTGTTGTGGCTTCACAGATGCTTTGCTGCATACCTCGGTTGTAACGAGTGGTTATTTCAGTCAAAGTTGCTCTTCTATCAGCTTGAATCAGTCGGCCCATTCTCCTCTGACCTCTAGCATCAACAAGGGATTTTCGCCCACAGGACTGCCGCATACTGGATGTTTTTCCCTTTTCACACCATTCTTTGTAAACCCTAGAAATGGTTGTGCGTGAAAATCCCAGTAACTGAGCAGATTGTGAAATACTCAGACCGGCCCGTCTGGCACCAACAACCATGCCATGCTCAAAATTGCTTAAATCACCTTTCTTTCCCATTCAGACATTCAGTTTGGAGTTCAGGAGATTGTCTTGACCAGGACCACACCCCTAAATGCATTGAAGCAACTGCCATGTGATTGGTTGGTTAGATAATTGCATTAATGAGAAATTGAACAGGTGTTCCTAATAATCCTTTAGGTGAGTGTATATATATATATATATATATATATATATATATATATATATATATATATATATATATATATATATATAGCGTAAGGTACACTTATACATTTCAGTTAAAGAAGTGAATTTAAGTATCACCTTATCAAGAGTCCTAGAATTTTGTAGAACTCAATTCCTGCAATAATTGGACGCAGACACCAATTCCAAAGATATACATTCTCAAATGTATTAAAAACAAAGATAAAATGTAGCACTACACTAGTTATACAAAAAGGGAAAAACGAATTAAAATTCACTGAAGATCAACAAATCAAAGACAAATCACTTCCGTGACCAAAGAACATATCACATATGATAACACACAAATCATTAAACAAAGTTACAAACACATTGACTACAATACCGGTTAGTAAGACGAAGGTGAGTCTCTCATTAATATTGTTAGTCGGACATCAAAATAACTATGCAGGTTAGTATTTATGTCAAATAACTTCTCGTTATATATATCAGTCTCATTTACGTTTGGGTGCTGAGAAATCATTTCTTGTTACCACAATTCTCCCTAATTGATTACTGTTCAATGATTAAGGATAAGTAGGGCCAACTATAATCTAGTGTCTATTAACGTGTGTCAATTTCAGACTAAACAGGAATGAGAAGATATTTCTCGGCGTTGACAGATTTTATTTCTAAAATTGTCCAACAAAACAGTTTAATGCAGCACTCATTTATATTTAAGAAAATACTAAATGATATTACACATAAAGTTTATGACTCACAGAATAACATTTCTAATTGATTTCTCAAATGTCATGAATAATAAACTCCAAACTGTTAAACTTATCTGAACTTCGTCGCAGAGAGGCCTCTCTGCCTTCAGGATCAGATAAAAGCACACGGCATGAGGTTCCACGGAGTGGGACGAGGTCCATGTGGTTTGGAACAAAGGCAGTCCGGTTCGGCTTTGTCCAATAACTTCCACTTCAGTCGATGCTCCTGGAAGTTGGGGTTTCGTGAAAGTAGAGTCTTTTCCAAACAGATTTTCCACTGGTTTGAAGGCTCCAAGGGTGTGCACAGGATGTCTTCTTGACAAGCAGGGTTTTCCACCATAGTTACCGTAGGACAAAAATGGAGGTATCTTGGAAAACGAACAAGATGTGGCAAATATTCTAAATGAGTATTTCACAGAGGTTTTTACAAAAGAAAAAACAGATGACATGCCACAGGTTGACAATCAGTCCAGTCAAACGCTAAGAGAGATCAGGATAAATGAGGAGGAGGTACTAAAGGGACTAGCAGAATTAAAAACAAACAAATCACCTGGGCCAGATGGGATAATTCCAACAGTACTTAAAGAAATGAGGGAAATTATTTATAGGCCGCTAACTCGATTATTCCAAATGACACTTAGAACAGGGGATGTGCCAACTGACTGGAAGACAGCAAATGGCATACCAATCCACAAGAAAGGGGACAAAACTGAGCCAGGAAATTACAGACCAATCAGTCTCACCTGCATCACCTGTAAAATGTTGGAAAAAATGATTAGACAGAAAATAGAGGAGCATCTCAATGAAAACCATATTCTTGGAGATAGTCAACATGGGTTTAGATGAGGCAGATAATGTCTTACTAATTTATTAGAATTTTTTGAACATGCAACTGCAGCTGTAGATCACATGAAAGCATATGGTATGATATACTTAGATTTCCAAAAAGCTTTTGATAAGGTTCCACACCAAAGACTGATCCTCAAATTGGAAGCTGTAGGGTAATGTAAGTAGATGGATTATGAACTGTATACGAAACAGAGGGTGTCGATTAGAGGAGTCACTTCTAACTGGAGTGAGGTTGTTAGTGGAGTTCCACAGGGATCAGTACTAGGGCCTTTGCTTTTTCTAAGCTATATTAATGATCTGGACTCTGGGATAGTTAGCAAACTTGTCAAATTTGCAGATGATACTAAAATAGGTGGCTCAGCAGATACAATACTGGCTATTCAGAGGGACTTAGATAATATTCAGTTGTGGGCTGACACCTGGCAAATGAAATATGTGGACAAGTGCAAGGTAATACATGCATGTAACAAAAATGTCCACTATAATTACACTATGGGAGGTACAGATCTAGATGAAGTAACGCATGAGAAAGACCTAGGAGTCTATGTGGACTCCTCACTTTCTCCATCCAAGCATTGTGGGGAAGCAATAAAAAAGGCAAACAGAATGCTAGGGTATATTGTCAAAAGTGTAGAATTTAAAACAAGGGAAGTAATGTTAAGACTGTACAATGCGCTAGTTAGACCTCATCTGGAATACTGTGTACAGTTCTGGGCACCACACTTCAAGAAGGATATTGCTGCTTTAGAGGCAGTTCAGAGGAGAGCAACCAGACTTATTCCAGGTCTGAAGGGAAAGTGCTACTTGGAGAGACTGAGGGAACTGAACCTTTTCACCGTGGAACAGAGGAGACTACGTGGGGACTTGATCCAAGTCTTCAAAATCATGAAAGGCATCATAAAACCAGAGGAGCTTTTCCAGATCAGGAGGGACACACGCACCCGGGGACACAAATGGAAATTGGGCTTCAAGGCATTCAAAACGGAAAACAGGAGACACTTCTTTACATAGAGAGTAGTCACAATCTGGAATAAACTACCCAACAATGTGGTTGAAGCTGAAAGTTTGGGAACATTTAAAAATAGCCTGGATAGGATCCTTGGATCACTTAGATATTAATAAACACCAAACGAGCACAATGGGTCGAATGGCCCCCTCTCGTTTGTAAACTTTCTTATGTTCTTATGTACTTGAAGTCAAAGTCTTTGAGGAAAGCAGGGCCCTGTTCGTTTCCAAGGGTCAAGTTTCTTAAGACTCAATAGCTATTTAAATGACTGAACACTTCTGTATTACAGTCGACTTAGTCAATTATCCAGCTGTAGTAACTCAACTGATCAGATGGGTACAGGCAGGCAGGTGCAGTTTCTAAAGTTCTTTACTTAATAAAGTTCTTTAAAGAATTCTTTGTATGGCTCAATCTCCTTCTCCCAGTTTAACTCTTCTGTTGCCGGCAAAGACTTAGTTGGTTTCCGGTTCCGGTTCTGGCAACAGATCTACAAGTTGAGCTGTGGCAGCGAGTTACCATTTCAGGTGAGAGAGAGAGAGAAAGTGCTGTGCATTACCTTTTTATGCCTGATAGATCATAGGCGATTGGTTCTTGAGTTTGCGAGATTGGATTTTGGTGCCAGCCCCCAGTCTCCTATTGGAGTAGGCTCAATTCATGCCTGATGCCAATCCATGCCATCTTTTGGAAATGCCGGTTTGCCTGGGTTCGTAGCTCTGTTTTGGGATTTAGGCTCTCGCCCGCTTCAAAGGGTTTTATTACTTCCACGCCATATTCCCCAGACATTTTCACAGCAGAGATACATTTATTTGGTTCAGGTGTTTCTTAAAAAAAAAAAAAAAAGATTTAAAATAGATGCACTTAAATAACTTAATATCATACAGAAAGATTATTATGATCATTCAAATCTATTTAATATATTCAAAAATATGAATTAACATGACTTTTTCCATTGGTGTAACTGTAATTCTGGTTGCACCACTTGACTTATTGGTTGCGCCACCTGACTTTTCAAACTCAATTCAAATCTAACAAGCATTAACTTGGACACCAATATTAACTTTTGTCCTTGAAGTAAAGTGTATACATACATTTTTAAAATAAAACATAAATTGCTACAAAACCATTTTTGTTTTGTAGTTTTCCATGGGTCATATCACCTGACATGGTAACTTGACGCAACCTCAACATGGCTCAAAAATGTTAAATTATCAAATATTTGTGAGATAATTGCTAATCTTGTTACTGCAGCATAGGGGTCATTTGGGGTCTTCTTTTGTGATGCCATATCCTGGTCATAGTTTTCTTAATGTGATATTACATTTTTGTATGGTTTGTGCCATTTGACATTTGGAGAAATGCATTTTTCAGACAAAAGTTTTTTTTTAAATAGAATACATTTAACATAGCACTGTTTAACAACTTTTAGTAATTTATAAGCAATTTAACATACAATTATGCCAAACTATCTGATTAAAAATTGTATTTGTCAATTGTCATTGACCCAAATACATTTTTTTTGCAAGGTGCAAGGGTTTTTGCAAGGGTTACAATACAATCATGGAATATTTATTGGAGGGAGAGGGGCAGATTAAAATAGCTGGATGATAATAGAGATGCAAAACATGTTCAAGGTGACATTGTGAACATTGTGATTGTTTCTCCTCCTTTAAAAATCTGAGTAAAGCACTTGAAGGAAAAATAAACAGTTCTAGTTGGAAATTTATCAGCAGCTTATGATGGCAATAGACAGCACAAATTCGTCATCAACAACTGTGCTGGTTGTTGTGTGGGTCATGGGAGTTGGCTTTTTGGAAAATGAAATGTATTACTTTCAAGTGTGTCCCTGGAGTATGACAGAGTCCACACAACTAAATATTTGACATTAGTATCACATCAATGTAGGTGGATTGCAGATTGGCATCAACTAGTTCCATTAATACTATGATACATTATTTAAAGTTGAAATAATAAAGCGAATTTGCTACATAAACCCTGTAAAGTAATGGGTGTACAAGTTAGCCTCTTCTCTATTCCGGCACCAGACATGGATTGCAGGATGCCTGCTGATGTTATATGGAGTTCTGAATGTGAACCCATGGCAAGGTGTGTAAGTGATAGAGCCAGACAGGAAAACATTTCACATTCCTTTTCTCAGCTTTTGAGGAACAGCTGATGCATTTCATGCAACAGTTCCAATCTGAAATGACCAAATCACCTCCATCGAATGTTCATACCATTTTCACACCAGCTCATCACTTTGGTAAAACAAAAAAAATTGATAATTAAATAAAATTTAGAAATAATTAATCTGAGTTACTTCATAGAGCGTGAGATTGTCAAGAACTGCTATCACTTTATTTTGGTAGTTATATGACCTTTTATCTATGTTTCCTTTATTCAGTACTGGTATGTTTTGCATATACAAAGAGAAAGATTGACTTGATTTTTAATGACATCAGCATGTTGTAAGGTAATGATGTGCAGTGCACGAATTATTTGTTATTTTTGAATGAATCACTAAGGTGAACCATATGAATTGTTTCACAGTCCCTTCTGAATCAATTCATTTTAGTCAGCAAGCGCTTTTACTAATAGACTTGCATTATATGATGCACATTTGTGGCATGCCTCCACTACCATTGGACTGGTAGACAGAGAGGTTAGACTCTCCGGTTCCTTGTTGGATTTGAAAAAAATGTGGTGGGCTCTGAGTTGTTCAAAATTACTCTCTGGTTTTATTATTTTATTATAATTCTCAAGAACTGAATCAAAGCTGAATTTCAGGTCACCACACCCTCTTAATGTAATACCTCTTAATAACACCTACACATCACACTGTTATAATAGTAATAATAATAATAATAATAATAATAATAATAATAATAATAATAATAATAATAATAATAATAGCAATAGCACTGCTACTATTATGCTGTGCTTTCCAATTCAAACACATTTTTCAAATGAACTGAATCAAATTAATCAGTCTTGACATATTATCACGCTGGTAGATGTGACAACAGGGTAAAAGCTGTTCAGAATACCACAATATCAATTATTCATAAAAAGTACCAAGAATGCACTGTAAACACTGTAAATGTAAAAGTATTGTGTCTGTAATAAATGTACTGTCCTAGCATTTATGGGAATTGCAGTGTATTATCTTTTTTTTTTTTTTTTTTTTTGTGTTTGTGTTTTTAAGCACTTATTTTTACTGTTTAAAGATTGTACTCTGAATTGATAGAAACAGTTTACCCCTCAAATGTAAATTAACATTAACTCTCCAACTCCCTAACTCTCAGTCTCACCTAATTTGAGGCGCATGTGTCTGGAACATAAAATTATAATTTAAATGCCACCACATATTACACAATGACTGCCAGCTTGCATGTACAACACTTAATTCATCTGACCTTTTACTCACTTTCTCTCTCCTGAACTGGCACCCTGCCCAGGAAGCCAGGTTTTGAAAAAGAAACACATCTCTTCTCTGCAATTAAGAACAATTGTTCAGGGCTCTCTTCACTTCCACTGGTAATCATGGTCTGTACTCCATTAAATAAAACTGACTTTTCTTTCAGTCTTCCTACATAGAATACGTTTCCTTGTGAACTGTCACTGTAATTATACAGTGTTTTATTTTCCTTCTTAGAATCATTTCAATGCACCATGCAGTACAATCATATAATGGGACTAGCACAGGTAAAATGTTAGCAAACCATCTGAAATTAACTTTGCCAATGTTTTATATATTGGTTTTCCTTTCTTCATAGGATTTCAGTGTTTCTGTGACCCCATTATTATGACCATGAGTGTATATCGATATAAAAACTTCTACTGTTGTTGTACACCAATTAATTTCTTTTTACATTAATACCAAAAAAATATACTTTTGGGAAACATTTATACTGTATCAGACTGCAAACACATACAATATGCTTTTATTTAGGTCAATCCCTTTCATTCTTTTAAAAATAATGTGGGGTGCATTAAGTGCCATCAAATGTATCCAACAATGTGGAAGGACTTCCAAGTTTTCCATAAAAAAACATTACTTCAGCTGGCCAAGATTGGACGTAATGGAGAATAAAATGATCTCCTTTTTGCCGGCAGTCCATACAAAATGGAAACAGATGAAGGAAACAATTTCGAAGCTACTGAAGTGAAAATGTGAAGTGTAGCATCAGTGGGTTGAGAGAGAAGTTTATATTGATATTGGTTTACCAAGCTATTAAAAAGTCAAGAGCAACATGACAACCTGACCCTGACATGTGAACATTTAATCTACTCCACTCCCTCGTGGTTGGTTCCAAAATGCCTGTGGGTTAAAAGCGACTGGCAAAACTGATATTAAGAGGGTGTAGTAACACAGCATATGAAATGCACATTATTTTTCAGTTTTTGGTAACCTAAACTTACTAAAGTTTACCGCTTACCTTTGTACCATTTCAGGTTATTCACTAGACTTGAACTGCTTACATTTCAATATATACAGACAATGTCAGTTTCAAGTACCATTTGGAAAATTATTTATTTGTATATATTCTTTGGACTGTAATTGTTTTTTTTAGAACTGCAGTTCCATTCATTTAATAATAAAAGAGAGAACAGAACACTGTGAGACATAGATGAAGTTCACATTATGTATTGGGAAGAATTCTCTCTTTTAAGCATCACATTTACACCCATTAAAAACAAACCAAATCATTCATGATGAATAAACTTTCATCCCCTTCAGTTCATCCAACCATCCTGGCACATCAAAAGCCCTGGAATCCTGAGATATTCTCAAAAAATTATTCTGTGCATGTTTTGCTCACAAAAGAGAACTGCAAAATGCTGTGCTGCTGGGAATTACAAAAGTAGGGCGCCATAGTACACACTGAATAAGAGAAAATGCATGGATGAGTGCTTCTTTAGCAGTTATAGAACAGCACACATTGGTAGCCCATACCTCTCTGTGTGAATCATGGAGTGTGTGAATAGTTTCTCACTCTTCAGAGTTATGCTTCATTGGATTCATTATATTAACCTACAGTGACTTGAAGGCAAGCACTGTAACTTACATTCTTTTTTATTTCTGTCTACCTAATATCTACAACAGTAAGCTCAGGAACAATGGTTTTGTAAAACATACCCACAATATTTCATGTCATTCTTATTTCCAGGATTAGTGTATCTACAGGACTACATATTTTTGCATGTGTCCATCAAGCATCAAGCACCATTTGTAGCTGCATGTATCATCTAAGGAATCTTCCTTTGCATTCTTAACAAGTTGAGATTCTGCCTCATACCTTACATATTATGCAGCTGTATTGAAGTTCATGTAGAGCAGTGGTCTCAAACTCAATTCCTGGAGGGCCGTGTGTATGCTGGTTTTCGTTCCAACCGAATCCTCAATTACTTTATTTCTGCAATTCATTTTTCAATTTGACATATTTAAAAAATATATTGTGAGGTATTTTACAGTTGATGATCTAAAAGTGCATTTGATTCAAGGTACAGTTGTTATAAAATATCCCAGGGCCTGGATAGGTGTTTAAATGTATCTAGCTAATTAAACAATTAGACCAATTAAGTAATTGAAGAGGCTGTTGGAACAAAAACCAGCATTCACACGGTCCTCCGGGGATTGAGTTTGAGACCACTGATGTAGAGGTTTTCTGGGTCCACCTAGTGCCTTAATTACATAACACTATATAACACATTGGGTTAATTGGCATGGCCTTTTGCTGGTAAACTTGGTTACAGTACCATGTTAATTATACATGTAAAGACTGTAAAGGTGCCCTGGGAAGGCCTAATGTTCCCAAAAGCTAATAGAAATTAAATTATGAGAGATAATCCCAGTATCATTGTGTTAAACATACATTACAAAATGAAAAGAAAAGTGCTGTGATTTGTTACACTTTATTGTAGACAGCGCTTTTCACACATAATCAGTGTGGGGGAGAAAGTATTAACTAAAATACTTTATATTTTAGTTAATATTAGAAATGTATAAATAGGCTGCTATAAATACCTAATCAGCTACCTTTCGATTTCCAATCATTTTCCATTCATCCTCTCTCCACCAAACCTGAAGGCATTTTTTCATTTATAAACTTCTTCTAAATAAGGATGTATGTATTTAGAAATATGTGCTATCAAAGGTGCTGCTATCTTCACTATAACATTTATTTATCTAAAAAAGCTAATTTCAAATAAATGTAATAAAGTAATTGTCTAACCTCTGATCAGTTTTTTTTTCTTTAATTATAATGACATTTAATGTCAGTTATGTTCACATGCTTTTAACATAATGTCAACTGTCAATGGAAGCAAGCTTGCATTTACAATTGTTTTGTAAGCTTTCAGAACATGTATAAAGAAAGTGTCCATTATGCTTGAGCTGGGTGAATTCCATTGTGGTCAGGGTCAGGCATACTTAATGAATTTCTCAGTTCTGTGTTCTTTAAGGTTCGTTGTGTTAGTACTTCACCTTATGCAACGAAGAAAGAATCTGATCACTGCTTGACTTAAGCAGTGTTATGTGCAGCTCCTGTGCATAGAAGTTACACTGTATTCCTACAAAGCATACATAATTTGAAAGCTTATTCTCTTGGCTACCAGCATGTTTCATTCTCAATTTCCAATTTCATTTCCAATTTACAGTTTCCATGTCACCCACCATCATGCAGAGCCCGTGTGTAAACGTGCAGTCTGCTCCAGGGGCGGGGTTGGGGGGAGTGTCTCATTCAGACGGTCACAGATCACTCAGTTTCTTTGCAAATAGGCTTGTTTTGTTCAGAACAACCTAACAATTAATCCAGTATATATTATTTGATTTTCTATCAAACACAGAGAATTATGTAAAATTAAGTAAAATCGTTGTGTATTAGTACACTGTAAACAGAGTTTTCCATCTTGACATTGTGAGCTCTCTATGGTTCTGTGTTGCTTCTACCAAAACATGGATAGTCTTGTTTTGATCAGTAGACTGTCTGGTTCCAGAATATGTCATAATTGTCAATATTTTCTGAGATTTTGTATTCCTACTCAGACCAAGTAGAGGGTTCTTGAGATGTTTTTTTTTGGCAGACTCTAATCTGGTCTTCCTGTTTCCTATATACATCTTGTGTTAAACCCTCTGTATTTACTCTGGTGAAGTCTTCTCTTGATTGTTGACTTTGACACAGATATGCCTACCTCCTGTTCTTGATCTTGCCAACTGTTGTAAAGGGGTTTTTCTTCACCAGGGAAAGAATTCTTCTGTCATCCAGCACAGTTGTTTTCCGTGGTCTTCTGGGCCTTTTGGTGTTCCTGAGCTCCCCAGTGCATTCTTTCTTTTTAAGAATGTACCAAATCATTGATTTGGCCACACCTAATGTTTTTGCTATCTCTCTGATTGGTTTGTTTTGATTTCTAAGGCAAAACTGAAGGCACAATGCCCAAAGAACAAGCAGGAACTAAAGACAGCTGCAGTACAGGCCTGGCAGAGCATCACCAGGGAAGAAACCCAGCATCTGGTGATGTCTATGGGTTCCAGACTTCAGACAATCATTGACTGCAAAGGATTTGCAACCACGTATTGAAACTCAATTCATGATTATGTTAGTTTGTCCAAATATTTTTGAGCCCCTAAAATTGGGGGGACCACATATAAACATGGGTGTATTCTTACACCGTTCACCCAATTTGGATGTAACTACCCTCAAATTAAGAAAGTCTACACTTAAAGCACATCTTACTTGTTTCTTTTCAAATCCATTGTGGTGGCATACAGAGCCAAAATTATGAAAATTGTGCCACTGTCCAAATATTTATGGACCTAACTGTCATTGACAAGGTTAGAAATAATGATTTTTAATTGAAATAATAATTGTGTCCTTCAAACTTTCGTCAAAGAATTCTCCATTCGCAGCAATTACAGCCTTGCAGACCTTTGGCATTCTAGTTGTCAATTTGTTGAGGTAATCTGAAGAGATTTCACACCATGCTTCCTGAAGCACCTCCCACAAGTTGGATTGGCTCGATGGGCACTTCTTACGTACCATACGGTCAAGCTGCTCCCACAACAGCTCAATAGGGTTGAGATCCGGTGACTGTGCTGGCCACTGCATTATACACAGAATTCCAGCTGACTGCTTCTTCCCTAAATAGTTCTTGCATACATTGGAGCTGTGTTTTGGGTCATTGTCTTGTTGTAGGAGGAAATTGGCTCCAATCAAGCGCCGTCCACAGGGTATTGCATGGCGTTGCAAAATGGGGTGATAGCCTTCCTTCTTCAAGATCCCTTTTACCCTGTACAAATCTCCCACTTTACCATTACCAAAGCACCCCCAGACCATCACATTGCCTCCACCATGCTTGACAGATTGTGTCAAGCACTCCTCCAGCATGTTTTCATTTAGTCTGCGTCTCACAAATGTCACTGTCCAGTGTTTGTGTTCTTTTGCCCATCTTAATTTTTTTTTTTTATTGGCCAGTCTGAGATTTTTCTTTGCAACTCTGCCTAGAAGGCTAGCATCCTGGAGTTGCCTCTTCGCTGTTGACGTTGAGACTGGTGTTTTGCAGGCACTATTTAATGAAGCTACCAGTTGAGGACCTCTGAGGCGTCTGTATCTCAAACTAGACACTCTAATTTATTTGTCCTCTTGCCCAGTTGTGCACCGGGGCCTCCCACTCCTGTTTCTATCATGGTTAGAGACAGTTTGCGCTGTTCTGTGAAGGGAGTAGTACACAGCGGCCATTCTGGCCATTTTGAGCCTGTAATCGAACCCAGAATTGCTGATGGTCCAGATACTCAACTAGTTTAAAGAAGTCCTGTTGTATTGCTTCTTTAATCAGCACAACAGTTTACAGCTGTGCTAACATAATTGCAAAAGGGTTTTCTAATTATCAATTAGCCTTTTAGCAAACACAATGTGCCATTGGAACACAGGACTGATGGTTGCATAATGGGCCTCTGTACGCCTATATAGATATTCCATTATAAATCAGCCATTTCCATCTACAATAGTCATTTACAACATTAACAATGTCTATACTGTATTTGTGATCAACTTGATGTTATTTTAATGGACATAAAATTAGTTTTTCTTTCGAAAACAAGGACATTTATAAGTGACCCCAAACTTTTGAACGCTAGTGTATATATACTCAGCAAAAAATTAAACATCCCTTTTTCAGGACACTGTATTTTAAGGATAATTTTGTAAAAATCCAAATAACTTTACAGATCTTTATTGTAAAGGGTTTAAACAATGTTTTCCATGCTTGTTCAATGAACCATAAACAATTAATGAACATGCACCTGTGGAACAGTCATTAAGACACTAACAGCTTACAGTTATAAAAACATAGGACACTAAAGAGACCTTGCTACTGACTCTGAAAAACACCAAAAGAAAGATGCCCAGGGTCCCTGCTCATCTGCGTGAACGTGCCTTAGGCATGCTGCAATGAGGCATGAGGACTGCAGATGTGGCCTGGGCAATAAATTGCAATGTCCATACTGTGAGATGCCTAAGACAGTGCTACAGGGAGACAGGAAGGACAGCTGATCGTCCTCGCAGTGGCAGACCATGTGTAACAACACTTGCACAGGATCGGTACATCCGAATATCACACCTGCGGGACAGATACAGGATGGCAACAACAACTGCCCGAGATAGACAAGGAACGCACAATCCCTCCATCAGTGCTCACTGTCCACAATAGGCTGGACTGAGGGCTTGTAGGCAACATCACCGGCAACAACGTCACCTATGGGCACAAACCCACCTTCACTGGACGTGATTTCTTGCAAGACAGGAATGTCAGTGTTCTGCCATGGCCAGCGAAGAGCCCGGATCTCAATCCCATTGAGCATGTCTGGGACCTGTTGGATCGGAGGGTGAGGGCTAGGGCCATTCCCCCAGAAATGTCTGGGAACTTGCAAGTGCCTTGGTGGAAGAGAGGGGTAACATCTCACAGCAAAAACTGGCATAGTCCATGAGGAGGAGATACACTGCATTACATTATTTGTAATTTAGCAGACACTCTTATACAGGGCAACTTACATTTGTATCCATTTATACAACTGGGCATTTTACTGGAGTAATCTAAGTGAGGTACCTTGCTCAAGGGTACAACAGCACTGCCCCACCCAGGATTAGAACCCACAACCTTACAGTTATGAGTGACTAACCACTACTCCACAGTGCTGCCTGTACTTAATGCTGCCTGTATTTAATGTACCACTGCAATACTTAATGCAGCTGGTGGCCACACCAGATATTGACTGTTACTTTTGATTTTGACCCCCCCCCCTTTGTTCAGGGACACATTATTCCATTTCTGTTAGTCACATGTCTGTGAAACTTGTTCAGTTTATGTCTTAGTTGTTGAATCTTTTTATGTTCATACAAATATTCACACGTTAAGTTTGCTGAAAATAAAAGCAGTTGAAAGTGAGAGGACGTTTATTTTTTTTCTGAGTGTATATATATATTCTTTTTTTTAAAGAAAATATAAATTGTTATTGTGTATGTGTGTGTGTACGTGTGTGGGAGGGGGGGTTATTTTGTTACATGTTCATTCACTGCACCAACTTTTGCACCACTTCAAAACAATCTGTTGTGCAGCTACTGCTAAGGTTAGGATAAGGCACGTACACACACTTTTTCATCTTGTTTCATATTATTATGCAGTTAATTACATTCTGTCTCACTTGATAAAACACTTCCGCATTTTGAGGAAAACTCTACATTGCAAATGGATTTCTCACTTACTTGCCAGTTTGTGCCACTGGATCTGGTACAATAAAGAAAATGCTAATCAGAATCAAAATAAAATAAAGATAGATCCATAGGTTTCTCTGTCAGCTATCTTAATTGGAAGATAATTAAATAGACCCTGGTTTAGTGGAGTATCTGTCCATCTTTCTTGCCTGTGTGTTGAGCAGGTGAGGAAACAACTCGCTTCAGAGACGTCTCCAAAGCCACGCCCCCTCTATCACACATGCGCGCACACACACAGTCTCAGCGCCAGGAGGAGAGACGTGTGGGTGGAATCGATCGCAACAGTTTCAGATTACCGCATGTCTCATTCATTGGTTAGACATTACAATAATAACGGACGTAAACATCTTATTTACGGTTATCTGCGGCTCGCCTTCCATTCTCGCGCTCGCTCTGCTCAGTCAAGGTTCCCACGCTGACGTGTGATTGTCTGCGCCAACAAGTTGCGCGGTGGTATCCAAATATAGACTGACAGACAAGAAGGACATCCTATCATTACATTGGGACCGAATGCAATGATTGGTCGATCCTTTTTTAGTCCTGTCCCTTCCACAGAAGATATATATATATATATATATACCACTTAAATTATTGATTACTATCAGGATGTGAAGAGACTTTCAACCAGTATAACAAAAGATTGCATACCCTTCCTTTAATGTATTTATTGTAAGTATCTTAGCCACAAATAAGAGTCTTTTGCCACAGAACTTAAAACATGGCTTTTGATTTTTGGTTGTGTGCCATCATTGATCCGCATTAGACAAAACAGAATCAAACCACATCCTTGGATGTTTTTTTTTTTTTTTGCCAGTATCAGTAAATTGTTTGGGGAAGTATCAATAAAAGAATGCTAGTCTTGTATCTTGTACATTTTAGTTCACAGCTGAGAATTCAGACTTTATGTAAAAGCATGAAAATAAAGTTTACGCTGTGGAAGTCTTTCCTGAACATTGCCATATGACTGCAGAGGACTACATTTAGAGCACTGTGTTCTATTGTGGTCTCAAGTCTTTGAGAAGGACATTAAAGCCCTGGAATGAGTGCAAAGAACAATGACTAGAATCAAAGCCCTAGACCCAAAGGACTGGCTTACAGGGACAGGTTAAAGGGGGAGAATATCTTTAGTATTGAACGGATGAGATAAGGGGTTTGTTTTAGGTTTTTTAAATCGTAAGTACAATTTAACCTTAAGGAGTAATTTAAGCTCATCAATGATACACATATCAGAGACCCCAAGTGGGATTTAAAAAATATTTAATCATGGGTTATACAACAACATGTAATTGAAACTGACCCAGAGCTCCTTCAAGAAACAAATGGATACAATTATGGAGCTGATTAGTTAACAAAAAAGAGACATGAAGGTGAATGGTCCTATTTTCATTATAAAGTCTTGTGTAATGTGTTCTCCTTGATCTGCCCATAGACTTTGAATAGAAACCTGGCATAGGCACAATTTCTCTAATGGTCTAATAGCCACTTCATTAAGGAAAGAGTACATTTTTGATATAGTTTTGGTGCCTACTCTATGCCAACTACATGGGAGGCACAATATGCCATCTCAGTACACATTTATTAAACTTCTTTAGTGTAAGTACTATTTAGGTACAGTGCAATCACTGACAATGTACTTTTTTATTGTAAGGTATAATGTAATATTGTAATAATAACTTCAGAACTTCAGTAAGTGTTTACACTTTGCATGATTGATGTTTAATAAATTACCCATATAAGTTAATGAAAACAAAATCCTCTCCCCTTAAGTTAGTGTGTTATGAACAATTTGGTGTGCAGTTTGTTTTTGTGGGATGCATTCGGTCACGATTTTCTTGCATCAGCTATTCTTTTATTCGCTACAGTAGGCAAACTGGCACATTTGTGCAATTCAGTAAGTCTTCATAATAAAGATGGCAGAGCCGCAGTAATAATTTAATGTAGGCCAGTGTTGCCTGGCATATCTTCAAATAGATTTAGAGTGACAGTATCCCCATAACTTCACAATAAATGTAAAAACAACTTCCAAGGGTAATAGTAGTGTATTTTAATATATTTTTTACACACACACACACACACACACACACACACACACACACACACACGCATACACACATTGCTGCTACTTTAAATTCACTACATTTTTAATGGTACACTGTTCCTTTATTATGCACTTACTACTTATGCATGAATTTGCTCTCTTTTTCTTTCATCGCTTTAATGTTCTGCAACAAACTAACAGAAATATATGACAACTCTAGTCAGTCACACTGTGGTGTTTGCAGTTCAGAAGTTCAGTGGTCTTTAAAACAGCAGTTTTGGCAACAGGGAATGACTTGCTGATTTTATGATTCCTCATAGAGTTGCTGCTGATTTAGCTCCATTAACATTTATTCACACATGACTAAGCAGACCTATTTTCTTCATGCCAAGAATTCAGAGGAAGCAGTTGGATTTTTTTCTCTTAAAGAAACGAGAGTGAAATGGAATTAAATCCTTTTTGATAAGTGCCTGTTGTGTTTGTGAGGCAAGTATTATTTCACATGTACAGAATAACAATATAAGAAACCTTTAAAATAAGGTGTGATTCCTCATAAATTCATATATGAATACTAACACATGAATGTGCATTGCACATCATCTACATTCTGGTGTTAATTACATGTATAACAGGGTTAGTTTAATCCTGTGGTATTCATACAGTGAGGGAAAAAAGTATTTGATCCCCTGCTGATTTTGTACGTTTGCCCACTGACAAAGAAATGATCAGTCTATAATTTTAATGGTAGGTGTATTTTAACAGTGAGAGAAAGAATAACAACAACAAAATCCAGAAAAACGCATTTCAAAAAAGTTATAAATTGATTTGCATGTTAATGAGTGAAATAAGTATTTGGCCCCTTTGACTTAGTACTTGGTGGCAAAACCCTTGTTGGCAATCACAGAGGTCAGACGTTTCTTGTAGTTGGCCACCAGGTTTGCACACATCTCAGGAGGGATTTTGTCCCACTCCTCTTTGCAGATCCTCTCTAAGTCATTATGGTTTCGAGGCTGACGTTTGGCAACTCGAACTTTCAGCTCCCTCCACAGATTTTCTATGGGATTAAGGTCTGGAGACTGGCTAGGCCACTCCAGGACCTTAATGTGCTTCTTCTTGAGCCACTCCTTTGTTGCCTTGGCTGTGGGTTTTGGGTCATTGTCATGCTGGAATACCCATCCACGACCCATTTTCAATGCCCTGGCTGAGGGAAGGAGGTTCTCACCCAAGATTTGACGGTACATGGCCCCGTCCATCGTCCCTTTGATGCGGTGCAGTTGTCCTGTTCCATTAGCAGAAAAACACCCCCAAAGCATAATCTTTCCACCTCCAGGTTTGACGGTTTGACCATTCTCATGATCATTGAAACTCCACGAAGTGAGATCTTGCATGGAGCCCCAGACCGAGGGAGACTATTTTGTGTTTCTTCCATTTGCGAATAATCGCACCAGCTGTTGTCACCTTCTCACCAAGCTGCTTGGCGATGGTCTTGTAGCCAATTCCAGCCTTGTGTAGGTCTACAATCTTGTCCCTGACATCTTTGGACAGCTCATTGGTCTTGGCCATGGTGGAGAGTTTGGAATCTGATTGATTGATTGCTTCTGTGGACAGGTGTCTTTTATACAGGTAACGAGCTGAGATTAGGAGCACTCCCTTTAAGAGAGTGCTCCTAATCTCAGTTCGTTACCTGTATAAAAGACACCTGGGAGCCAGAAATCTTGCTGATTGATAGGGGATCAAATACTAATTTCACTCATTATCATGCAAATCAATTTATAAATTTTTGGAAATGCGTTTTTCTGGATTTTTTTGTTGTTATTCTGTCTCTCACTGTTAAAATACACCTACCATTAAAATTATACACTGATCATTTGTTTGTCAGTGGGCAAACATACAAAATCAGCAGTTTATCAAATACTTTTTTCCCTCACTGTATAATAATTCATGAGGAATCTGTCACAATCCCTGTCCTAGATGCACCTCCACATATCCCCACTAGATGTAGTCATTACCCTTCCATACCAGTCACTTCTCCCAGCTCCTTTCAAATCAATCAATCAACATTCCTGAACACCATGGGCACTTGTTGAGTCACCTTATGCTCCTATTCGCCCTGCACCTCCCAACTTGGTTTCTTGCTTCCCTCTGCTCCACATATAAACCCCTCACTCACTGAAATTTTGTCAGTTCACTTACAATTCCAAGCAGTCTTACTGTACCTTGATATATCCTCGAATCCTCTTCCGACCATGACCTTGGACTTTCCTTGTTATTCTGTTTGCCTGATCACCTGACCCTTGCCTGTGACCACAAACATGTCTTTGCCTTACCTTTGATTGCCCTGTCCTGCCGGTATCCGACCCATGCCTGTTTGACCACCTCTACGACACACCGCAACTGGGTCCCCCTGTTCCCGTGTCCCGCGATACGTGACAGATTCACACCACCAAGTGTTATTTTAAAGTTTGGACAAAGTAACCAAGAATTATCCTGTACATCTTAACTTTCAATTTGATGTTATGTAAAAGCCACAATCTTCTAGTTATCTTTGAAGTCAGAAGCACTGCCCAAGGGGGAGGGGTTTCTGCGCAATAACGTAGGAACTTGATCGAAACGTCACTCTATCAAAGCTGCCATTGGCATCCTGTTCCATAAAATGTGACGTCAGCGCAGGTTTGTCCTCTTTTGCCACTTTGCCTGGACCCGAGAACGTGAGCTCTCTGTGTCGTCTGTGCATAAGACCCTTATTGTTGTTTAACAATTATTATTATTTGGTTGGTTGGCTTCACGGCTGTGTTGTCAAGACCATTTATTACTGTGTCTATTTGTATTATTTAGTTATTATTGATAGCTAATCCGACTCTGTTCCCTCTGCGCTCCGGGGCTCCGGTGCACTTCGGTTTCAGTTTCAGCTACAAATAGTACACTTTAAAAATAATAGTCGTGTTTATATAGTGCCTTATATATTCCGACTGCTTGCTGTGTTGTTTTTTTGTCCACAGGGCTTTTTCCTTCACAGCAGGAGCGCTAGCAGCGGCAGTAAAATCGGCCCCCAGACTCCGCGTCACACGGTGTCCCCGGAAACTTGGCACACACGGTGTGGTTAAGTCTACGGGCCTACGCGGCGCTTGTATCCGGCACCTGATGCTTGGTATACACAGTGTTAAGTCCGGCAACAGTAAGGTTGTGTGTGGTTGGTGTCGCAGTGCCCCTGTGTACATAAATGTTGCCGGGTGGAGACACACTTACAGCAGCGGGCCCGCTAGGCGCTCCAGTTGTTGCAGAAGCGTTTCAGTTATTCTGTGCCCACAGTGCAGACACTGAGAGGCGCCTCTGCTGCACGTTTCCCTGTGCACGCGCGTGTGCCCCCGCCACTGTGCCGCTTGCGGCCAATGCACCTTGCCCGCCTGGAGTGGGGAGGTCTTAAGCCCTGTTTGTCTGGGTACCAACAGCCGGCGTAATTTGTCCTTGACTTCCGGGTCCGCTACGGTGCGCCTGGAGGTCCAGCTATAGCACAGCCCCTCTGAGGAGGCGATGCTGACACGCACCCTCCAGGAGAGGGAGAAGTCCCTATAGCTGGCCCGGGTTTATCCCATTCCATCTCAGGCCTAGCACCTCAGGCTAGCTCATTGGCCGTGGCTCCCAGGCCACAGCCCAGGCCCCAGGCCGGACTACAGCCCAGGTCACAGCCCCACCCACCGCCAGTGTCTCACTGGCAGGGAGGCGCCCCCCCCAGGCTCACCGCACTGGCCCCCAGCAGCCCATGGCAGCTCGTGGTAGGAGGGGACCTGGCCCGACCCCACCTCTTCCACCACCCGAGCCCCATCCCTGAGGTGTTCCAGCAGCTTCTGGCCCACCCTTACACCCCCCAGTAACTCTCGAATTGGCAACTCTGCACCCAAGACTCTTGGGTGCTCCAAATTATATCAGTTGGCCACTCCCTACAATTTCAGACATGTCCACCCCCCTTCCAGGGCGTGGTGTTGACGTGAGTGAGGGACCCGTTGCAGTGTGCAGTGCTTTGCGCCAAAATCAACGCTCTCCTGGAGAAGTGAGCAATCCACGAAGATTCTGGTTTGCAGACCTGATTGCCCTCCTTCATGGAGAGCCTTGGCAGCTCCCAGTGAGAGCAGACTTGTTGTCCCAGGTGCAGGGCACGCTTTGGCACCCCAATCCAGGCCTCCTCCAGCTCTGGGCCTGGCCCCTGAGCGGGACCGATTGATTGCCTGGGGTCTGTCAGATGCGGTGGTAGCCAGTATTCAGTCGGCGAGAGCTCCCTCTATGAGGTCGCAGTATTCCTACCGCTGGCGGATGTATAGCACCTGGTGCCAAGACGGCGGTCAAGACCCAATTCATTGCCCCATCAGGGTCATATTCCAATTTCTACAGGAGCTGTTGGACCAGGGCATGTTCCCGTCCATGCTCAAAGTGTATCTGGCCACGATCTCCGTATGTCATGTCTGGATTGATGGTGAGCTCCCTGGGTCTCATTTCCTGGATGTGCAGTTTTTAAAGGGAGCTTGACGGATTCACTGCCCGCATAGCGTCTTGATGTAGTGTGGGACACACTTTCCCAAGCCCCATTTGAGCCACTGAACTCAGCTGAGCTGAAGCTGGTGTCACTTAAGACTGCATTTTTGCTGGCAATCACCTCTGCAAAACACGTGAGCGAGTTACACGCCCTGTCTGTACACCCAACGCGTGTCCGTTTTGTGGGAGATGGTTCCAGGGTCATGCTACGGTCTAACCCTGCGTTCCTCACGAAAGTGCTGTTTCCATTCCATGTCAACAGGCCTATTGAGTTGATTACTTTTCATCCTCCTCCCTTCGCTTCAGAGCAGGATAGTCGGCTTCACCTGCTCTGCCCTATGCGACTCCTCAGGTGCTATTTGGAACACACTAAGGGCATTCGGCGCTCAGAGCAACTGTTTGTGTCTTATGTACACAGGGCCAGGTGTATTCAAAGCAGTGCCTCTTGCATTGGATTGTGGACCAGGGCCTACGAGTTCACCAGGACCCCGGTGCCTAAACACCTGGTGGCCCACTAAACTCAAGACTTGGGCCCTTTTTCAAGGCACCCCCTTGGCAGACATTTGTGCGGCTGCAGCTTGGACCTCGCCGCTTCCATTTGCCTGGTTCTACAGGTTGGACGTGACGGGATTTACTGACAACCCTGTCGATGTGTTTGTTGCGGTGGTGCATGCATCTGGCCTGTACCCCGCTCTGTATATATATATATATATATATATATATATATATATATATATTATGTGTTAAACAGCAGGACTGTGGCTCCGTCTGACCTGTGCAGCATGGAGCTCACTGCCGCTGTTCCCAGCTGATGGCACTCAAGTTTTGCTGCCTCGCTGTGTATATAGTTTCTTGGTCAGCAGGTCTGTGGCCCGCTCTGGCTATATACGCCATGGAACAAGGTGGCCGTTGCTGTTGCTTGAGTTTCTCCAGTGCCCCGCTGTGTACATAGTTCATTGATTCACACGGTAAGAGCTGTAGTTGCCCTGCGTTAGCTGTGCTATTCGGCAGGTGTCAACTGCTCCTGTGTTCCACGTGTGGCGCATGAGCCGGCTCCTGTGCCCCATGATGTATGTAGTTCGTTTGTCACAACATAGTAAAGCTGGTGTGGCCTTGCTTCTAGCTGTGCTACTGGAGCAAGTGGCCACCAGTCTGATGTTCTACATGTGGCACATGAGCAGGCTCCTGGGCCCTGTGCTGTATATAGTTCATTTGTATGAAATCTAATTGTCAGCACAATAGAGCTCTTCCACTCTGTACTATTCAGTTGACTTGGATGCTCCTGTGCTGCGCACTGACAGCATGAAGGTCTTACTGTCACACGATATGTACATATTGTATATTGTTGTTCAGCTCAGCTACTCTGTTGACTAGCTGGCTGTGTATTCTGTTGTTTATCGGATCAGGGGTCTACTGCCATGATAATGCACAGAGGCCACACAAGTTGCTTGATTGCCCGCGCCAGATATTGTGCAAGTAGATTCGGCCTCGCTCCTAGCTGCACTAGTAGAACAGCCGGCCTTGTTATTGTGAGCGGAGGGCGTAAGAGTTGACCTCTGATTCTAGACAGTTCCTGGTAAGAGTGTGACTATGGTCCTTGCTCCTGGGCAGCTCAGGTGCAGCCCTACAGGGACCCTGAGGTTACTGGAGTTGTGTTGCCGAGGCCCTTAGCGGTACACCTCGGGGCAGGCTCCCTTATCAGCTCGCTGCCTCCTCCCTTGCGACAGCTTGGTTACACAGTAACCCCCCCCCCCCTTGGGCAGTGCTTCTGAGTTGAAAGATAACAATAGGTTGCTAACTCCGGTTATCTGAAAAAGGAAGCACTGCCCAAGGGTTGCAAGTGTGCACAGGAGTCCTGGCTCCTGGCAAAAGAGGACGAAGCTGCACTGACGTCGCGTTTTATGGAACAGGATGTGGGAAGGGACCTGTTCTACGAGAGTAGGGGCCAATGGCAGCTTTGATAGAGTGATGTTTCGATTGGGTTCCTATGGCAGTGCGTAGAAACTCCTCCCCCTTGGGCAGTGCTTCCTTTTTCAGAATACCGGGGTTGCATTCGCAACCTATCGTTTCAGATAATATTAGGCCTAATATCATATTTGTAATAATGTCAATAAATAGTCTTGTTACGCCTGCAATTTCATTTGTTGTGAAGTTTTAGCTGATGTATATAGTAGCCAGTACTTTTACAATTATTACAATAAAATGTGATATGACACTTAAGTAATGTACTCTCATGCACCGTTTCCACTAGAGGATGCATCCAGATGGGTCCAGGTTTTGCGGACGGTTAACTATCTGGTGCCAGACATGGCCATAAGCATCCGTAATGCCCACTAAGGAAATATTTCACTTTCAGAAGCAGACATGTGTGCTTGTAGACAGATAGGGAAGAGATCAGCTACATTATGTTGGAAGATATAATCTCAAGTGACGTGTGGGATCACAAAGAAATTAGTTTTATTAGCAGCATGGAGTGAAATCCACGTACAGAATCCTGTTTTTCTTTTTTTTTTCCCAAGTCTTCTTAACTGTAATGAGGATGTCAGCATTGTTTTCCACGGAAGTTTGACAGGCTTTCTAACCATGCGGCTTTCTAACCGTGCTCTAAGGCAACCAATTTGTGTTTGAGCTATAGCTATAGAAAGAAATCTAAATGAATGCAGGTTTTATCTCTTTCACTCTCCACTTGTAAAACAAAAAAGGTTTGTTACATATTTCACATGTTTAGGTTAAAATGCTTCCTCTGCCTTTATTTTTGTAATGGCTCATTCTTCTTGGATGCATTTTGTTTCTGTGAAGTACAATGAGAGTGAGAGGCATTGATACATGACACTTGGTTTATTAGCTTGTATTCATATGTATACCATGACAGGATTGTCATGCTGCCACGTGTACACAACAATTGTAAAAATAAAGAAGGCAACACTGCAAAAGACTACCACCTGTAAAAGCAGTGCCTCAAACAATACTAAAATGGAGGTCAGACTTGTAAGTTCAAGAACTACTTTTTGCCATTAGCACTCAAAGCCACCCAGTTGTGAAGTCCTGGTTTTATGTGGCATCACTGCAAAAGTAAAAGTAACCATCATTGTTAAAAAACAAAACAAAAACAATGATCTTCCTAACAACATACTGAACATCAAAAGTAAATGTAGGTGACATGACTTTTTCCCAGGGGAAGTCAAAATCTTGAAATAAGAGCACATTCCTTTAGAAGGCATTCTATATTTAATGGTGAATTTGATACCCTTCATCTCCCTCTCTCTCTCTCTCTCTCTCTCTCTCTCTCTCTCTCTCTCTCTCTCTCTTTCTCCTGACAACTAGACATAGAAATTGAAATGTGTTCTTATCCCCCGTAAAAAAAGGCCCTTGGTATATATTTCAGTTTCTCTGCAATTCTAATTTTTCCTTTGGAAACTTTGCTGCTGTCAGTTTACCTCAATAAAAGCAATGTGTGACACAGATGTTGCCTGTAGTCATCTTAAATGGAAGGGCTTTTACCTTGATTGTCTCAGTTTGATAATTAAGCAAATTCCAAAGGGGGGAGAGAGAGAGAGAGAGAGAGAGAGAGAGAGAGAGAGAGAGAGAGAGAGAGACAGTATATGATACAAATTATGCTTTTAGGATGCAGAACTGCGTGCCTATTGGAGATGATCAGTAGAGGGGTAATGGAATTATCATTGGATTTGGCATACCTCCTCATGCGAGGTCACCTGAACCAGGAAATCTCGAAAGCACTCAGAACAAATTAAGTTAAAGTATAAAAGTGGCATGCAACAGTCCTGCACAGACTGTTGCCCCAAATGAATTGAAAAACCCACAATCTGCAGTGCAAAGCAACTGGAAAGGACTGTTGTCAGTACTTGGCAATCCCTCGTGGCAGTATTCTGTTTATTCAGATGATGCCATTTTCTTCTTTCAGATCAGATCTGAGGGCTGCTGTACATGCATACTGAGCTAATCTTTCAAACATACTTTCGTCCCTGAGGATGTATTACAAAAATGAGACATTGTGCTCTGCGTGCTTTAAGTGGAGACATTCTATGCATAATGGGTTATGAGGGGATTAGATCTGAGGGGGCAATGTGAAGCTTTTTCTAGTCTTAAAGGAACATAAAATATTGATTCTCCTCTAGTTGTAAATGAAAAAAACAAAAAACATTATATATTACTTTCTCCTATCTAAAGCACTAAAACAGGAAAAGTCAGGTTTAGGCTTGCTTGCAAATTCATTCAAGTGTATGTCAGAGACATTTCTGTTTTAACCTTAAAAGCGCCAACATATTTCACCCCCTGCAAAGTGTTTGTGTTTGCTATGGGGCAGAGGATACACCAGACACCAGAGCAGAGGAGTGTTGGACCCTCCCAGCTGTCTCAGATCATATGGTGTTGATGGGCTCATGGTTGCTTTTGCTCATGACTGCAAGTAGCATAAGGCCAATTGCAGCTTTGATTTCTATTTAACCTACATTCTGCAGGTGTACAGTTGTACCCATATTTAGACAATAACTCTCAAATACACTACATGGACAAAAGTATGTAGACATCTGCTCGTTGAACATCTCATTCCAAAATCATGGGCATTAATATAGAGTTTGTCTCCCCATTGTATGCTGTATGGTTAAGATTTCCCTTCAGTGGAACTAAGGGCCCTAGCCTGAACCATGAAAAACAAACCTAGACCATTATTCTAGATCCAGACCAGTGTTCTCCTGGCATCTGCCAAACCCAGATTCATACTTTGAACTGGCAGATGGTGAAGCGTGATTCATCACACATAGTGCAGCTGCTTGGGCATGGAAACCCATTTCATGAAGCTCCCAACGAAACGTCCTTGGGCTGAAATTGCTTCCAGAGGCAGTTTGGAACTTCAGCACTCAGCAGTCCCATTCTGTGAGCTTTACTTCATGGCTGAGCTGTTGTTGCTCCTAGACGTTTCCACTTCACAATAACACCACTTACAGTTGACCGGGGCAGCTCTAGCAGGTCAGAAACTTGACAAACTGACTTGTTGGAAAGGTGGCATCTTATGACGGTGCCACGTTGAAAGTCCCTGAGGTTTTCAATATAGCCCATTCTACTGCCAATGTTTGTCTATGGAGATTCCATGGCTGTGTGCTTTATTGTATACATCTGTCAGCAATGGGTGTGACTGATATAGCCAAATGGCCATGTAGTGTATACATACATATTTATTCTCCAGTTGATGTTCCTAAACAAAGATGAGAATCCCATCTTTCATATGCATTTGGAAACTAGATGATAGCCCAAAGCATTCCAAAGTTTACATTGCTTACATTGTAATATTTTCAGACCTCCATATTAACATGACAATCATACCAAATGGTGTTTTTTTGTTGTTGTTGTTGTTGGTAACTAGTTGCTTGACAAAGTCCTAAAATGTTATAAAGATTGAAAAAACCCTTAGGGTTTAAAATAACCCAAGCTGGTGCTTTTAGGATTAATCTTATTACAGATGTTCATCATTTAGTAAACCCCTCCTATTATGGAAAAAGACTAGGATAAAACAAAGGCATTTAAACAATGGCAGTATTCAATTATTTACACAAGCAATTGCACATAACCCCACATATAGATTTAAAATAGGGCAAGAGAACTTCCTTTCAATTGGACAGCACCCCCTACCCAGGATAATTGGCATAATTGGGGCAGGTAATACAGTGGTTTATAGTGAAAAGGTCTACATTTCAAAGCAGTAGCAGAGATTGAAATACAGATTCTGCATGTTATTGCAGTGTTAGGCTGATTATTATTTTCCTGTATGAATTGAGGGTTGCAATGTAGGCTAGTGGTTAGGATGCTGTGCTCAATCCCAGTGGGGGACACTGGTACTGCACCCTTGAGCAAGGTGCTTTTCCCAGATTGCTCTAGTAAAAACTCTGTATAAGTAAAAGCTGTATAAATGGGTAATTATATATGAAAATAATATGATCTCTTGTAACAATTGTAAGTCGTGGATAAGGGAGTTTGCTAATAAATATGATTATTATTACTAGTAGTACATTCTGATAGTTTTATTGATAGGTAACCGATCAAGGTAGGAATGGTCTGATGTTTACATTTAGTATTATGATGAGTAATTTAGCTACATTATGCACTAAAATCAATGTTATTGACAAATTTAGGGTACATTTTGTTTCGGACTGGAATTAAGGTTAAACTTGTAGTTTCGTTAAGATTAGGGTTGTTTTTCTGATAGAGGGTCTGTGATGCAGCCGCCAGGAGACCCAGCAGCCTCTGGCAAAGGGACACCCTGATACAAGCTCTCAGTCTGAAGAGGGAGAGACACATGCGTATGGAGGCAACTCTCTCTGACGCCAGTGTGGCGAGCATGGCAACGGAATAGAGGCGCAGGCCTGTGAACTGGCAAAGATCAGCAGGTGGGCGGGGCTGTGGCCTGGGATGTGGCCTGGGAGCCGCGGTCGGGGGCCTCCCCGCCGGCGAACTGCCGCAGACGGCCTGCGTTGCTGAGCCTGAGGTGCCACGGGGTACACCCGGGCCATCTGCAGAGACTGCTTCCTCTCCTGGAGGGTGCGTGTGAGCATCTCCTCCACAGAGGGGTCAAAAGTAAAGCCTGGTGAAATAGGGACATCCATGAGGTGAGTCCTGTCCGCCTCAGGGACCCGCCGTGCCTGGGACAGCCAAAGCTGGCGGCGTGCCACCACAATGGCTGCCAGGGAATGCCCTGTCGCCCTTGCCCCCTGGCGCATCACGGTAACAAGCTGATCCCCCGTGCCATGTTGCTCCAAGGGCTCCGCCAGCTGTGCCAAGTACAGGGCCAAGAGGCTCTCTGTGTTTCGGAGGCGAGCCGCTTGGGCTCCAGCCTCATACGCCCTCCGGAGCAGTGTCTCCGTGACGCGACACTGCCTGTTGTGGCAGGTCAGGTCGCATGGCTCCACGGACAGTGGAGGTAGAGAGACCAGCGCAGCTATGGTGGAATTCACACGTGGTAACTCCACCAAGCCTGCTTCATGAGGACCCAGAGACAGGCGGCCCTCCTCCCAGGTGGCCTGTCCACTGCCCTCATCCTGGGACGGGGCAGACAGACTCCCCTCAGTCTCCACCAGCGTGGTGTGAACCGACAGTGGAGCGTCATGGTGTGTGCTGGGGTTTCCGGGGACACTGGGTGATGCGGAGTCCGGGGTCCGCGGGGGCCGAGGGTAGTAGACCACCAGCCATAGCCGGATCTAAAACTGAGGCCTGCACGCACAGACCGGAAGGGCTAGCAGTGCTCGTTCTCAGCGAATTGAGAGAGCGAGATCTCCTACAGCCGCAGCTGTGTGCTGTAGTGTGGGCGCAAGCCAGCGGAGGAGCACCTCACGCAAGCGAGATCTCTTACGACACACTGAGGCTCAGGCCGGGCAGCTGGGCCTCGGATTTTACTGCCGCTGCTAGCGCTCCTGCTGTGGAGGAAAAAGCCCTGTGGACTAAAACCCAACACAGCAAGCAGTCGGAATATATAAGGCACTATATAAACACGACTATTATTTTTAAAGTATGCCATTTGTGTCCGAAACTGAAACCGAAGTGCACTGGAGCCCTGGAGCGTGGATGGAACAGAATTGGGTTAGCTATCAAATAATAACTAAACAGTACAAATAGACACAGAATAAACAGTGGTGACAGCACAGCCGTGAAGCCAACCAACCGCAAGCAATAGTAATTATTGTAAACAATAATAACAAAGTCTAATGCACGGACAAGTAATAGAGAGCTGACATTCTTGGGTCCAGGCGAAGTGGCAAAAGAGGATGAACCTGCACTGACGTCACCTTTTATGGAACAGGATGTGGGAAGGGACCTGTTCTGAGTGACGAGCACAGGGGCCAATGGCAGCTTTGATAGAGTGATGTTTCGACCAGGTTCCTACAACAGTGCGCAGAAACCCCTCCCCCTTGGGCAGTGCTTCCAACTTGAAAGATAACTAACCGATCTAATACAGTTGTTTATAGTATCAGGTTTGCCCTCTCAGTGTTGTGGTGAAGTATACAAGTTTGTAAATTATTATTTACGTATTGGCTTAATTAATTACTATACCTGGATGCAATAAAGATTTGGAAGATCACAAATTTAAAATGCAAAACAAAAATCCTCCCGTTTTAATGTGGAATACAGTTGGAGCTACGTAGGTGGAGATATGTAGCAACATGATGCATTTACATTAAGTTAATTTAAGTTAATTTTGTTCTGGACTAGGGTTAGTACCTTAGGTTTTGTTAAGGTTAGGGTGTCTTTTCCTATGTGCAAGGGGGGTGGGGGGGAGGTGACTTTGAATTCTTTTGATTGGTCAGCGAGTGAAAAAATCCTTCTTCCTATTTTTATTTGAGGGGCAATGCCCCCTCCAGCCCTAGAAGCAGTTCAGAGGAGAGCAACTAGACTTATTCCAGGTTTGAAAGGAATGTCAAACTCGCAGAGACAGAATGATTTGAACCTCTTCACCCTGGAACAGAGAAGACAACGTGGGGGCTTGATTCAAGTCTTCAAAATCATGAAAGGCATTGACCACATCAAACCAGAGGAGCTTTTCCAGATCTGCAGGGACACACGGACCCAGGGACACAAATGGAAATTGGGCTTTAGACAGAAAATGGGAGACACTTCTTCACACAGAGAGTCGTCACAATCTGGAGCAAACTCCCCAGCAATGTGGTTGAAGCCGACAATTTGGGAACATTCAAAAATAGATGTGTAGATGTGATTCTTGGATCACTTAGTTATTAATGGACACCAAACGAGCACGCTGAGTTGAATGGCCTCCTCTCATATGTAAACTTTCTTATGTTCTTGTCAGATCTCAGAAGCTAAGTAAGAAGGTATCTGGTTGCCAATAGTTAATTAAGGTTTTTCTAAATAAAGTTTAACAAGAAGCCACTCGATCCATATTACTGGTTTGGTCTTCTCCACACTCAAGCATTTAAGATCCCAATGAGCTTTATGTTAACCGTAGTGTCATGGATACATTTGAATGAATTTCATCAATGTATTTGATTTGATGCAAGTCCCCTTGCATTGAGTTATATTTTGCTCCAGCTGGCCTTTTCATTAAAATTCAGCCTATAAATATTACTTTAACTTCAGCTTGATTGTGAAGTGCTTTGGGATGTTTTTTGTCATAAGCTATGAAAGTTCAAAGGTATTCTTGAAGATGTTGCATGGTGACAAAATGCCCATAAGCTTGATGGTAAACCCTCTGATTCCATAAGAAGTAATGTCCCCACTACGGATATATTGTGTGTGTAAGGTGTAAAACTGCTGCATAAGCACTGTCAGTGCACTAATACAACTCAGGTTACCATTTAATTAGAAAGTGAAAAGTAAAAGCTTAAAAACATGTATTCAGTAATAAATAGGAAGTGTTCATCTTTATTGCTGGTATTTGATGGAAACATTACTTGCTACAAATACAATGGGATCTTGATTTAAAAATAAAAAACATGCGGGGTAGGTAACACATTTTAAAGAACCAATCAATGTATTCGAGATTATCTAGAAGAGCTGAACTGAGATATTTCACACCTCCCTTGGCTGGTTTCTTCCCTGGCCTCATTGAATATTTATGGTATGAGTTGGAACACAGAGTACATCCAAGATGATCACTGTCAGGATGTCTGCTTGAACTATCTACCTCAATTATTAAATGACACTCATGGTTTCAACAAACACAAGCTGTCAACTGACTCAACGGCGACCTAGATGGTTACTTAACAATGTTCGCTCTCACTCATAGTCTGACAGTCCATGCTCAGAAAAAACAAAAGGTCAAACTGCCACCATGAAAAGACAATACCAAATACTCAGGATTTCTGAAGTACTTAGGGAGCCCAGTGTTGTAAGTATGCAGCATAAACCGCTATTTTCTCATATTTTGATTAGCACTATCTTGTAATACTCTGAATATCTAAAATAACATTATATAGTCAAAAACTAGTACTAATCTGTAGCTGTGGAACCAGACAATATTGTATAACTTGATGAGCCAGACATTAACTGAGACCTAATCTCTAAAACAATCTACAGTTTCTTTTTTCCAGGTCATCATCCTTCAGCTACTTGCTCTTTAACCTAAATGAAGACAAAACAGACAGAGAAAGAAATAATCTTGCACTAACACTCATTTAAGAAACAGAATACAAAAGTGAAATAAAAGTTATTTAGTGTTTGAATTAAGTTTTAATACAATGTTTTCATTAGAATTGCAGTGACAGCATTTGAAATTGGCTCTGTTTTTAATCAAACTAGACATTTAAACTATTTTTCTTTCAAATGCGGCCCACTCAATTCCACAGGCTGAATCAGACTATCCAACACTTTCTCCACCTTTCTCAGACAAATTTGACACCAGAAATTACTGAATACTGATCATGGAGGTTAAACAAAGCAATCATGTATTTGACTTTGGGAAACTTAAACTATATTCTATCTATATCTGCATAGACAGAATATAGACATCATTCAAATTTGCAATAATTTGAAAGAAACAAAAGTATTGTAGCCATTTAGAGGAGGATGGTTTCTCTTCAGCTGGTTTTATTGAGAGGTTCAGTGCAGCTCGACTCTGATCCAGCTCACCGACTGAGGCGAACCCTGCCAAATCACACTATATACCCCTACTATGCATGACTACCGTGCAGGTCCAACTCCCCTGATGGTAGCATAACTATCCCCACAAGTTCACCCTATTTGATCGTACCAAATTAATCAATGATACGTCAACTGAAGAGAATGATAGGGACTTAAACAAAAACACAATGGAAATGCAATATGTACTTTCATTAATGACAGTAATTTACTCATATTTCACAGTTTCACAATTAATATCTTACAGCGGATCACTGCTTCCACAATGTTTCCTAACTGCAGTATTACTTCCTTCTGGATTTTTCTTTAAAATAATTCTGATCTGTGAAACAACAACTGTCACTCTGCTTAGTCCCGCCTTCAAGCAGAAGTAAATCAGTGAAGCAAGGTTTTGGAAACCAACTCTGTAAGGACAGAACTGCTCCGGGGGCAGAACGTATATGATGTGTCTGATTGGATACGTGCCTGTAGGAGGCGGGACATACATGACGCAACCTAAGTTTTGAAAGGTTAGTAAAGTTGTAGATGGCACTGCACCCCACATCTTGCTGCTCTGCCGTTACTTGTGCCACCCCTGCCCCCGCCCCTCTGCACATCCATGCTTAGCGGTGCTTTGCCAGTTGTGCACTACCCCCTAGGAACTCCCAGAAAAGGTTGGAATTTGTATAGACTCGATTTATAAAGTGGCTTGTCCAGCTTGTAGGACAGCCTGCTTTTACTGACATAAGTCACACATGAGCCCTAAAAAAAATATTTAAGATGAAATAAGACATGCTACTAAACTAAAACAAGAAAAATTAGAAAAAAGAAGTACAGTACTGCAGTAAAGTCAACAGTAAAGTGTTACTTCACAATGTACATTACAGAAATACAGATCACAAGCACCTTAGTTTATGAATTCCATCTACATGTTTGCTATTGAAGTTTATTTAAAGTCTGCACCTAATTTGCTAAAGATATTGAAACTTGCAGGCTACTGTATCTTTGCTTATCTGTTGTAGTGTTATGTTGGGTGTATTTTAATAAGAGCATTTTAGCTCTGAGCTGAAACACTGATCTAAAGAAGACCTCTCCCCCCCAAAGTTATCAGATTTCCTTAACTCATCAGCTTGGAACTGGTTTACATCAAAATTACAGTTTTGGGGAGGATGGCACCGAGAATAGGCCAAATAGTTTGGAATCCTGCTATGAGATGTCTGGAGAAAGGGGCCTGTAGGTAATAAAAAAACTCTTTGAAGTGGACGAGAGCCGAAATCCCGACATAGAGCTACGAACCCGGGCCAACCGGCATTTCCAAAAGATGGCATGGATTGACATCAGTCATAAATCAAGCCCCCCTCCAATAGGACATTGGGGGCTGAAACCGAAATCCAATCTCAAAAACTCAAGAACCAATCACCTATTGATCTGACAGACTATAAAGAACAGCGCACAGTCTCTTTCTCTCTCTCTCTCACCTGAACCAGAAACTCGCTGCCACAGCTCAACCTGTAGCTCTGTTGCCAGAACCGGAACCAGAAACCAACTAAGTCTTTGCCGGCAACAGAAGAGTTAAACTGGGAGAAGGAGATTGAGCCGTACGAAGAATTCTTTTAAAGGACTTTATTAAATAAAGAACTTTACAGACTGCGCATGCCCGCCTGTGCCCACCTGATCAGTGGAGTTTTACAGCTGGACAATTGACTAAGTCGACTGTATACGAAAGTGTCAGTCATTTAAATAGCTATTTGAGTCTTAAGAAACTTGATCCTTGGAACGAACAGGGCCCTGCTTTCCTCAAAGACTTTGTCTTCAAGTAACTACGGTGGAACCCTGCTTACAAAGAAGATTTTGTGCACAACCTTGGAGCCGTCAAACCAGTGGAAAATCTGTTTAGAAAAGACTCTACATTCGCAAAACCCCAACTTCCAGGTGCATCGACTGAGTGGAAGTTCTTGGACAAAGCCGAACCGGACTGCCTTTGTTCCAAACCACACGGACCTCGTGCCGTGTGCTGTTATCTGAGCCCGAAGACAGAGAGGCCTCTCTGCGACGAAGTTCAGATAAGTTTAACAGTTTGGAGTTCATGATTCATGACATTTGAGAAATCAATTAGAAATGTTAAACTGTGATTCATAACTCTAGAATGTGTAATATCATTTAGTTTTCTTAAATATAAAAGTGTGTTGCATTAAACTGTTTTGTTGATAATTTTAGAAATAAAATCTGTCAATGCCGAGAAATATCTTCTCATTCCTGTTTAACTGTTTAGTCTGAAATTGACACAAGTTAATAGACATTAGATTATAGGTGGCCCTGCCTATCCTTAATCATTGAATAATAATCAGTTAAGGGAAATTGTGGTAACAAGTAATGATAGGATCTTTCTCGGCACCTAAACGTAAATGAGACTGATATATATATAACAAGAAGTTACCTGACATAAATACTAACCTGCGTAGTTATTTAATGTCTGACTAACAATATTAATGAGAGACTCACCTTCGTCTTACTAACCGGTATTGTAGTCAATGTGTTTATAACCTTTTTTGTTTAACGATTTGTGTGTTATCAAATGCGATCCCATGGTCTTTGATTTGGTCACGGAAGTGATTTGTCTTTGATTTGTTGATCTAGAGTTGAATTTTAATTAGTTTTTCCCTTTTGTATAATTAGTGTAGTGCTACATTTAGTCTTTGTTTTGAATAAATTTGACAATTTATATCTTTGGAATTGGTGTCTGCATCCAATTATTACAGAAATTGATTTCTACAAGATTCCAGGATTCGTGATAAGGTGATACTATAAATTCACTTCTTTAATTGAAATTTATAAGTGTACCTTACGCTACACTGTAAACATCTTGCTTGATGTAAAGAACCCCACACTATGTAGCTTATGCTCTGACATTTAACACATTATAATGTAATTGTGTGTTGGAGTGTAGTCACCATGTATTGTCATTCAGTCAACTGAAGCAGTAATCAATTAATTGGTAATATATACAAATCAGTGAGTGTGAAATAAGACAGGTTTCAGTTGACTGTTAGCCATACTGTCACAAGCCAGCATTCTAAGGGTGGAATTTAGTGATAAATATCAGATTAAAGTATGTGGTAAAAAAACAAACAAATTACAAATAGTAATAAATTATTGTATGATGCATGAGCTGGGTTTTTTTTACCAGTATCATAATATATATATATATATATATACAGTGAGGGAAAAAAGTATTTGATCCCCTGCTGATTTTGTACGTTTGCCCACTGACAAAGAAATGATCAGTCTATAATTTTAATGGTAGGTGTATTTTAACAGTGAGAGACAGAATAACAACAAACAAATCCAGAAAAACAAATTTCAAAAAAGTTATAAATTGATTTGCATGTTAATGAGTGAAATAAGTATTTGATCCCCTATCAATCAGCAAGATTTCTGGCTCCCAGGTGTCTTTTATACAGGTAACGAGCTGAGATTAGGAGCACTCTCTTAAAGGGAGTGCTCCTAATCTCAGCTTGTTACCTGTATAAAAGACACCTGTCCACAGAAGCAATCAATCAATCAGATTCCAAACTCTCCACCATGGCCAAGACCAAAGAGCTGTCCAAGGATGTCAGGGACAAGATTGTAGACCTACACAAGGCTGGAATGGGCTACAAGACCATCGCCAAGCAGCTTGGTGAGAAGGTGACAACAGTTGGTGCGATTATTCGCAAATGGAAGAAACACAAAATAACTGTCAATCTCCCTCGGTCTGGGGCTCCATGCAAGATCTCACCTCGTGGAGTTTCAAAGATCATGAGAACGGTGAGGAATCAGCCCAGAACTACACAGGAGGATCTTGTTAATGATCTCAAGGCCCGCTGGGACCATAGTCACCAAGAAAACAATTGGTAACACACTATGCCATGAAGGACTGAAATCCTGCAGCGCCCCCAAGATCCCCCTGCTCAAGAAAGCACATGTACAGGCCCGTCTGAAGTTTGCCAATGAACATCTGAATTATTCAGATTCAGTGGTCAGATGAGACCAAAATCAAGCTCTTTGGCATCAACTCAACTCGCCGTGTTTGGAGGAGGAGGAATGACCCCAAGAACACCATCCCTACCGTCAAACATGGAGGTGGAAACATTATGCTTTGGGGGTGTTTTTCTGCTAAGGGGACAGGACAACTGCACCGCATCAAAGGGACGATGGACAGGGCCATGTACCGTCAAATCTTGAGTGAGACCCACCTTCCCTCAGCAAGGGCATTGATAATGGTTCGTGGATGGGTATTTCAGCATGACAATGACCCAAAACACACAGCCAAGGCAACAAAGGAGTGGCTCAAGAAGAAGCACATTAAGGTCCTGGAGTGGCCTAGCCAGTCTCCAGACCTTAATCCCATAGAAAATCTGTGGAGGGAGCTGAAGGTTCGAGTTGCCAAACGTCAGCCTCGAAACCTTAATGACTTGGAGAGGATCTGCAAAGAGGAGTGGGACAAAATCCCTCCTGAGATGTGTGCAAACCTGGTGGCCAACTACAAGAAACGTCTGACCTCTGTGATTGCCAACAAGGGTTTTGCCACCAAGTACTAAGTCGAAGGGGTCAAATACTTATTTCCCTCATTAACATGCAAATCAATTTTTAACTTTTTTGAAATGCGTTTTTCTGGATTTTTTTGTTGTTATTCTGTCTCTCACTGTTAAAATACACCCACCATTAAAATTATAGACTGATCATTTCTTTGTCAGTGGGCAAACATACAAAATCAGCAGGGGATCAAATACTTTTTTCCCTCACTGTATATATATATATATATATAATTATCAAAATATTAAAATAAAGCAAAACATTATAAATAAGTATACTTTATTTTTTAATTGCATTTACCTAAAAAAATTAAATCAGGTAGTTATAAAAAAGCTAATTCTGTACACTTACAATAGGCCCTGCAATTCTGAAGAAGGATGTTTTATTCCATCTTGACCAGGAAATTACACTTCCATCATTGTTTGTCACAATTTCTCTCTCATCTGTACCCCTAAAATTACTGTCCTATTTTTGTTATATAGTGCAATAAAGGTTAATTGTATGTTGATAAGAGGCCAAATGCATTACATTGAATAACAATTGAGAAACTGAAAGACTAACTTAATCTTAAAACTACATGTGAGGAGAATTAAGTGATAATTTTGACAGTATACAGACCACAGTCACTGTAACGTCTTTAAGAATTCAAGAAACAAATGCATGGAAAATGTTCAAATTCACAAATACATCTCTTTCTTACAGAGTGCTTAAGAAAAAACATTAATATGTAACACAGAGTGTGCTGTGAAAATTTTCAAGCTGTGGATCTTTGCTGACAATCCCTTTAGACATTCCATTCCATTATTGTCATTTAAATAAATGTAGAGGAAAATGTAACAGAGCACATAAACATCGTGTTATGTGCCTTAGAAGACTGACAACAAATACTTATATTTATGCTTTATATCAGAAAAGGTATTAAAGAAAAAGTATTTAAAATCAACAGTTTTGTTTAAATCAAACTACAGATATAATTTTCTTTACTTAGTCACTATGTTTTTTATTGATTTTGTTGCCTAGGGAAGTGCTTGTATCACTGGTGGTCTTATGACAACCATCCCCCAAACTACATCAACCCAGCGGTTCCTAGTGGAGGGGACCCTTGCACCACATGTGTGGGGGATAATAATAATAATTCAGATACTTAGCCCTTATTCAGGGTAACTTACATTTTTACCCATTTATACAGCTGGATATTTTAGTGGAGCATTGTAAATGGGTACAACAACATTGCCCCACATATATGCAATGTACATTAAGGGAGCTTGCTAAAATGCCTTTAATGAATCTGGGCATAACATTATTCTAAAAGCTATACAAATATAGTCAAGCACAGTCGGCCACTGCTGCTCTGTCCCTGGCTCTTTCTGCCCTGCCCCAGTGTTTTAGGCCCCTGTTGCGCAGACACTCAGTTGGAACACAATCTAGCAGAACACTGGGTCCCCTGGACCATGGTTGGGATCAACTGGTCTAGCTGTCACAGAGGGTGCCAGGGGTTCTGTGTAATGCTTTATTGTTTTCATGAGCACTTACATTATTCCTTATTGTTTTTATTTATTTATATTCTTCACTAATTACTTTACTTTAGTAATTAGCTGCTGAATGACGTGCGTCTAGTGCGGTCAAAGAACATAAGGGATTATAATTGACGAAATAAATTTGAATCAACAGTCTATGTTGGTTGCATGCACTATCGGACATAACGGATCGGACTTGCAGGCTCCGTGGCGTCCAGTTCCGTTGCGGTAGATGGCACCTTGGGCTCCAGACCAAGGAGCATAGAGGGAGAGGAGGATATTAACGGTTGAGAAAGGGACATGTTTAATAACATCCACGAGTGTGTGTGATTACAGCACTTACCTTTACCTTTGAGCGAGCGTGTCTTTTCCCTGAGCCTGTTCCATTCTTTCTCTCTCCCTGTTTTCCTGGATCGGCGCTGGTTGCGTGGACGAGCAGGACTGCTTGGAGGAGAGTTGTGTCGTTGTGAGGATCTTCATTTCCAGCCCGGGACTTGAGCCGTGTTTTGAGCCGGGTTGTGACTGGTGCCGATCGCCGTATTCAAGACTTTTGGGACAATTTATCCTTTTTCCTTTTTTTTAATTTTTTTTATTGAACATATGAACTCGGTGGGTATAGTTTTGGGCATAGTTTTTAGCAGGGTTTTAGTATAGCAATTTTAAATGCTGGGAAAATACTGAGGGGACTAACAGACTTCGTGCCCTGCTAGTCACCCCCGCTGTGATTGTGCATTGTAGATATCATTTCACTAATTAGAATAAAATGACAATAAACGAACGGGTGAATTAAACAAATAATTAATGACAAAATACGTAAATAACATAATCGAAACACTGACACATTGCTGAACAAAATATAATATAAAATGACACTCCCCCTGCACACCGCTGGTCAGCTCTTTTAGTTAATGACATTTTATTTTGTGCTCTTTTTTTATGGAATGCTTTTTTATGTATTATTCTGCGTTGTTGTGCTACAACACAGCTACCATCTGCCTCTGGGGGGAGCGGACTGCCACTGCCCCTGACCGCTGCTGGATTCCCTTGGTGCCTCCAGTCATCTGTCTGGCTGGTGTCGCTGTGACAATGGTGCACCTTCCCCTCCTTGTTGCTGGTGGTCTCGAGCTGTACGCAAGTGTGATCCGCTCGCAGCTCCGCTGCCTGGAGGTCCAGGATAGCCCCCACCTGCGTGAGGAAGTCCAACCCCAGAATGCATGGGTCCTTGATGTTCGCCAGCCAAAACTTTTTGGGGAACCCAAAGCTCACCTCCAACACCTTACTGCCTCCCATGGGGGTGAGTTCTCTGGTGACCGACCTTTGGTAGGTAGACATTGGTGGTTTGCCAGCTGGGGGGTTGGACTCTGGGAGGGAGGAGGGAGATGGTGGAGCCGGTGTCGACCAGGGCCTGGCATGCCTGTCCCTCCACCCGGCATGGGAGGTACAGGCTCCTGCCCTGGCCAAATCGGCCCACTTCAGCGATATGGGGAGGGGAGGGTGATGGGGTGCAGGGCAGCATTCCCCTCACTGAGTTGCCCTGCTGGCGTTTCCTGGCGGTTGTTTGGCAGCACGAGGAGCCGGAGCCAGGCACCACCGGGCAATGTGTCCCCGCTCGCCGCAGCGATGACACACAATATGGGGGTTCCCGGTTTTGGGGGCCCCCTGACGGACCTCCCTCTCTTCGAGCATCTCTCCCGCCTCTTCTGGGTCAGCTGCACGGCAGGTGGGTGCACTGCTAGTGGGTGACCGGCTCTGGTGGCTTAGCCCAAACACCGTGTCCATGTGCCAGGCAGAAGCCAGCGCTGTGTCTAGGGTACGTGGTCTGGCGATGAGGACCTGGTGCAGCAGAGCGTCGGGTGTCAGCCCCCTGGTGAAAGCTTGCAGCGCCAGTTCCTCCTGCACTGCCATGGGGAAATCAGGGTAGCCCCCCCTCGCCAGGAGACCGATGTCAGCAGTGAAGGCTCCCAGGCTCTCATTGGGGCGTCGCCGTTGCGCTGTTAGCTGATCACGGCATTAATCGGCTGTCTCACCCTCCCCGAAACGTCTTTCCAGGGCTTTGAAGTCTAGCCATCTCTGTGGTGCAATGTCTCTGAGTGCCTGGAGCACCTTCCCTTTGAGTGCTGTGGCTAGCTCTTCTGCCCGCTGCTCAGGTCCCCAACTGTTCGCCCAGGCAACTATCTCAAACTGGGCCAGGTACGTTTCCCAGGCCACCGTACCTTGCCAGCCCTGTCTTCTTGGGGGGAGTGTACTGCTCTCCACCCCAGGTTCCCCTCCCTGTAGTGGGGTGTGTTTTTCAGGATGTTTTCTCGCAGATATTGTCTTGATTTAATACAGCGAAAATGTAACCACTCCCACTGTATTGTTGGGTGGGATTAACAACAATTTTAACCAGCCGCTAATAGCAAACTACACAACTGTATATCATGGGATTTACATTGAAAAATAGAAGAGAAACATGAAAGCGCGACTGAGTACAGTTGTGTAGTTTTCTAGTAGCAGCTGTGTGAAAGCTGTGTTTTATTCTCTCGCGTTGTGCAAGAAAGGAGCTGCGAGAATGTCATTTTGCAGCGCAAATCGGATTAGATATAATACCACGACAGTTTAGCAGCGCGATTTCCATTCACAGTCATGCAGGTAATGCTTCTGTGAGCAACTGGAGAGAAAGCCCATCCGGCACAGGTTAGCACAGGTGCAGCTCCGGGTTTATTCACAGCCTTCACAGCTCTGTGCCCAGTGGAAATAACTGCTAATTTATACAGTAACTACAATACAGGTGTACAGTGTAGGTGACAAATTACATGTTGCCTATTGTTTGTGCACAGAGAGAAAATATGCTGTTATTGAATGTTATTTTAAATTATAGTTTGTTCAGCAATGTGTCAGAGTTTCAATTATGTTCTTTTACGTATTTTTTCATTACTTGTTTAATTCACTTGTTCGTTTATTCTGCTGTTGCTTTGTTTGTTGTTCTGAAAACTATCTGTTGTCTTAAAAATGGTTTCCTTCTTCGTGGGAGTAGTGCCTACTATCGAGTAAACATTAAACCTCACTCGTACTCACTACAAAATTATGTATATTCAGCCTAGTATATCATATATAAGGGGGGTGTACTGCCGTCCAGTATCCGTTTATATTAGGTTAGCATACATATTGTTGTTAAAATATATCAGCATAACAGCAGTTCACGAGTTGAGTATTCACTCACATCCAGATACAGCCTAGAAATCCGTGTAAGTATGCTCTCTTACAGTGTATCTGTACTGTAGAAGCACATGCAGTAATGCACTCAGATTGAATGTGTATCTAATGTGTATCTAATGTTCGGACATATCAGGTTTTCAATAATTGATGCATCTTTCTCTATACGGACTGAATGCAACTTTTAAGAGACGAACACTGCATTGAGTGGTTGTAGCGTAAACATACAATTGTAATTATTCATATTTACCTGAATAGGTAAAGCATGGAGATGTCTGGATGATATTTTTGGAATATGTACAGGTATATATGGTTGTGTAACTTGCAAGCCAACACATCCAGTGTATGAGGTTTGTGCACTGCACATTGGGTGGATTAAATAAATAAATACATAAATAAATAATCCATTAAGTCAAAATTGCACAACGTAACGGATACATTTAGGATTTGAAACAAATATAGTCTTAGAAAAATAATAACTATATGAACAGATCATCTTCTAGGGGGTGGTCAACATTTTGCCTTTATCCCAGGCACATTATACGAAATGGAAGTGATAACTATACATGTTACATTGACACACACACAGTACACGAAGCAGGCTCGGTGCGTTCGGATCGCACACACACATACACACACACAGCTGGACATATTACAAGGTGTATTGTAAAGAGTATTTATCTATAGAAATGCAATTTAGGGAATGGTACAAGTGTAAATATATCTGTGTAACATGATCATACACCGATCAGCCATAACATTATGACCACTGACAGGTGAAGTGAATAACACTGATAATCTCGTTATCATGGCACCTGTCAGTGGGTGGGATATATTAGGCAGCAAGTGAACATTTTGTCCTCAAAGTTGATGTGTTAGAAGCAGGAAAAATGGGCAAGCATATGGATCTGAGCGACTTTGACAAGGACCAAATTGTGATGGCTAGACAACTGGGTCAGAGCATCTCCAAAACTGCAGCTCTTGTGGGGTGTTCGTGGTCTGCAGTGGTCAGTACCTATCAAAAGTGGTCCAAGGAAGGAAAAGCGGTGAACCGGTGACAGGGTCATGGGCGGCCAAGGCTCATTGATACACGTGGGGAGCGAAGGCTGGCCCGTGTGGTCTGATCCAACAGACGAGCTACTGTAGCTCAAATTGTTGAAAAAGTGAATGCTGGTTCTGAAAGAAAGGTGTCAGAACACACAGTGCATCACAGCTTGTTGCGTATGGGGCTGCGTAGCCGCAGACCAGTCAGGGTGCCCATGCTGACCCCTGTCCACTACCGAAAGCGACTATAATGGGCACGTGAGCATCAGAACTGGACCACGGAGCAATGGAGGAAGGTGGCCTGGTCTGATGAATCACAAGTTCAAGGTGTTGACTTGGCCTACAAATTCCCCAATCCAATCGAGCATCTGTGGGATGTGCAGGACAAACAAGTCCGATCCATGGAGGCCCCACCTCGCAACTTACAAGGACTTAAAGGATCTGCTGCTAATGTCTTGGTGCCAGAAACCACAGCACACCTTCAGAGGTCTAGTGGAGTCCATGCCTCGACGGGGCAGGGCTGTTTTGGCAGCAAAAGGGGACCTACACAATATGAGGCAGGTGGTCATAATGTTATGGCTGATCAGTGTATATGAATGATCATGGCACTGTGCCATGGCAATTTTGAAAAAATAAGGCAGTTGCTCGGTCCCCGCTCGGGACTCAAACCCAAAGCTCAGGCACTCAGAGCTCTGATACTGTGTTACACCCGCCAGGCCAATCAGGTAGATATGTTGAAGCTAGCGACTTAACACTGTACTTATTAATTCGGAGGGTTATGTCACTTGTAATGTGCTCATACAAGTTATGTTCAGTGAGCTAAAACTACTTAAATCATATTTGCGCTCCACTATGACAGAGGAAAGTCTTTATGGGCAGCACACATTTACATAAGGACTCACACTAATGTCTGTTGATGTTATTGATTAATTCGGGCGTCACAACAAGACACTTGCATTCACACAGAAACTCCAACATAGCGGCAGAAACAGCTGATTTCCAATGAACAGTTGCAGCTTATTTTTAGTTGCTAGTTTCTTCCAATGATAAATGTAACCACTATGAGTTTTGTAGCCGGTGCGTCACAGTTTGTTTTTAATCTGCACCACTACACATAACCCAGCTAACATACAATGTTGCCGCAACGTTGTAGAAATGTACTTCACATTGTCGGTTAGCTGGGAAGTGAACGCTGAATAAAATATTTACATTGACCTGTTATTCACCCAACACACCTTTGATCCACCCGCTAATAAATAACGCATAGTTAAGGGCGTCTGCTAATAATAATACAATTATTATTAATAATAATAATAATAATAATAATAATAATAATAATAATAATAATAATAACTACACAGCTTTCATCAATGGCGGCTTCAGTTTTTAATGTATTATTTTTTCTTCTACTCATATTTGTAACTGGTACGAAGTATAGGCTTGTAGTTTTGTGTAGCGGGGAGATTAACGCTGTGTTTATCTGCTTTATTGACCCATCGCTGCTTCTCGCAGGCCCGTCCTGCTCTTCCGTCCCCCGGTGCCTCTCGCACCGGTTTTACGGGTTCTGCCCATCTGGAAGCCACACCCTCAGAATACGGCTCCTCCCCGCTCGCAGCTCCTCATGTTTTAGATTTAATTCAGCCAGGAGCTGAGCTGCGAGATTCCCCTCTGCGACTCTTCCATAACTTTTCGTGCTCGGACTTTGCAAACATTTTTGATTTAATCCTGCCCTTGGCGTAGTACATTTATCACTCTGCTGGTTGGAGCTGCTGTGGGGAGGAGTGTCTGTGTGTGCGGTGGGGAGCTTCGACTCGCACAGGCTACATTTACAATGTAAAGTAATTAAAACATAAATCAGGCATTACACTGACTATTTTTGCACTGCAATAAAAATAATGAATAAGGACTGAAAACATTTTTATGGCAATGTTTTTTCTTATTTTGTCATGTTGCGGTTTAATACTTTAAATTAACTGTTTATCTCATATTTAATGCATATGAACTAATATAAACACGAACATGAGAGTTCTCATGAAGGATGAAATGAGTAATATTGATACGCTAATCAGTGTCCCCTCAATATTCATCTCGGCAAATATGTTAGGCCTAATGGACATATGCATTTCTTTATGGGCAACTGTTATATCTTGTCCTGAGTCAGAGTCTGGGTGCCAAAGGAGTAATATGAGCATCCTATTGTCAGGCAACTCTGAAATTATGTTCCATCACAGGAGTACTGGCAACCCCGACTCACAATCCTGACCGATCACAGGATTTACAGGTTTTATGAACAATTCAAAAGTGCAATTGTACAATACAAAATGAAATAGCATGATACAAGTACAGATTACATAAGTGCAGCAGTTAAAATGTTGATTATATATAGGCCAACAATTAATATAAAATACATAGCATACATCTTAGTGTGGACATGATGCAGTGAAATCCTAGGCAAATAAACAAATCACAAATAAACATTCTATATATTATTACACTAGCAATGTACAAGTAAGCAGCACTATAAAATATAATACAATGTGCTAGATTACAGGATGAAAAGAAAAAAAATAGATTACAACATGGAAAGAAAATCTTAACGGTATTGCATTGGTCTTTGTTGTAGGGTTTACTGATCCAACCCCACTTCTATCACAAGCCAACAACATTATGGAAACTTCTTAAAATGTGCTCTATGACACAATTCTACTGTTTCACTTATTTATTTACTTTTATTGGAGACTCTTGATGTAGCCTCTCAAGTTATGTATTAATTATATATGCCATTAATAGCTTGTTGTAGATATTTCCTTTAGTAGTGTATTTAGATCACTGAAAAAATAAAACAAATGAAATCAGATAAACAATCATCTTACAAAAAACAGCAGCAGCAACTTGAACAATACAGTATAAACAGAATACACAGTTTAACAAAATACATTGCAGAGTAAAACAAACAAACCCATAAATAACACATTGGTTATATATCTTTATCTCTTTCATTTTAAGTGGTTATTCTTGTTTGTACATTACCCTGCCTTTATGGAAGATAAGAGTAAAAAAATATGTAATCTTACTTTTGCAGGCTGTAGTTTCATTTGTGTCATTTGAAAGACTTTACTCTACAGCATAGCTCAAGTCATTTAATTTTTTTCCAAATGCAGTATTCCGCGGTACAAATGTAAGTTTTGAATCAGCAAGACAGAATTAAATCAAAAATGTTTGCAAAGTGCGAGCACGAAAAGTGCACCGCGAGCCAATCAGGGCGCTTGTTGTTCAAGATCAAACAAGAGGCGGAAGTGCCACTTCTCCCTGTGCGAGACAGTGGGATAAAATCAAAACCACCCTCTAATAGAAAACTACAGAACTGTACTCAGTTGCGGCTACATTTTTAGTAAGATGACACTTTCTTCTAATCATAAATGTAACCGCTATGATGTACAGGTTTGTAGTTTGCTATTACCGGGTGGGTCAAAGTTTTGATTTAATTCGGCCCAACGATGGCTCATGAAGGTACAAAAATCTTACGTTCCACGCTGTAAATCGAAAGCATTAATCTACCCACTGAAAAAGGATTACGAACCTATACTTTGTAGCAGTTACAAATATGAAGAAAATAAAGAATAAAAACAAAAGCTACCATTGATGAGAGCCTTGTATTTTCATTTTTTTATGTCTTCGCAGACAACCTTATCCAGGCGTTATCTATAGCTGGTGGATCAATGCTGATATCTTCGGTTATATGTGAATAACAGATCAATGCAAATCTCTTATTCAGGGACGCTTTATATCAGCGTTTACTTGTCATGTGCACTTCGCACTTTGTATTGCTCTGGTTTATAAGACGCCCTGGATAAAGGTGTCTGCCAATAAATAAATAAATAAACAAATATAATAATAATAATAATAATAATAATAATAATAATAATAATATGTGTAACGCGGTGCATTCAATAAAAACTGACCCACTGGCTAATACAAAACTACAAAATGAACATCATAGTGGTTACATTCATTATTTGAATAAACTGAAGAATAAGCTGCAACATAAGCTGAGTACAGTTCTGTAGTTTTGTATTAGCGGGTGGGTCAAAGATTTGATTTAATCACTGGATGTGTCCCATTGTGATATGTGGTTGTGAAGCTAATATATATTTCATGGAGATATTGATATAAATTGTTCGATTCCGAAATGACTCAGAATCGCTTATTTAATTCCTGGCTACACCACTGATCCATACATAAATACTCTTTATGGTACACGTTACAATGTGACAATGTAATGTAATTGTGCATATGTCAGTTGCATATATGTCAATCTACATCATTGATTTTCCACAATGTCAGCTGTGATAGCGTTGTTGATAGTGGATTGGCGCTCCCACAACGTCACCTACTGTAGTTTGAAAGGAGCCTGTAGCAGCACATAATTGTCTCCACAGTGAGAGGATGGTTGCATACAAATCTATTATTCAATTTATCCTTCAGCAGGTGACACAATAACGCTATGCTGTGTCTATCAAAACGATAACGTCTTATTAAAAGGTGATCCGAAAGGCCTAGAAAGTTCCAATGGAGTCGGAAAGTGTGTCTTCGACACCTTCGGGCAAGGAGAAGGACGCAGACATCGATATCTGCCATTTATTTGTCATAATAGTCCACTTTCTCTTTTATAGATGTCGATATGATGTGTATTCAGTCCAATTGCGTCATGCGTGTGTGATCTGTGATTAGTAATGAATGATTGACTGATGCTACATTAGTACAGGTTTCATTATGCTGTTGCATAAATGTTATACATATATAGACTTATTTATATATGAAATTGGCCATATCTCCCCTTTGAAAACCTAGGAAACATTACATTTAATAGTTTTACGGGTTCTTGTGGCAATTAAATCGACAAATTTGTGGCAATTACTATTAACATTCCAACCTTCTTTCTATATTGTGTGTGTGTCAAGGTAACGGTGTAGAACAGTACAGTAGTGTATCGTTATCATCGTTATATAGGCTACTGTGTCTAGGATAAAGGCATAATCCCAATGGGATTTTAAAAGATAGAAGAGAGTAGCATCTAACTAAACATGAAAGCGCGACTGAGTACAGTGGTGTAGTGTTGTAGTAGCGGCTGTGTGAAAGCTGTGTTTTATTCTCTCACATTGTGCCAGAAGGGAGCTGCGAGAAGGTCGTTTTGCGGCGCAAATCGGGTTAGATTTAATACCATGGGCCGGATTAAATTAAAATTTTGACACACCCGCTAACAGCAAACTACAAACCTGTACATTATGGCATTTTACTAAAAATGAAGCCTCAACTGAGTACAGTTTTCTAGTTTTCTATTAGCGGGTGGGTCAAACTTTTGATTTAATCCCAGCCCACGATAGTTTAGCAGAGTGATTTATATTCGCAGACGTGCCGCTAATGCTTCTGGAGCGACTCGCAGCGCGAACATTTTTGATTTAATCCTGCCCTTTGTTAGTAATATGCTTAAATGCTAAAAAACAAACACATCAACAATGCAAAGTAGACATCTTTGTGTTGTATTCTTGTTGACAGTATTTTTGAAAAATGTGTAAGATGGTAATAACCCCCCTTCTTTTGTAGACAGCATCATCAGATTAGAGGGAGAGGTTACAGACAGTTCAGTAGATTTGGGGGGAAATCCAAAGAGCCAATTTACTTTCAGTGCAATGATTGTATTTTGTATTGTGTGTCTCGATGGTAGCTGGCACTGTCAACCACCTCTAAAGCAAAGCCTAAGGCCAGCACAGCTGCTGTAAAGATTTTTGACTCGCCTTTACTTATTGTGAAGGGTTAAGTGGTAAATATTAGGATATCTGTACATCTCCAGCCCGCTTGGTGCACTTTACTGCCTTTGACACACTGTAGATTGCTCTGTTTCTATGTATGCTTTCTCCTTCTCCTTCATTGGGTCAGTGCCATCAAAGGGACCTTGCTTGCTATTTGTTAAAATGACAACATGTAGCCGTGGGCCCTGGATGGTACATCTGTACCCCATTAGATCAGTGTTTGGATTATCGAGTTAAAATAATCTGTCCTGAACCACGTGCTACACTGAAAAGCAGTAAGAGCTCCGTGAGATCCTTTGCGGCTGAATTATGTTGACAGTTTGTAGTAGGCAATGGGCCAACCGTGGACTAACTCTGGGGGGACCTCCACTGGATTTAATGCTCATGCTTCAGTGACTGGGACAAGGCCACAATAGACTATTTGAAAATGATTAGCTGACAGCTTCAGTTCAGCAGGGCAAAGTCAAAAACAGGCCATGTTTCAAATTAGATATTATTTTAGCAACTCCTCCCACCACCCCACCTTCTTTATAACCGTTTTTATGTTTAAATATTATATATATATATATATATATATATATATATATATATATATATATATATATATATATATATATATATATATATAAAAAATCAAAAATGCAATAGAGTTCAAAACCACCATGTGGCAGTAGCTCATCATAAAAGTTAGAACAAGACAATTGTATGTATGTGAATATATTGCTGCATTGCCCACTGGTACCTGTAAGGTTAAACAAATACAAAGAAAAACAATAATATTATTAATAAAAACAAACTCCCTCCTTCACTCAGTTTTGAGCCTTAAATCACACACACACACACACACACACACACACAACAACTACAGATCAAAGAATCTATTAATGTAGGAGAAAAAATTGAACAGCTTAAACATCTCCAAAAATTGATGCTAATACAACAATGCAGAGACCTATTCTACTCTATCCACTACCATGAAATGAAAGCACTTTTACTTCAGATCTAACATCAGAAAGTAATGTAATCTCTGTAAAAGCAATTTACAGTTCTTATGCTCTCTGCAAAATGCACTCTCATAAATGGCAGAGAGAAAAGCAATACAATGGTTGAACAAAAAATGAAGGCACATGGTGAACTAATAGAAGAAACTGCTTAAGTAAATGCAAATGACCCCATGATTACCCTGTGAGCAGACCACGTCAAGAAATAATTACTAAGGCTTTTGGCATAATAGTACCACTTTTTTGGTCTACAATCAAATGAATAATGACAGTCCTAATGGGGAACAATTTGTCCACTTTTAAACTTCTTTGCTCTCTGAAGTTAATTGAAGTTAGCCCTGATAATACTCTTAAGTTGGCAAGATGTGTGAGTCATGTGGGAAAGTAGAAAAATGTTAGTATTGTCGAGTTAGGATCCTTCTGTTAATGCTTGCAGTACATGCTGAATGTAGTTGTTTGTTTTTATCCCTGCTGTTTGTGAACAGATGAAGCATCCTGAAGGAAAGGGTAGACAAAAAAAATGTTTCTACTATGCTGCATTGATTGGACTTAAGCATTGGTTAATACTACCATATTCCAATGCACCTTCATATCACTTCAATGTCAATGCACCAAGTCAATCCTATTAAGTCCACTAAAAGACACATGAGGACATCAGGTCGTGACGTTTACTGACGCACCCCCCAAAACAATTTTCTGTACCCAAAGCATTGACAGGGCATAATGGCAACTATGGCATTATGAAGATATTTAGGATTATTATTATATAATGGTTAAATACAATCTCAGCAGCAAGGTAGAAACGTTTTCTTTTTTCATCAATATGCTGGTTCAACAGAACAGCTCCTGTAGCTAGAAAGGTTTGCTTTGAACAAAACACAAAATTGTTCACATTAGGCACCATGAGTCAGGGCTGTACAAACTCTTACATGGAAACCAAAGCATACCGTAATCCTACCTTTTTTTAAAGATTATATTTAATAATACATCATGGTAAATTCCCCTGCTGGACAAAGGCTTTTTCCAGTTGAATACATTTATTTCAAAACACAGTGTGTTCCTTGGCTATACTATTTTACAGATGTGTGTCAGTCACTTCTCCTCTACTTCTGTGTCCCTCCAAGCAACAATGATCGCGTACATGAATCAAACAGGGTAGGTGTCTGGACAGCTCTTTTATATTATTTAATTTTATAATGTGGAGAGTCTGTAGTGCAGATCAATGACATGCTACCTCTGTATGGACTACCTAAGGGAGTGCAATATGTTTGTGACAGTAGGTAAATAAAAATAAAAAGAGGAAAACATTTAATTCTAGTTTGTAGAATACTGATTCAGGCTTAGGGAAAACTGAGAAGGTTCCAGTTTATTGAAAATTATTTCAAAAGAAGGATGTGAATACTGCAACTACTTGTATGTGTGTGGAAAGTAAAACCACACTGAGCACCTTTAGGGCCTATAATAATTATGTGAACTGCAAACAAATCTGCTATCTGTAAGTCTTGAGACACCGGCCGACCATTGAAAAGGTATCAGTACTGTATTATTGGAATGTGTGAGCTGAGTTCAGAAATCTAAATCCTAAAAATGCAGATGAAGAGTTGTCAGTTAATTTAAAAAATAAATATTTAGTGTTTAAGCATACCTGTTTCAAGCCCATTCCATGTGTTATGAAGCAGGACTAAATTATATGTTAACAGTAATGCTAATGCTACATTGAGGTGAACCTCCAGAAACCAAGTTTTGGAACGAAGCTAAATGAAGAAGGAAAAAAAAACGCAAATATATGGATGCTCTGAATACTTTGTCTCTTTTCTTTTTTCGACTGCAGTTAATTAAATCCATTGCAAAGCAAACAACAGGTAAAAAATTATGTTCAGGAAGCCCATAAACTTTCAACTAAAGTCAGGAGTTCACCTTCTGCAATAACAGAAGTTAAAAACAATGTGGAGTTGAATGGCAATACATGTAGGCCTATCTAGGGTAAATGAAAAGATAAGCAGTGTTGATTACTGTTAGTTTGTTGGTTAGTTAGTGTACCGTGTGGAGTTTACCCTCAATGTATTCAGGCATAATAATTTGTCCTAATTTGAATGTATCCACAGTTCTTACAACAAGACAGAATGGATTGATGTTAAATAGATAGACATGTGGTGCTTCCTTGCCCTTTTCAACCTGATTTGTCATGCAATTTTTTTTCTCCCATATTAATATTATTTATTTATTTGTTTATTTTAAATAATCTTGTTTACCCTTTGATCTTAAGTTGTGAAATGCCTTGAGCATTATCGTTGGCACTCTGAATGAACCCGTAAAGCTGGATTTCAGTGCAGTTCATCCCTGGCCTCTTTTATCGGGTAAGCTTTTCAATCATTCCTAAATGCATAATTAAAAAAACGTATATTTTTAGCTATATTACTAATGTTTGTATTACTTGTATTTTTTCTATCTATATATCTATATATTACATTTGAGATAATTTCACAGATTTCTTAAACATAATTTATGGAATATATAAGAAAATAGTAAAAGGTCATTCCTGCAAATAAGGACCTTTATTTTAAACATATTTTCAACAAATCTATTATTTGAAGACCACACTTTGGAGAGCAACCTTTATGAATAAAAATACTATATATATATTTTTTACTCTGCTGTAAGACATAAAATTGCTTGAACAATTTTAGCCATTCTGTAATAAACTAAGAAGTATTGTAATTCACTAAGTCACTGTCAAAGTGCTTTCTGGAGTCAAATACATCTATTACTTTCTATTATCCCCCAACCAAATTCTCTACTCAAACTTAAGATTTTACTCGATACCTGTTATTTATAAATGATTACTTGAGAAAAGGGTTATTAAAGCAATTGATTAGTAGGCTTTCACAGGGTAACATTAAGATCATAAATTGCCAGTGCCTTTCTTTATTATTTCACAAATGTAAGATGGAAACACATGCAAGGCAGGACAATTGTAATAATTACTTAACTGTTAAGCTTTGAAACTTGAATATGTTTAATATGTTTCTGACATAAACTGAAATGTGGTTTATTAAAATATAAAGATTCTAAATGATTTATTTTTTTCAGAAAAATAAACTAAATATGTATATACATACCATAACCCTAAGACAATTTAGATACAATGTAAAATCAATGCCACTGTTAAAACGTTCTATAGTTGTAATTGAGACGTACTTATGCCTAAAACACAGTTTAACTAAATACATAAAGGAGAGTAGGATATTTGGGGTAGGGAGTAGTAAATTAAGTTAAAAGCCCTATATCTTTGCTTTATAGTAGTGATCGTCCAAACAATTAAGGTATATTTTGTGGCATCAGACAAAGAGCGAGAGGCCCAAACTACTGTATGTGTGAAGTCTACTACTTTGTGCTTTATATTGGATATTTGATTAATTGTGTGTTTTGGGTAGCTCACTTTTGAAATTGTATGGTTTTGATCTAGGAATGTGCATTGCACTATTTTTGAGAACTTCCTAAATGGAAATAAAAAATACATTAAACACAATTTAATAAGAAATAAATAATCTCACTACATGGAAAAAAAGGCTTGTTATCTTCCTAAATAGTATTTTGGATATATGAACATATGGCACGTTGGCATGTGCATTTTTAGAGGTACCTACGACTAGAGTACTGCTTATATTTTTGTGAAACATAAGGTCTGAGTAAACACGTGATAATGAAAAACAAGAAACAGACAATTGTGATTATAATTTTTCTTTGTTCCATTTCTAATTAATCTCTTTTCAATGTTTTTTTATTTTTCTATAGTATCTCACATGGCACATTTGTGTATATATTTCCATTATTTCTAGTGTAATATCAATACACTAGAATACCTTCTTTTACACACAAACATCAAAATACTAAGCCAAAAACAGGATATTTTTCAATAATATCACACTGAAATCAGATTACATATGTCAATAAGGATGTGTATTAAAGAAAACATTTAATAACAATATTACATTTTCATTCTCTCATCTGAATTTTAATTAAATCTCTTGATTTCTTTGGTTTCAATAGTGTATTTTATATACAATTTTATTACAATTTTAGAATTTTAGTTGTGCATTTGTCCTATGAAGATAGTGTAGAAAGTGTCTAAGGTGAGAGAGCATATTATTTCAGTGAAAGCGATGACAAGGTTTTAAATTAGTTTTTGTCTTGTTGAACAGAATCATAAATCTGTTTCTGGGGGGAAAAGAACAAATATTACCTATTCCTTATTGAGAAAGTGTAGTCAAATGTGTTAGAAAGTTGCTTGAAAAGACCATTTACACAATATGCTCAAACCCAGCTGAACCGGAAAAATCCTCCCCTAATTAAATCAGGTGCGTTCCCTCTGGACCTTTTTGTAGATGAACAGGAAAGTATAGCTGTCCTCCTTCACAACAGAAGTAAGATTATATTACAACTAAAACAACTGATATTATTGACTATCAGAATGTTCGTTCATTTTGACCCTAGTATAAAATCTGTTTAGCAGATCTATTATACATGGACCAGTTTATTTTTCTTTACCGGCTTGTTGTGTTTTATATCATAAAAATTAAGAACAATATAATAATAATAATGTTCATGCAAATATAAAATGAAAACATAAAAATCAATATGTCTCAGTTCCATTCAAGTGATAACTTATCTAATATATGCTAGACTTGTTTTATAGTCATATGGTCCATTGTTTGAAAGTCCAAAAGCATATAATAATGAGAGCATAAAAGTACACTTGAAAATAGCAAGAGATCACATTGACTGGTCTGATAATTCTAGTGATAATTTCAGAGATACAATCTCAGAGAAGAACTGATATACTGAAGTAGGCATATATTTTATCAGCACAAGGATTTTTGACTTGAAAAAATAACAGGAAAATGTGTCTGTAAAATGTGTATTCAAGATATTCTTCTTAAGATTAATATTTATCATATTATCAGTGTTACACCTTTCAGTGTATCTTATATAGGCATACATGTATCCTTTGCCAAATTAAAACTGTGGGAATAGGCTATTTCTTACAAGAAAATATATCCCCAATTAATCCACTAATGTTTATTGGATTGAAAGTAGTTGGTTAAATTACAGAACATGTCAAGGAACCCATTAGTTTCCATTTTATGTACAATCATCTATTTTCCTTTATTAAAATTCATTGCCATCTGCTCAGTTTTTAAAGTTCCAGAATTGTTCCCAACTGAAGCCAAGGACTAATATGAATCATATCCTGTTCACTCATTTATTCTTCATTTAGTTAATGTTAACCATCAGGAGGAATCCATTATCTTATCATTTTGGAGAGCTCATGATAATTTATTTTACAGTTATTGGATTTTGGGACATATATTTCCATCCCTTTCAAGTGCAAATATGACAAATGCAAGGTTTATTAAGCTGGTATATGTTAACAGACATTATGATGAACCAAGAAAGTATTTTGAAGAAATACATTGCAGAATTTAACAGGTGCAGATTGTATTCACCTAGGCAATAAATTATACTGATTGTGATACTCTTTATTTTATTATTTTTCATATGCAGCTGTTTATTTATTTATGATGTATCTAATCCTGAAAAGATAGTTTGTAAGGACCTCAGTGCTTGTTTATTTATATTACAATGCGTCATCTTCTGGTATGTTTTTTACTGCCAAAAAGTGCAGTCTCACATATTTTAATAAGTATGTTATCACACAAAACTAAAGATCCATCGAGTTAATTCAGTTGGGTTTACCTAAAGAGAAGTTGATTCAGAAGGTTTTCACCACTGAAATATTACCGTTTACAATACCTGTCATGCTATGTAAGTAGTGTTTGAGTTGACAGCATTACTTTAGTTAGTGACATTTGTATTTATTTTTCTTTTGTGAAGCTCAGCTAAACAAAATGGTCCATTTGCAGTATCTGGCCCTTCAGTCATTTATCAGGGTCCAGCATACCAGCATTAATCTCTTTTGGCTCTGAAATGCCAACCATAATTACAACCGCTTTCATCTGAGGTCAGTGGTATTCATAAAGCTTTTCTAGAAAATATTTTTAGAATGGCATCATTTTGTTAATGCACATAGGAGTTCCAGTCATTTCTTTTACATTTGTGTCTAGATGGCTGAAATTTAAGTAGCAGCTAACATTAGGAACCGTAGTTACCATTTTCCCTCAAACAACTGTTATTTTTATAGAATGGTGATGTGTTTCTGGTTTCTTATGATAATGTAAAACAATAGTACATATTAAAATAAGTGTCTTAAAGTCAATTTTACTCAGTCATGCAATGTGTCAATATGAAAAGACATACAGGATAACATGGATAATTTATTGTGGGCTATTAGGTGATACCTCTAGAAGTATCTTAACCCTTTCAAGGCTGGGTTAAGAATTATGCTGGAATTCTGAGCTAGGTTTATACTGAAATATTGAAAGAACACCTGTGTTTAAGAGTTGTACATCATTTGCATTATATGAATTCACCTTACATTATTATAATAAGCTTATAAAATTAATATTATGATTTTTTCATGTTTTAAACAAATTAAATACATTTTAAAACATGAGAAAGTATTCACATGGCAGAAAAAGCTCCCAAACATGCTATATATAAATAGACATCCTCTTAAGAAATAGAATAGTACTTAATATTTCATATTTGTGAAGACCCTTAATGTCAGTATCTATGTAAATCAGAATATGATGGATTGTAAAAAAATATATTAATGGCATTAAATTATAAACTATTTAGGCTATGTAGTCACTTCCTCATACTTTATACAAATGACTATTGTTAACCAAAACTGAAAGCCACACATTATTCAATTATTATTGTACAATTTGAAATCTGAGGAGAAACGAAATTAGTTTAAATTAAATTTAAAAAACAAACAAAAAAAAAACTTTAATCTCTCAAGGTCAGATTAAAAAAGTAAATAACCCTCACCACCACATGAAACCTCTTGGCTGCACTCTGGAGCTTTCATCTGCAATACAAATAGACATTTATAGACAATTGAATAAACATCACCATAATCGTAACTAATGCAGGCATATACTGCAATAAACACTAAACATTAAAGATAAATACAAATACTTTGCAAGCGATGCAGACAGAAAAACCGACTGCCCACACTTCATCTGAGCATCGTAATGCAAAGAAAACTTTTAAGAAGCTGCATTTCTGAAGTCTATCTTTGATCAAACTAGACACATTGAGACAGAAAAGCAGAAATGTGGCATCACCCCCCTTTCTTTAATAGAAATAAAAGGTTTTAAACTGTCAGGATCCATCAAGCATAGCAAGGCCAATCTCTTTGTATAGACATACACACATACACTTTTGCTAAAGAGGTTGTATTTCCCTATTTTTTCCCCCCATATAGTCCTTTTCAAATTACCAATGATAATGCAAATCACATCCTTTGAATGTAATTCTTAGTCTTGAGGGGTGCAAAATTATATTAACTACACCTTATGCAGTTACATTAAATCTGTCTCAGCAACAGCTGCCCTGGAAACAAAGCAAAAGACCTCAGGATCAAGGAGACATCTGTTCTCTGAATCTTGGATTAGATGACAAATTTTAGGTAGACATGTCACAGGGCAAATAACTCATCTAGGAGTTAGCAGAAGTTAAAAACCCAGAAGTTCCTCTCCACTGCCAGACAAGAGGAAACCAATCAACTTCAAAGCAGTTGGTAATCACACTGATTCCCAATCAATTTAACACAGCCCTTACAAAAGAGTCAATTCATTCCCATAACAATAAGCATCAGGATATATTATCATGATTTATTTATGTGTGAGTGTATGTATATACTTTAAGAAATAGGGGGAGAGAGAAAGAGAAAGGAGTTTCTGTGGCAACTGTTTTTTTTGTAAACAGCAACCACACCTCGATGTAATAATATCTCTGTCAGATCTCATTTGTTAAAGAACTTCCAGGTCAAATGTGTAAATGCCTTTCTGTGGAGAGAGGAGATTTAATCTACACATTTTAAAGTTACATTCAATAACAATAACACATTTTGTGTTTTATTACTCTTTTCCCTTTCCATGCTTCACAAGAAATATAAAAGTTAGAAAGTACATTAAGTGTACATTCTATGTCTTATGTACATTCATTAATACTTTGAACATCTCATACATCTGATATCGGATTAAAATGAATAAATACAGTTCCTTGCAAAATTATTCAGATCCAATCAGTTTTCACATATAGTTGCTTTAAAGCATGCAGTCATGACATGCAGTAATACACAACCTATACCACATTCAAAGTAAAAACTAAGAGAAATAAGTAAATACAAAATTAATATGAAATACAAATTGAAAAGTATTCAAACCCTTTGGTGTGGCTAACCTAAGTTAGTATTTGATCCCCTGCTGATTTTGTACATTTGCCCACTGACAAAGAAATGATCAGTCTATAATTTTAATGGTAGGTGTATTTTAACAGTGAGAGACAGAATAACAACAACAAAATCCAGAAAAACGCATTTCAAAAAAGTTATAAATTGATTTGCATGTTAATGAGGGAAATAAGTATTTGATCCCCTATCGATCAGCAAGATTTCTGGCTCCCAGGTGTCTTTTATACAGGTAACGAGCTGAGATTAGGATCACTCTCTTAAAGGGAGTGCTCCTAATCTCAGCTCGTTACCTGTATAAAAGACACCTGTCCACAGAAGCAATCAATCAATCAGATTCTAAACTCTCCACCATGGCCACGATCAAAGAGCTGTCCAAGGATGTCAGGGACAAGATTGTAGACCTACACAAGGCTGGAATGGGCTACAAGACCATCGCCAAGCAGCTTGGTGAGAAGATGACAACAGTTGGTGCGATTATTCGCAAATGGAAGAAACACAAAATAACTGTCAGTCTCCCTCGGTCTGGGGCTCCATGCAAGATCTCACCTTGTGGAGTTTCAATGATCATAAGAACGGTGAGGAATCAGCCCAGAACTACACGTGAGGATCTTGTTAATGATCTCAAGGCAGCTGGGACCATAGTCACCAAGAAAACAATTGGTAACACACTACGCCGTGACGGACTGAAATTCTGCAGCACCCGCAAGGTCCCCCTGCTCAAGAAAGCACATGTACAGGCCCGTCTGAAGTTTGCCAATGAACATCTGAATGATTCAGAGGAGAACTGGGTGAAAGTGTTGTGGTCAGATGAGACCAAAATCGAGCTCTTTGGCATCAACTCAACTCACCGTGTTTGGAGGAGGAGGAATGCTGCCTATGACCCAAGAACACCATCCCCACCATCAAACATGGAGGTGGAAACATTATGCTTTGGGGGTGTTTTTCTGCTAAGGGGACAAGACAACTGCACCGCATCAAAGGGACGATGGACGGGGCCATGTACCGTCAAATCTTGGGTGAGCCTCAGCCAGGGCATTGAAAATGGGTCGTGGATGGGTATTCCAGCATGACAATGACCCAGAACACACAGCCAAGGCAACAAAGGAGTGGCTCAAGAAGAAGCACATTAAGGTCCTGGAGTGGCCTAGCCAGTCTCCAGACCTTAATCCCATAGAAAATCTGTGGAGGGAGCTGAAGGTTCGATTTGCCAAACATCAGCCTCGAAATCTTAATGACTTGGAGAGGATCTGCAAAGAGGAGTGGGACAAAATCCCTCCTGAGATGTGTGCAAACCTGGTGGCCAACTACAAGAAATGTCTGACCTCTGTGATGGCCAACAAGGGTTTTGCCACCAAGTACTAAGTCGAAGGGGTCAAATACTTATTTCCCTCATTAACATGCAAATCAATTTATAACTTTTTTGAAATGCATTTTTCTGGATTTTTTTGTTGTTATTCTTTCTCTCACTGTTAAAATACACCTACCATTACAATTATATACTGATCATTTCTTTGTCAGTGGGCAAACGTACAAAATCAGCAGGGGATCAAATACTTTTTTCCCTCACTGTATCTCAAGTGCACAAACTTACCTTAACAAGAAACAATTAGTATGATGGCCTGTCTGTATGTAATTGTGGTCCTCATGATTTCAGAATAAAAACACCTGTCTCTGTGAGGATCCTTGGTCAAGTACTTAATTTCAAGAAAAGATTTAACCATGAAGACCAGGGATAAAAAAAATCTGAAAACCATGTCAGAAGTGTCCAAAAAAAATATCAAAGTATTTTTTTAACCATTTTTAAACAAAGCACCTGAAGGATCTTGCAGAAATGTGCAAAAAGGTGTTGTTGTCAGATAAGACCAAATTGGAAATTTTCTGAATGCCAGGCTTTACATTTGAGACAGACCCCAACCAGAACTTCTTCCAGTCAACACCATCACTAAAATCAAGCATGGTGGTGGCAATAGCATGCTATTGGGATGCTTCTCCTCAGCAGGACTGGATAGTTTGTTATGATTGAAGGACAATTTGATGGAGAAGTACATATACAGTAGTATATTATTCATTATACATTTTGAAATAAAGCTCAGTTATTTTCTTGGCTATTTAGATATGCAAATGTATATTGACACAGGTTTGAAAGCTCAGCAGCCTTTATTGGCTTTGCTTATGCCCGGCAAACTTAACATTTTACTGAAGAGCATGCAACAATATTAGCCCTGTGAGCTATTGCAAACTTAGTAGACTACTCTAAATATTTTCACCTACTCTGCCCAAAGCTTTCTTTGAGTTTCATTTAAAATGCTTCAACAGCTAAATTAAAATGGCCTTTAAAAAAAAAAAAAAAAAAAATGTACTATAATATTCTGCATTCTGATCATGATTAGACAAACTGTATTACAGTACTACCAAGTTTTGTCACAAAATCAAAAATGGGTTTTTTGAAATGTTGACCTTATTCATCCATTAAAGTCTATCGGATATCTTGATATGAAAATGTTATGTTGAAAAACCACTCAAATTGAAATTTATAGAAGTTGTTAGGAGAAAATAGCATAGCATAGCCTATGCAGAAAAGTTTAAAGAAAACAACAACATACACACAAAAGGGCCATTTCTGCAATATAAGGGCCACAAGCACGTGGGACCACTGAATATATACAAATGATAAGTAGGCCTACTTATAAATATATATTTCCTTTTGTGCTTATAATATTGTAAATCAGTTCCCTACAGTCTCCACAGTGTGTGCATGTATAATATATAATATGTGAAAGTTGTAACAAAAGAGAATGATTAATCAATTACACTATTCTTATGATAATGCTAAAGTATGCATAAATGTTTTTTTTTTAATCAAAATATCTTAAATTAGGTATGTTTTAAATTCAATGCAGATTTTTTTTATTTATTTTTATTACAATACTTGTTATTACAGTGAAATTTAATTCTACTGATGGGTCAGAAAAAAAAATCATTATAGTTTCATATAAAGACAGAATACTATTTCAAATGTTGGATAAATGTTATACAAACATATCTATAATTTACAACCTATAAACTCCTGTCACTAATATAACACTTATTGTCCACTTATTGTTTCAAATTGCTATGGGGCCAGATTAAATGGCTTTGACTCATCCGCTAATAGAAATTTACATAGTGGTTACATTTATGATTACAAGAAAGTGGCAACTGAGTACAGTTCTGTAGTTTTCTATTAGTGGGTGGGTCAAAGTTTTGATTTAATCTGGCCCATGGTATAAAACTGTATATTACACTATACTGTTTCTCTATATAACTGAATTCTGGACTGTATTTTTTATTGAATCTACAAAATGTAACATTTGCACTGTACTATATAACTTTTTACAAACCTTATACGAGGTTTCGATTTTTTTTTTCGCAGGTCAGTTAGTTCAGTTGCAAAAAATGTTATCTCCATCAACTTTCATTTACTAATTCTGAAGAGGGCCTTTCAGTTGGCCTCTTAACATGACGGGATCAGACAAAAAAGCTAAAATGTGGTTATAGAACATTGTTTTCACTATGTGTTCTCCCAAGATTGTTAAAAGTGGATTAAATATTGCACTAAAGTAAAACATGTTGAAATGCAATTAATATGCAATTGTAATTTAAATATCTTTATGATCTTTAGATGATTAGATGGAGGAGCAATATAGAGGAAAACTGGAATTATTTTTTCATAAAATTGCTCTGACTGACAAATAGAACACTAGGGAGCAGACTTACTCCAGAAATCAAGGAGGGTACTCTTAAATGCCTATTTTGTAAATCGAGTGTCAAGCATAATTTCATTACTGAGGCTAATAAGGCTCATATCTTGTAAGTGCTACATTAATATGTTCAATCTTTATAGGTTACGGATAGTGTTTCAAAGGGAAGATAGGAAATTAATTTTGAAATTAATAAGTGACCTCTTTATTGTTATTGATAAGAACAGCCTTTTAACACTTTTTTTCCTGTTAAAATTAAAGGGTTGTAAAGCAAATGGAGTTAATGTGTCAAACATTTATAATCCATTAATCCATCTCCCAGGTCTTATCAATATTATAAGTATGCAATACATGTAGGCCTATACTAAACAGAAAAAACAATGTCCTGATAGTTGCATTTTAGAAAGAAACAAATATTTATTTCAAGGATTGGCTCATTTATATGAAAATAGTTTTTAATAATAATAATAATAATAATAATAATAATAATAATAATAATAATAACAAAAACAAAACCTGCAGTCTCTGCCCTAACAAGATCGGTGTGATCTTTTATTTAAACTTAAAAGTGCAGTGTTTCATTCACATTCAGATGAACTGCTTCTTTCTTGTTCATCTGGTTCTCTTGTTACTCCACTGTGATGTTGTCTTTAACAGCACCCTTGGTAAAAGCTTGTCCTTAATGTTCTCCTCTGTATGTGATATAAAGCTTTTATAGATGTGTTGCAGGAGAAGTGCTCAAAGTGACTGAAGGATATGGGGAGTCAGTGTAACCTCAAAGAGACACTCCACAGAGGGTAAAAGTAAAAGAGTAAAAACACATAATCCTTAGATGGATCCTTGTTTTCTGGGGTCTCATGTAGCTCCTTAAGCTTGCCCTTTTTTGGTGCATACTTTAATGCACTGTATCTCATACATTCTCTGTTTTCAGCATTTTTCTCCCCCTGTTTAGATCAAAACCCACCTTGCCATTTGGAAGTGTGGATCAAAGGCGGACTGCCACCCTTAAATCTTCCTGCCTGCTCAAAGTGAGTCTCGAAGGGGAGAGCGCTAACGCTTGACATAGGCAGGGTATATATATATATATATATATATATATATATATATATATATATATATATATATATATATACAAAAATACAGTAGATTTTTCAACATTTGACAAACTCTACAGGGAAGGCTACCTAGGAATTTTAGTCTAAGGTGGTGATTGAATTATTTCACCATCAGTCTTAACATACAGTGGGTTTCAGAAGCGTTCCTAACTATTTAAGTAATGTGTACATTATTCACCAGTTTTTAACGTCATTGCAAATGCACTACGCATCATGAAAGCACTTGGTATAGCAAATACGTATATATTTTACATAATTTTACACTACAAAATATAATGATAATTTAAAACCTATATATCACAAGACATGTAAGACACTGAACTTTCTCGTTTTATTAATGTATTTTTTTTAATTAATATGTGCATTAGCAAATACATTTTTATGTTATACAGATGGCATTTGTATTCTCAATACAGTGCTATTTTCAAAATCAGCCATGCTTATAAACACTTCTAAAACTCATTCATACCAATTGGGCTTTGTAAAATACAAAAACCACAGATATAATGAATTTTGCAAGCAGCACAATTATGTATAAGCTCGTCAGAACTACACAGCACAGGTACATTCCTCAATATGTATGCCAACACAACCATAATACATTTGCTTCATTGTCACAATATACATTTTTCTATGACAGGGAATATTTGCAATATTTTCAATGCCTAATGACACAATTTAAAAGTCAATATGAATATATTTAGAATAAATATTAAAGCATTTGCAAAAATATGTATTATTAAGTATACAAATACTGTTAATAATAATACAACATAGTAAGTAATAATAAACTTACATTCCTGTACTTTATTGATTTCAAACATGAAGCTCAACTTCATACAGGTATGTTCTTGCATCTCTGCTGAAAACAACAGCTCAAATAATTTGTTAGATTTGGATTCTGAAATTCAGATTTTTTTGTTGACCAGCTGAATTAAAAAACATCTTTGTCTGTACTGTCAACTCTCCCAGTGTTCGAATTGGGTTAGACTTTATGGGGGGTCCCTTAATCCTGGGGGGGTTGCAAAATAAAAAGGCATAAATACGTTAATCTGTGTTTAAAATAACAACCATTACAATGATAACCATACATACATAAAACAACCTATGTTTTTGTTTTTAATGTTGCTAGATCTCACAGTAATAAAATAAGGAAGATATGGTTTAGGCGACAATAACATAAAAAAGTTGGAAAAACATTTCTTTGCAGACCGCAAACAGATGACATGCAAAGAGGCTGACATTAAATGAAAGATTAGTGTCTAACTAAGAATTATTTTCTCTTCAATCATGAGGAGAAATTAATAACGTGAATAATTTCATTCAGTTTGCTCCATGTAACCGCGTTTTTCAGAGTAACAGTAGCATAGCTACCTACAATTGTCTGATAGATAAGATTAAAAATCAGCTAGCGGCTACAAACGAGCTGCAGTTCAGCACGAAGGTGAAAAATCCGATAATTATAGTGACTAAAGTGTAAACAATCCTCAATCAGAGTAGAATGTGATGTTTCCACTCAGCTGGTGAAAACTCGAGAAGATCAGAGGTCCGGACCACAGAAACTGTATGCATATGAACACTTTAATACTTTTAGATTTTGTTTTTCTGTTTTTATTTATTTTTATTTTATAAGACATAACTATATAGGCTACTTAGTGGTTAACATACTTAATCCCTTCCCCGTTATTGTTCGGAATAATAACAGTAAACACATTATTATTGTAGCGACCAAACCTTTTAATGGTCGTTGATGAAATAAAAGCAAAAGAACAGAAGTCTTCCAAAACAAAACTGGTGTTTATTGGTCTTTTCAAAGAGGTACATCCACTTCCCCCCTTTCGCACTAAGATACGTATAAACTCCACACACGTCTTTCTCATTAACTCCAACTCGACTCCCGGTGCGTCACCATGCACTTATATATCCCGCTATCTGGTTACTCCTTCCTGTCCAATCACTGCTGCCTGGCTGTACCACAATTAACCCACAAACATCCCTCCCTAACCCAACACAACAACACCCCACATGTAACACACATTCACACTCATGCACACACACAGACAGGCAGTCAGAACTGATCCACCCACCCTGCATACACACTCTCCCCACCTTTGGGCTGCCCTACTGGCACATACACACAGACACCCACCAGGATCGCAACAATATTATTATTCTCATCATCATAAAAGTAGGGCTAATAATAATTATAATAGTAATATTATATGTTTATGATTATTATGATTGTAGTTTAGATATGTGCAAGTCGACAATCTATTTTACAGTAAACAGATTTTAGACGATGTGTCCAAGAAAACAAAACAAAATAAAAACCCATCCCAGTTTGTGCTACGTGATCTGGGCCGCTCCGTGGAGCACAGTGCCGAAGGCCGGACCACTCGGTCGCTGTGAGAAATATTAATGACTGGATGGGTAAACATTCTTAAAGTTGTGTTGCACTGTTTTACATGTGCAAAGGTAGTAATTAGGTTAAATCCAATATGATTTTTAACCCCTAGAATAAAATGACATGGTAGTGTAAATACAGAAAAGGAAGAATGTGTGTCTATGGTTTTAGTTATTTAAATGATAAGTGTCATGCACCAGTTTTACTTTCTCTTGCACTTAATTATAAATGTGCTGATTGCAGGAGCAGAACCCTTTAAAATGAATGCTGATCACTTTCCATATGTTACAACCATCTTTGCTCAGGGACTGGGGAAAGCAAATGCACAACACAGCAATCCATTTCAGTGCAGTCCTACCATGAAGGCAATTAATGGAGTTGCATTTGCTACAAACTTTGTAGGTATTATGTGAAGTATATTACAAACAGTTAAAACCTTATTGATTTAAGTTGTGAATGTTCTGGTACTAACAGAAATAGAATATAAATGGCTTTTGTTTTCTTGAACTCCTTTTGTCTATGGCTATTTGCACAACAATAGAGAAATTGAGTTATATGGTGTAAAATAAATTAGAATATATATATTGTAGCCACACTCTCACTTATTCAGTAATTAGACCGGGTTCTTGTATTATGAAAGTTTCATTTTATTGAACCGCAATGCCTTTTGACACTACTGTGTGTTCATCAGGTAGCCTTTGCAATTACCATAACAGGCGTCATTTAAATAACAATTAAGAAGTCAAACCCACCCTCTCCCAATAATTACATTACATCAAATGATCAAGTATTGTTTATACACTCACCTAAAGGATTATTAGGAACACCTGTTCAATTTCTCATTAATGCAATTATCTAACCAACCAATCACATGGCAGTTGCTTCAATGCATTTAGGGGTGTGGTCCTGGTCAAGACAATCTCCTGAACTCCAAACTGAATGTCTGAATGGGAAAGAAAGGTGATTTAAGCAATTTTGAGCGTGGCATGGTTGTTGGTGCCAGACGGGCCGGTCTGAGTATTTCACAATCTGCTCAGTTACTGGGATTTTCACGCACAACCATTTCTAGGGTTTACAAAGAATGGTGTGAAAAGGGAAAAACATCCAGTATGCGGCAGTCCTGTGGGCGAAAATGCCTTGTTGATGCTAGAGGTCAGAGGAGAATGGGCCGACTGATTCAAGTTGATAGAAGAGCAACTTTGACTGGAATAACCATTCGTTACAACCGAGGTATGCAGCAAAGCATTTGTGAAGCCACAACACATACAGGCGGATGGGCTACAACAGCAGAAGACCCCACTGGGTACCACTCATCTCCACTACAAATAGGAAAAAGAGGCTACAATTTGCACAAGCTCACCAAAATTGGACAGTTGAAGACTGGAAAAATGTTGCCTGGTCTGATGAGTCTCGATTTCTGTTGAGACATTCAGATGGTAGAGTCAGAATTTGGCGTAAACAGAATGAGAACATGGATCCATCATTCCTTGTTACCACTGTGCAGGCTGGTGGTGGTGGTGTAATGGTGTGGGGGATGTTTTCTTGGCACACTTTAGGCCCCTTAGTGCCAATTGGGCATCGTTTAAATGCCACGGCCTACCTGAGCATTGTTTCTGACCATGTCCATCCCTTTATGACCACCATGTACCCATCCTCTGATGGCTACTTCCAGCAGGATAATGCACCATGTCACAAAGGTCGAATCATTTCAAATTGGTTTCTTGAACATGACAATGAGTTCACTGTACTAAACTGGCCCCCACAGTCACCAGATCTCAACCCAATAGAACATCTTTGGGATGTGGTGGAACGGGAGCTTCGTGCCCTGGATGTGCATCCCACAAATCTCCATCAACTGCAAGATGCTATCCTATCAATATGGGCCAACATTTCTAAAGAATGCTTTCAGCACCTTGTTGAATCAATGACACGTAGAATTAAGGCAGTTCTGAAGGCGAAAGGGGGTCAAACACAGTATTAGTATGGTGTTCCTAATAATCCTTTAGGTGAGTGTATATACACTACCATTCAAAAGTTTGGGGTCATTTAGAAATGTCCATGTTTTCCATGTTTGAATATGAACTATAGCAAGATGAATAGGAAATATAGTCATTGACAAGGGGCAGGATTAAATAAAAAATGTTCGCGCTGCAAGTCGCTTGCAGAAGCATTAGCGACATGTCTGTGAATGGAAATTGCGCTGCAAAACGACCTTCTCACAGCTCCTTTCTTGCACAACGCTAGAGAATAAAACACAGCTTTCACACAGCTGCTACAAGAAAATTACACAACTGTACTCAGTCGCGCTGTCATGTTTAGTTAGATGCTACTCTCTTCTAATTTTTAATTCAAATCCCATGATGTACAGTTATGTACTTTGCTATTAGCGGCTGGTTAAAGTTGTATATAATCACGCCCAACAACACAGTGGGAGTGGTTACGTATTCACTGTATTAAATCAAGACAATATCTGCAAGAAAACACCCTGAAAATGCTCTCACAGTTCCTCTAATTTTAGACACTTCGGAGTTGTCTAAAGCCTCTTAAGGCAAAGTGGAAAGAAAGCCCATCCAGCACAGGTTTGCGCAGCCCCAGCCCCGGGTTTATTCACAGCCTCCGCGGTTCTATGTGTCCAGTGGAAATAACTGGTGTACAGTGTGCGCAATAATACATTAGATGTTGTGCCCAACATCCACATAAACGAAATGTTGCTTATTATTCATGCACAGAGAGAAAATATGTTGATATTGAATGCCATTTTATATTGTGTTTTGTTCAGCAATGTGTCAGTATTCGTTTAGTTTTTGTTTCATTACTTGTTTAACTCGTTTATTCTGCTCTTGCTTTCGTCCTTTCATGTGACGCAATTGATTCCTTCTTATCAGATCTTTTGTGGGAAAAGTGCCTACTATCGAGTGTATATTACACCTCACTCGTACTCACTAAAATGATGTATATTCAACCTATACCCTATATAAGGGGGTGTTAGCATGCATGATACATTTGGATACAATGCACTCACCACAGATTTATGAATGTGGATTTATGCATTTTGAACCCGATTTTCGGACAGTACAGAATTTGTACAATTCATGCATCTCTCTCTATAGGCTATTTGGGGGCGTTTCTTGACTGACAGTTATAGGGGGGCTGGAAAATGGTGTTTCTAAAAAGGCGTAATGGGGGGCGGAGTTTGGATGGTGTTCTCCGTTGCTTCGTACTTGATCGTAATATTTTTAGAGGGGATGACAGAAAATATAGGGGGGCTGAAGCCCCACTAAATAGGGTCTAGTGACGCCCGTGGGCTATATGTATATATCTATATGTATTTGGGAGTGAAGGTGACTTTTAAGACACGAATACTAAATCGAATTACACTGCTGTCAGCAACTGTGTAATTGCTATTATGAATATTTACACAAATCCCGGCTGCCACCTGGAATTTTGCCCAACTAGTGTCTTGGCCTTCAAACAGATCCCTTTATCACTGCTCAATTTGTCATCAGAAACTATCACTACCCCCTTCTTAAGAATCTTAATTCCTCCAATCTCGAAATCTGGTTTGGCATCCAGACATCCGGGCATCCGGGACGATGAAGTCAGAATTACATCGGCAAGTACGGCGGGATGTCTCTCAGACTTTCCAACAGGTGCTGCAGGAGGCCCGGGCATTGGAGGCCGAAGGATGGAGTAGAGAGGAGAAAGAGGCCGCAGCCCGACCAATGTCTTCAACTGCCCCTGAGAAGAAGAATTCCCCTAGCCCCAACACTTGGAGACGTGCCATGCGGAACTAAAGGAAGAATTACGAAGGCAAATACTGGAGCTGGGACAGGTGCTGAGGGAAGAACTGAAGTGGCTGATTGGACCCACACCAGGGATGCAGGGCCCGGGTCAGGAGGCCCCAAGGGGCCAAGTGGAGGCCAGAAGATATCGGCCCCAGTCGGCACTCCAGTGGGAGGAAGGGGGCCGCCTGATTTGTGCACAGTGTGGCCGGGGGGGCCATATTAGGAGACATTGCCCCCAGTGGCGAGCTAGCGAGACAACTTTAAACTCCTACCCCCAGGCACGGTAGGGCTCGTGGGTGAGGGACAGGCAGACGTTGCATCCATTATAATTAAGCCTGATTTATTGGAGAGTGTCCTGGGATAGAGGTTTTGGTTGAGAGTGCCTGTGTGCCCTGTGTATTGGAAACAGACTCACAGGTCACCCTCTTTAGCAAGGCGTTCTTTAAGAAATATTTGTGACAGCACCAGGTCACCGGACAGGAAGAAACCCCCTGGGTAAAATTGAGGGCTGCTAATGGCCTTCTACTTCCCTATCTCAGATATGCACTGTTGGATTTTGAGATTGGATGAATTAAGATACTTAAGAAGTGGGTAGTCATAGTTTCTGATGACAAATTGAGCACTGATAAAGGGATCTGTTTGAAGGCCAAGACACTAGTTGGGCAAAATTCCAGGGGGCAGCCGGGGAGTCTTGGGAGCGGAGATTCCCCATCATCAAGAACAGTGCGTACTGGTGGAGTCCCGGGAGGGAATAACTGAGTGGCAAGTAGCACGTTCAATCGCTTGGATACGTCAGGGTAAGATCCCATTGAGATTGATTAACCTTCATCCCTACCCTGTCGAGGTTCCACAGCGTCGGCCACTAGCAGATGTCACCCGGATTAATTAATGGGAGGTCCGGACCAACCAAGACCTGACTATCCAGTATTGCCAACCAGATGTAGTGGAAGTGAGTGTGGGTCCTGTACAGACGATTAGACCAGACTCTACAGCCGATTGGATGCCCCGACCCCAGGGTTGACGGTGGATCAACGAAGACAATTACATGCGCTCCTGCAGAAGTGGCAGTGTATGTTTGCCACTCACGAAGAAGACTTTGGGTGGACCAGTGCGGTCTATCATCATTGTAGAACCCGTCTCTGAAATAACTGGAAAAGTCGTTGAGATAAAGCAAATAGAACTTTAATCAAGCCAGCTTGGAAGCACCACGTCAGGAAATTCCTTCAGTGAGAACTTAATGTTTACAAACATGAGTGCAACTTTATAGAAAAATGACGTAGAATCTTGTGGCCGTTCATCCAATCAGAGGCTTCAAAAGATGCAAGCTCTGGAAAGTTTGTAGGCTGCCCTTCCCAAGGGAGGAGGTCATCATAGAGGCAGATGTATGGTCCTGTTACAGCATACAAACGGTAAGATCTTGTGGTTTTCTTAACAACAATGTAACATCTTTAGCTTTGAGAGGAGAAACAGGAAATCCACACACAGCAAACCCATGGGCGGATACATTCGGACAAACCCATGGGCGATACATTCGGACAAACCCATTTCCCTTATCATACAAAAACAGAAACGGTGAGAGAATTTAAGATAGGGTGTATCGTTAACTCCTTTGTTTGGCCTCCCACTAATAAATCCAATTTGCCAAGTCTGCACAAATGTCATTATTTCTAATATCAATATAAAATATGATATAGTTAATATAAAACACTTTCTTCATCATTCCAATACAGAGTCTACAATCATATTCCCGCTGGGGTCGCCCCACCCTCCAAAGAATGCTATTGCCCGGTGCCTCCAGCATTGTACCGAGAACTACGTGAGATGCTCCAACAAATGGAACACCAAGGAGTAATAAAGGAAAGTAGCAGCCCGTGGGCAGCACCAGTCGTCCTCATGAAGAAGAAGGAAGGCTCGTGGAGATTCTGTGTCGACTATCAGAAGCTCAATTCCGTTACCCACAAAGACGCCTACCCCCTGCCCGAAGAGTATCGAAGAGTCCTTGACCAACTTGACCGGTGCCGAGTGGTATTCGACGCTAGACCTGGCCAGTGGTTACTGGCAGGTCGAAGTGGATCTGCGGGATCATGAAAAGATGGCCTTCACCAACCATTAGGACTGTATGAGTTCGAGAGGATGCCCTTCGGACTCTGCAATGCACCTGCGACCTTCCAGCAGTTAATGCAGAGATGCTTAGGAGAGCAGGTAAACCAGTCATTATTGATTTACCTTGACATTATTGTCTATTCTCCTACTTTTGAACAGCACCTCAACCATTTGGAGCAGGTTTTTGTCACTGTTCACGCCTATGGCCTGAAAATGCAACCACGGAAATGCCTCTTTGTACAGAAAGAGGTGGGTTACTTGGGCCACCGGGTCAGTCGGAGTGGGGTGGCCCCTGACCCGGAAAAGGTGACGGTGGTGGAAGAATGGGTGGTGCCAGCCACGGTCTTTTCTCGGCTTCGTGGGCTATTACCGCCATTTCATCCACGCATTCTCTAAGGTGGCCACCCCCTTGCATCAATTACTCGTGGGATCCATTCACACCAAGAAGACACCACCTGTCCATTGGACTGCCACCTGCCAGGAAGCGTTTATGCGCCTCAGGGACCAATTGGTGAGTGCACCCATTCTAGCTCATGCTGATTTTGCGCAACCATTCGTACTGTACACTGATGCCAGTTTGGAGGGGTTGAGGGCTGTCCAGTCCCAGGTGCAGGATGGGAAGGAGCGAGTTATTGCCTACGCGAGCCGGGGGCAACGTTTGTAGTCTACACAGATAACAACCCCCTTAGTACAGCCCGGTTGGGAGCGGTAGAACAACACTGGATGACCCAATTGTCTAATTTCACTTTTGAGATTAAGTACTGACCGGGCAGGACTGATCAGAACGCAGACATTTTGTCTAGACTTCCAGGGGAGGCTCTAGAAGCCACATCGGGTGCAGGCTCTGGAAGCTGGAACCAGACAAGTACCCCAGGAAACCGAGTCGGGTGAAGAGTTTCCATGGGCGAAATGGCAGCAAGAAGATCCCGCAATTCGGTGCATGAGATGCGTGAGTGGGTTGCTAAAAGACAGTTGCCTTCCTTGGCTATACATCGGAACTTGTTGCCTGAAGCCAAAAGGATCCTCCAGGAGTGGACGGAGCTCAAGGTCTGCAAGGATGTGCTGACACGGGGTCAGTCCACTGATGGAGAAGGAGCAGCACAGATCATCGTTCCACGGAGCCGAGGAAGGGGACTGTGGATTAAATACCACGAGGCGGCCAGTCATGTGAGTAGCCTACGCACCCTATCCGTCCTGAGGAAGAGCTACTTTTGGTACGGGATGGGGGAAGACCGGAGGGAGGTAACCCCCTTATTGCCCTTTGGCTATCGATCACTTGTCACTGGGAAGGCCTGAGGATTATTTTCCCTATATCTTTGTTATTATTGATTTATATACTCGCTATGCTTGGGCAGTCCCTGTGCGTGACCAGACAGCGGCTTCTACTGTTAAAGTCCTATGGAAGAACGTAATACAGCCGTTCGGTTGTCCCAAATGGTTTCATTGCGACCGGGGGGCTAGCTTTGAATCCCAGTTAATGACAGATCTTGTTAATATGTATGGGATACGAAAGAGCAGGACCACCTATCACCCTCAAGGAAATGGGGCCTGCGAGCATATGAACCAGACCCTGCTCTCCCTGTTGGGGACTTTGGGGGAAGCAGAGCAACGCCATTGGCCTGTTAAACTTCCTGAACTACTTCACGCTTATAATAATGTTTTGCATGAAAGTACCGGCTACTCACCTTTCTTTCTTATGTTTGGTAGGCAGGCCCGGCTCCTGGTGGATGTAGCCACGGGAGCGATTCCATCCGAAATGCCACAAATGCTAGAAGGGTGGGTGGCTGGTCATAACCGGAGGATGCGGGATGCGTATAGTGCAGCCGCCAGTAAGGCTCATCAACAGCAGTCCTGGGATAGTCGACGCCAGGACCGGCAGGGCAAGAACGTCCCCTTGATACCGGGAGAGAGGGTGCTGGTTCGTAATTTTCGCAGGAGGGCTCAGGGTAAAATATCTCCTCATTGGGTGCCAGAGCCCTTTGTGGTTGTAGCACCATTGGGTGGTGGGGAGCCTACTTATCTAGTCCGGCCCGAAGGACGGGAGGGGCCAGAGCGTTCATTGCATAGGCGGCATCTGCATGTTTGCTATGCCCCTGTGCCCCAGGCTCCTGCAGCACCAGCCCCCGTGAACCCTTTGGGGGCAGTAGGAGAGATGGGGTGGTATCCCCTCCCCCTGAGGATTGTACCTCGGGTTATCCCGCAGGTGGCTCCAGTGGAGCTGGAGGCCCCAGGTGTGGGAGGACCAAGGGAGGGGGAGCTAGCCAGAGGTCATGTTAGGACAACCTCCTCCGATTGTTCAGGGCAGAGAGATCCGGAGGTCTCAAAGAGAGAACAAAGGTATGGGGCCTTTACGGTATCCAGATGAGTGCTAGGAAATTATCCGGCTGAGGATGGTGGTCGGGACGACTAGTTGTTTAGTGGGGGGGAGTGTCAGAGGGTGCCAAGGCTCCGTGTGTTTTTCTAATTTTGTTGTTTGCACTTGTATTGTTTTTCTATTTTGGTTGTTAATTTAACCCTTATATTCACTAATTATTTATTTTCACTAATTGTTTCTTTTTTTCACTGATTTGGATTGATTGATTGTTTCACTTGTTTTCACTTACACAAACGAACGGGACACTGACAGCAAATGCGGCACACCTGCTTCACTGGGCAACGCCCCACCCTTCACTCACAGCCATTATACCTGTCAGCACTCAGCACTAGATAAAGGCTGGACTGACCGGAACAAAGGGGGCGGCGGAGAGGCAGACGCGGAGAAATGGCAGCAGCGATCGCCAGCGGGGAGTGACCGCAGGGCTGCAGGACGGGCAGACAGTAGGCTGTGGACTCCAGCACACAGGCTGTGAGGATGCCAGCCGGTGGGAGTCGAGTCTGTGCAGCACTGCCAGTTGGAGGACAGGGCTGCTGCAGTCTGTGTGCCTAGTACAATTGAGAGATTTAAATTGGATTACTACGGACAAAGGTCGATCGAATTGATAACATAGCTGGGGTTGTATGCACTAGTGGACTTATTATTATTATTATTTTTATTTCTTAGCAGATGCCCTTATCCAGTGCAAAACAAAGTGCAAAAATACAGTTAAGTAAAGGCATCAATCATTACAAATTCAATTTACATAAAACATAGCAATACAAAATATAATACATTTTACAACTTCCAATTTACACAGGCAAGTACAGTAAGTGAGGTCATACATCCTGGACAGTAAAACTAAGTGCTGTCAAGATGTAGGGTTACAGTCAAGGGCTATGGGAAAGGGAGCAAGGAGGAAAACAATCAAGAACGCAAGAAGCATAATAAAACTCTGTGAAGTGCTATCTAACAGGGATTAAAAGGACTAATATTATAAGTACAGTCTGAAAAGATGTGTCTTGAGTAAGCGCCGGAATGAGGTCAAGGACTCTGCTGTTTTGACTTCGGTGGGAAGGTCGTTCCACCATTTAGGGGCCAGGGATGAGAAGGAGCGAGCTCTGGAGGAAGGGGAGTGGAGAGGAGGTAGAGTCTACTGGCACTGGAAGACCGCAGTGGTCTGGAGGGGATATATGGAGAGACGAGTGTCTGAAGGTAACTTGGTGCAGTGTGGTCGAGACAGCGGTAGGTGAGGGTCAATGTCTTGAACTGAATGCGTGCTGGTATCAGGAGTCAGTGGAGGGAGCGGAGGAGTGGAGTAGCGTGTGCAAAGCGGGGCAGAGAGAATATCAGACGAGCCGCAGAGTTCTGGATGAGCTGGAGCGGGTGGGTAGTAGTTGGAGGTAGGTCGGCCAGGAGGGAGTTGCAGTAGTCCAGGCGGGAGAGGACCAGTGACTGGACGAGCAGCTGCGTCGAGTAGTCGGTGAGGAAGGGACGGATTTGGCGTATGTTGCTCAGGACGAATCTGAATCTACAGGTGCATGTCAGTGTGGTGATGTGCTGAGTGTAGGAGAGCGCAGGATCGAGGGTGACTCCAAATTATTAGCAGAAGACGAAGGAGAGAGTGTGGTGGATTCCAAGGGGATCGAGATGGAGAGGTCAGCAGATGTTGAGGAAGAGTGGGGGGAAATCAGAAGATCCGATTTGGAGAGGTTGAGCTTGAGGTGGTGTGATTGCATCCAAGCAGAGATAGCAGACAAGCAGGAAGAGATGCGAGAGGGGATGGGAGGGTCAGACAGGAAGATCTAGTCATCATCAGCGTAAAAGTGGTAGGAGAAACCATGGGATGTGATGAGGGGGCCCAGGGAGCATGTGTAGAGAGATAACAGGAGGGGGCCCAGGATGGAGCCTTGGGAAACGCCTGTGAGGAGAGGTTGGGGGGTGGATGAGGAGCCTCGCCATGTCACTTGGTAGGACCGGTCAATGAGGTAGAAGGAGAACCAGGTGAGAGCAGTCCCAGAGATCCCAAGGTCAGCGAGGCAGGAGAGGAGGATGGAGTGATCAACGGTGTCAAATGCTGCGGAGAGGTCAAGGAGGATGAGGACTGAGGAGAGGGAGGCTGTCCGAGCACAGCTGAGGGAGTCAGTGACTGCCAGGAGAGCCGTCTCAGTGGAGTGAGTTGTGCAGAAGCTGGATTGCAGAGGATCAAGGAGTGAGTGTTGGGACAGAAAGTCCCAACGGTGGATCGCCCACTCGAGAGTCTTTGAGAGGAAGGGAAGTAGGGAGACAGGGCAGTAGTTCTGAGGAGAGGTGGCGTCAAGGGTTGGTTTCTTGAGGAGTGGGATGACAGCAGCTTGTTTAAATGCAGAGGGGAAACTGCCAGAGAGGAGTGAGGAGTTGAGGAGGGAGGAGATGAAGGGGAGAAGATCAGGAGCGGTTGCTTGGAAAAGACGAGAAGGGAGAGGGTCCAGGGCACACGTTGTGGGTTTGTGACGTAGGAGGAGAGCAGAAACTTCAGCATCTGAGAGGGGTGAGAATGAAGAAAAGGAAGCTTGATCGGTGGGAGGTTTCGGTGTGATGGGAGATGAGGGTGAAGTAGTGAAGAGCTTGCGGATGTCTGCAATCTTGGAGGAGAAGTAGGCGAAATCATCAGCAGTGAGAGATGGGGGAGGAGGAGGGGGAGGGGGGGCAAGGAGGGAGGAGAAGGTGGAGAAGAGTTTGCGGGGGTTGTTGACAGTGGATTCAAAGAGAGATTGGAAGTAAGACTTCTTGGCTGAGTTGAGAGAGGACGAGAATGTGGACAGTAGAGAGCGGTATAGTTTGAGGGCAGCTGGGAGTTTGGTCCTTTTCCACTTCTTTTCGGTGGCACGCGGACTAGTTTGGGTTGCACGGAGAACAGCAGAGAGCCAAGGCTGAGGAGGGGAGGGACGGGCAGGACGAGACGTGAGAGGACAGAGAGAGTCAAGGGAGGAGGTGAGGGAGGAGAACAAAGAGGAGGTAGCACAGTTGACAGATAGATGGGAAAAACAGTCAATGGAAGGTAAGAGAGTGAGGGGAGTGGAGGCAAGGGTGGAGGGGGAGACAGAGCGGAGATTACGGCGGAAGGTGACAGAGGGAGTGGGTGGAGAGGAGAGGGGAGGGAGGGAAGGGAAAGGGAGAAGGAAATGAAGTGGTGGTCCGAGATGTCCATGGGTGTCACGGAGAGTGTTGAAGGGGAGCAGCCTCTAGAGAAGATGAGGTCTAGCTGGCGGCCAGCACTGTGAGTAGGGGGAGACGGGGAGAGAGAGAAGTTGAAGGAGTGAAGGAGAGGAAGAAATCTGGCACAGTGGGAAGGGTTGGAGAGGTGGATGTTGAAGTCTCCCAGGAGGATGGTAGGTGAGGACAGTGAGGGGAGAGAGGAGAGAAGAAAGTCGAGTTCATCCAGGACGGAGGTAAGTGGACCAGGTGGACGGTAGAGAACTAGAAGGAAGAGGTGAGAGGGAGAGGTGATTTCCACTGCATGGAATTCAAAGCTGTGGGTCGAGAGAGAGGGGGGGACAGAGAAGAGGAGAGAAGGGGAGAGCAGGAGCCCTGTTCCTCCTCCCCGCCCGGTAAGACGAGGGGAGTGGGACAGGACAAAGAGAGAGGATAAGGCAGCAGGGGTGGTAGCGTTGTCTGGGGAGATCCATGTCTCGGTGAGAGCGAGGAAATCCAGAGACTGGTGGGAGGCGAAGGCGGAGATGAAGTCGGCCTTGTTGGAAGCTGAGTGGCAGTTCCACAGGCCTCCAGAGAGTGGAGTAGTGGGGAGGGAGGAGGAGGGGGGGGAGAGGCAGAGAGATGAGGTTGGAAGGATTAGGGAAACAATGGCGCGCAGGTGCATGCCGAGAGGAAGGAGAGAACAGGACAGGAATTGGAGAGATTGTCATGGTTGCCTGTTGTTGCTGTTGCTGTGCAGCGTCTCCTCGCAGTCTTCTCCTTGCTGGAGTCGTTAACTGAATCGTGTTCGCCCTCATACTGATTGTCTGCAGATTGTCCTGCACACCATTCCTAAAACACAGCCTGAAACACCGTCCAGCTGTTCATAAAATTTTAATAACATTGGCTGCTACGATCCGATTATTATCCTTCAGTTTATTTTAACTAGTCACGGCACTGCACCGGTCCTGTGAAATCCAAGTGTTTAATGCACTCGGATTTTAACTGTAAGCAGTCATTGTTTCTATACGTGGATTTCACTCTATGCTGCTAATAAAACTGCAATTTCTTTGTGATTGCACACGGCACTTGAGATTATATCTTCCGACACAATGTATGGGATCTCTTCCCTTTGTCTACAAGTCAAGCACACACCTCCAATTCTGAAAGCGAAATCATGTCCTCAGTGGGGACGGACGCTTACGGACACGTCTAGCACCAGATTGTTAACCGTCCACAAAACACGGACGCGTCCAGACGCTTAGCCAGTGGAAACACCCGTTTAAGTGTCCTCTTGCCCAGTTGTGCACCGGGGCCACCCACTCCTGTTTCTATTATGGTTAGAGCCAGTTTGCACTGTTCTGTGAAGGGAGTAGGACACAGCGTTGTACGAGATCTTCAGTTTCTTGACAATTTCTCGAATGGAATAGCCTTCATTTCTCAGAACAAGAATAGTTTCAGAAGAAAGTTCTTTGTTTCTGGCCATTTTGAGCATGTAATCAAACCCACAATTGCTGATGCTCCAGATACTCAACTAGTCTAAAGAAGGCCAGCCGTATTGCTTCTTTAATCAGCACAACAGTTTTCAGCTGTGCTAAAATAATTGCAGAAGGGTTTTCTAATGATCAATTAGCCTTTTAAAATGATAAATTTGGATTAGCAAACACAACGTGCCACTGGAACACAGGATGATGGTTGCTGAATGGACCTCTATATGCCATTATATAGATATTCCATAAGAAATCTGCCATTTCCTGCTACAATAGTCATTTACAACATTAACGTTTCTACACTGTATTTCTGATCAATTTGATGTTATTTTAATGGACAAAAATTGCTTTTCTTCTTAAAACAAGTGACCCCACACTTTTGAACGGTAGTGTATATATTCTAATTTAATTTACACCTTATAACTCAATTTCTCTATTGTTGTACACATAGCCCTAGATGAAAGGGGTTCAAGAAAAAACTCATTTACACAGTGTGTGTGTGTATATATATATATATATATATATATATATACACACACACTGTGTAAATATATATATATATATATATATATATATATATTCATTTGCTGCTGAAAATCAAACACTGGAACTGCCATACAATGAGAAATCTGTTTAGAGAGCTTGATTTCTCTCCTCTTTTACTTTATTCATCATATCCAATGGCAACAGTATACCCAGCATAAACACTTGCTATGTATCTTAAAAACACACCAACACAACATACTGCATATTGATTTATTATAGTATTTATTATACCATTATAAATATATATAAACAGTACAGCTTCTGAACAGTATATTTCTTTAGTATACTGTATATTAAATTAATTGCATTCTGAGGAATCAATATTAATATTTTACTAAAAGTAATTAAATAAACAATGAAACTTAATGCTATGTATAATCCAAATGCCTTTCTAATTTGATAAAAACATTCCAATTTTGTATCCACAACATTTCAATTACAAAAGGCAACACTTTTGTTCAAAATATTATTTTCTTATTCAGCACATTTCTACCCAAGACAAGATAATAGAACATAATCAAGTACATAATCATTACAGTTATTAGAAATGTTAAAGAAAGGTGATACAATTCAGCACTTACTAAAATAATATAATTAAAAAAAGCTTCAGTGTTTTTTTTAGTTTAGTGGTCTTTCTGTTTATATAAATCTCTTCAGCTGTGCTCTCAGGCAAAGGATGGTTTGCATTAAACATTACTGTAATGTAAATGGTAAATAATAAATGCAAATAAATCTACCATTTACCCTAGGGTGCACTTTAATTTATTTCATTTACTCTGATGTTTTTTTTTTTTTTTTTGGTCTATGTGTGTATTCTTTTTTCTTTTTTTCTAGTACAGCTCTCCAATTAGTATTACATTTCTGTTTAATTATCCCATAAATGTTAAGTATAATTGGCACAGGAAATTATCACAATAAAACACGGCTGACTAAAATGGAAAATCATGACTACATACAGTTATTTTGCATGCATGGTATTTTAAAGCCCATGTTCAATAGCTTCCTTGCCTGAACAAGCAGCTCTGTTCATTATTTCCCATTAACATCAAGGTGAACAGGATATGTGGCGAAGGTTCAGACTATTCCCAGGTGTCGTCTTCCCTTAGGTGTACTTCCGTTCTCCCCCCACCAAAGAGGTCAGCTCCTGCCACCACATTCAAAGAAAGAAAGTTCAAAACACTGCAGGGAACATCACAGATCTAAGAAAGCACCATCACTAATAGCACTGCACAACAGCTTGCATTGTCTCAAATCGTATTCAGAGTTGCCAATTATATTGTTAACAACAAATATGTTACAGCCAGTCCATGAACAGCTAAAATCAAAATTTTTACTTTTATATGCAATCTTGCTCCCACATGCAACACCAAGGCAATTAGTTTATTTTCACTCTGCAATTCAATAAAGAAAACAGTAGAGCTAAGGTATCGGATGAAGGTTGAGGTTTTCTTAGCTCTCTGTGAAAAAACAGCAAGATTTTGCAGTGTGGTTGTTGTGCCTGGAACAATATAACGATAGGTTGTGAATGCAACCACGGTTTATCTGAGAAAAGAAGCACTGCCCAAGGGGGAAGGGTTTCAGTGCGCATCTGCTGGAACGTATCGAAGACATTTGTTTATCAAAGCTGCCATTGGCCCCTGTGCCCATCACTCAAACAGGACCCTTCCACTTCCTGTTTGTATTAAAGGTGACGTCTGCACAGACCTGCTGACAAAGGAACTATGTACAATGGTGGGGTACAGGATGAAAACACATGCACTCCCGCCTACAAAATGAACTATATACAACTCACAGTCCGATAGGAAGGGAAAAAGGTTCTGCGTCATTTCAGAAGCAGACAGGGATAGAAAAGTCAAGAGCCAGTGCCTAATAGGCTACTGAAGCTGGATTCCCAATAGAAGGAACCAGTCCCGTCACATCCAGCCTGTACAACTGAACAAAGGTGTGTGGCGAGAAATGTCTGCCAGTGGGGCACCTTGAAAAAGGGCCCATGACGTGGCTACACCTCAAGTCGAGTGGGCCACCAGGTGTTCATGCTCTGGGGCTCCAGCCGACTCGTAAGCCGTGGTAATGGTGTCCACAAACAATTGGTCTGTGTGCTGAATGTCTTTAGTGCGCTCCAAATAGCACCTGAGAGCCGGCACAGGGCACAGCAGGTGCAGCCCACTCTCCTCCTCCGAAGAGAAGGGAGGGAGATGGAAAGCCAAAGCGTAACCCTGAAACCATCTCCCGGAAAACCGAACGGACAGGGCATATAACTAGCTCATGCGTTTTGCAGACATGATCAACAACAAAATCGCCATCTTCAGTGATGCTAATCTGATGTTAACTGATTGTAAGGGCTCAAACAGGGCCTTGGAAAGTACATCTAGCACTACATCAAGGCGCCAAGCAGGCAGGGCAGGGGCGTTGGTAGGCCGCAGCTTGCGCTCACCTTTCAGAAACTGTGCTGCCAAAAAATCTCTATCAATCCTGACATGACATGAGGAGATGGCGGCCAAATAAATCTTGAGCCTAGATGGGGACTTGCTCTGGTCCAACAGCTCCTGCAGGAATTGCAGAATGACACCTATATGGCACTTAACTGGGTCATGAGACTTCTCCTGACACCAAGTTTGAAAAGTCCGCCAGCGGTAGGAGTACTGCGACCTCATAGAGGGAGCTCTCACCAACTGAATAGTGGCCACTACTGCGTCCCACAGACTCCAAGCCATCAGGCGATCCTGCTCAGGGGCCAAGCCCTGAGCTTCTCCAGAACCACGGGAAGAAGAGGGAACGGTGGGGATGCGTAGAGGAGACATTAAGGACACTAATCGAAATAGACATTTATTATTAATTATTCTGTGTTAAAGTACGCATACAGTATATGCACACACTAATGCATAATAGTATATTTAATATTGTTGGTTACTGTGGAGACTGTACATTCATTCATGGCATTTGCTAGTCAGTTTGACAAAAATAAAATTAGATTTGTTCCGGTTTGGTGGCTGATACATTTGTGTAGTGGTTTTTTAGGGAAGCATAACAACAACATGAATTTCTTTAAAAGTTGCAGTAACTTCTGTTATGTGTAATTAATTTTCATAATTGCTTTGAATCAGATTTTTCTTTTACAATAGTTAAGCATGTGTACAGAGTTTGAATTTTTTAATTGTTAACCAACAGTTTGTATTATTTCTGTATTCACCTAAATATTAAAAATAAAGGAATTACATAATTCATTATGTATAGGAGTGCATTCATTATGAGTGCACTTTTGTAAAGGTCATAAAGCCATGTATAGTTATATGATTTATTATTAATAATAATTATAATAATTAATGTGATTTTGGAATTTAAGTTTTACTGTGTTGTCCTGACCTGTCTCCTATCTATAATTCACTAACAATAATAATAATTTCTACAATGCACATGTATGGAACATATATTATTTATATTATGAAAGGCTTCAGAATGAGTTATACCTTACTAGAAAAGTAGTATTAAAAGCATAATGATATTTGCACTACTGAATGATGCAATTGGAATCCATTCCTCATCTCTTGAATGCTTGTATTTAGTTTTAATCTGTTTTAGTTATTTAATTGTGTTTGTCTACAGCACTTAAATGGTTTGTTCTTTTACTAACATTGTAATCTTTGAAATGCAATTTGTTCAGAACTAAATCGTGCAAATGATTGAAGCCATGGCCAAAGTAAACTTTGGATATGCTAGACAGATACAGTACAACCATTCTTGCAGTGATAAGTACTGTGGTGTTTAATTTTATTTATTTAGAAAATTAAGAACTTTGAATTTAACAGCAATTTTCAACTCTTTCCACATTTTTGCAATTGGATTGAGGTCTGGGCTTTGATTGGTCCACTCCAGGACATTGACCTTCCAGGATTTCTCTGTACTTTGCTGCATCCATTTTGTTATTTATCTTTACAAGGTTTCGAGGCCCTGATGCAGAGAAGCATTCCCATAGCATGATGCTGCCACCACCATGCTTCATGGTAGGGATGGTGTTCTTAGGATGATGTACGGTGTTAGGTTGTGCCAAACGAAGCGCTTAGCTTTGAGGCCAGAAAGCTCTATTTTGGTCTCATCAGACCATAGAATCTTTCTCCACTTGGTCTCAGAGTCTCCCACATGCCTTCTGGCAAACTCTAGCCAAGATTTTATGTGAGTTTTTTTCTTTCCCATAAAGGCCACTTTTGTGAAGCACCCGGGGTATTGTTGCAGTATGCACAGTATGTGTCTCCCAGCTCAGCCATGAAAGAAGTATAACTCTAGACTATAACTTTAGAGTTGCCATAGGCCCCTTGGTGACCTCTCTGACTAGTGCCCTTCTCGCCCAGACACTCAGTTTTTGAAGATGGCGTGATCTAGGCAGATTCACAGTTGTGCCATATGCTCTCAATTTCTTATTAATGTACTTTACTGTGCTACGGGGTATGTTCAATACCTTGGAAATGTTCTTATATCCTACCCCTGATTGGTGCTTTTGAAGAACCTTATTCTGGATTCGTCTTCATGATGTAGGTTTTGTTAGGAATTGTACTAACCAACTGTGGGACCTCCCAGAGACAGTTGTATTTAACCTGATATCATGTGACACACCTTAATTGCACTCCAATGGACTCCATTCAACTAATTACGAGACTTCTAAAGACAATTGGTTTCACCACAGCTCAATCAGGTGTGTCATAGCAAAGGGGGTGATTACTTATGCATTCAAGTTGTAGGTACACTTATAAATTTCAGTTAAAGAAGTGAATTTAAGTATCACCTTATCAAGAATCCTAGAATCTTGTAGAACTCAATTTCTGCAATAATTGGACGCAGACACCAATTCCAAAGATAAAAACAAAGATAAAATGTAGCACCACACTAGTTATACAAAAAGGGAAAAACTAATTAAAATTCACTCAAGATCAACAAATCAAAGACAAATGACTTCCGTGACCAAATCAAAGACCATGGAATTGCATATGATGACACACAAAATGTTACACAAAATTACAAACACATTTACTACAATACCGGTTAGTAAGACGAAGGCGAGTCTCTCATTGGTATTGCTGGTCGGACATTAAATAACTACGCAGGTTAGTATTTATGTCAGGTAACTTCTCGTTATATATATATCAGTCTCATTTACGTTTGGGTGCCGAGAAAGATCCTATCATTTCCTGTTACCACAATTCTCCCTAATTGATTACTGTTCAATGATTAAGGATATGCAGGGCCATGTATAATCTAGTGTCTATTAACTTGTGTCAATTTCACACTAAACAGTTAAACAAGAATGAGAAGATATTTTTCGGCGTTGACAGATTTTATTTCTAAAATTGTCAAACAAAAGTTTAATACAGCACTCATTTATATTTAAGAAAATATTAAATGATACTACACATTCTGAAGTTTATGACTCACAGAATAACATTTCTAATTGATTTCTCAATATGTCATGAATGATAAACTCCAAACTGTTAACTTATCTGAACTTCGTTGCAGAGAGGCCTCTCTGCCTTCAGGATCAGATAAAAGCACACGGCACGAGGTCCGTGTGGTTTGGAACAAAGGCAGTCCGGTTCGGCTTTGTCCAATAACTTCCACTTCAGTTAATGCACCTGTCATTTTAGACTGTAATTTTAGTCTACACATTTTTATTTTATTATTATCACCATTATGCATTATGTCTGATGCCAAATGGTAACATCAATTAGTGGATAGTTGCAAAACATATTGATTGACTTAATTGAAAATGTATTTGAAATCAAGTCACAAACAGCTGTTGTGAACTTCAAGGTCACAAATTACTTTAATTCACATTTTCAGTTTGAAGTCTCTCTTGAAAATGTGTGAAATAAGAATAGAGTTACAAGAACAGTATAGAAGCAAATTGTGGACTTTATTCAATTGCAAAATATAATCCCAAAGTTGCATTTTCATTTATGCATGCGTTATTTAGGTCAAAATGCAAATAAAATCATCCCATTTGTATTTTTATATTCCAGTGCGCACAATATTAACTCCTGCCTGCAGTGCCCACAGTGCGCTCTGCTACGGTTACGCTTGCCCCCCCACATGTGTGCACATGACCGACAGGGAAGAGCAGCAGAGCGACACCCATGGGCTCCCTCCTCCTCTTCAGCATTATCCCTTGTCTCCACCCCGCAAAGCCGTCGGTGACGGAGGGCAGGCTCCGCGGACATGGAACGTGATGAGGCCATCCTTGCCTTAAACAGCAGGATGGACCAAATCTGCGCTCTCCTGGCAGCACAGGCAGTGCAGGCAGCGCAACAAGTGCCCCCCCACACCATGATGCTCCAGCTAACACCACTCCAGTGGAGACTGACGGGAGTCTGTCTGCCCCATCTCAGAATGAGGGCAGTGGATGGGCCAGCTGGGATGAGGACCACCTGTCTCTGGGTCCGCACGAGGACTCAGAGCTTGAGACAGAGCTCATGGAGGAGTTGCTGGTTGCTCCCACCCCTCCTCCGTTGAGCGTGGACACCCCTCCTGCTCCTACGGGACAGGACAGGGAGTTCTGGGCAGTCATCCAGAGGGCTTTGGAGTCTCTCCAGCTCCCCTGGCCCTCTGATCCTGCTCCGCCGAGCTCCAAGTTCAAGAGGCCCTGTACTTGGGCCATCAGAGCACCATGGTGCATCACCAACCCCACCCCCTATCTCTGAGATAGCAGCGGCGGCTGACCAGCTCATCATGGTGATGCGCCAGGAGGCAAAGGCAACTGGGCAATCCCTGGCAGCCATTGTGGCAGCGCTCTGCCAGCTTTGGCTGTCCCAGGCACGGCGGGTTCCTGAGGTGGACAGGACTTGTCTCATGGACGCCCATATCTCCCCAGGCTTCACTTTTCTCCAGGAGAGGGAGCAGTCCCTGCAGCTGGCTCGGGTTTATCCCATTCCACCCCAAGCCCAGCAGCACAGGTACAGTCTGCGGCAGCTCGCCAGCATCTCACTGGCAGGCAAGCACCCCTCCAGGCTCACTGCACTGTCCCCCGGCAGCCCACAGCAGCTCGTGGTAGGAGGGGACCCAGCCCGACCCCACCCGGTTCGGCAGGCCGGATGTGGATCTCTTTGTCTCGGCAGAGTCCACACACTGCCCCACTACAGTTCTGCTGTGAGAGTGGACTTGTTGTCCCAGGTGCAGGGCACGCTTTGGCACCCCAATCCATCGTGTGTCCGTATTGCGGGAGATGGCTCCAAGGTCACGGTACAGCCTAACCCTGTGTTTCTCCTGAAAGTGCTGTCTCCATTCCATGTCAACAGGCCTATTGAGTTGATGGCTTTTCATCCTCCTCCCTTCTCTTCAGAGCAAGAGAGTTGGCTTCACCTGGTCTGCCCTGTGCGGGCCCTCAGGTGCTATTTGGAACGCAACTAAGGACATTCGGCGCTCAGACCAACTGTTTGTGTCTTATGGAGCATGGACACAGGGCCAGGCGCTTTCAAAGCAGTGCCTCTCGCATTGGATTGTGGACATCATTACCATGACCTATGAGTCCACCGCGACCCCGGTGCCTGAACACCTGGTGGCCCACTTGACTCGAGGCGTTGCCACATCTTGGGCCCTTTATTCAAGGCGCATGGAGCTCACTGCCGCTGTTCCCAGCTGATGGTGCTCATGTTTCGCTGTCTCGCTGTTTATATAGTTCCTTGGTCAGCAGGTCTGTGGCCCGCTCTGGCTATGTACGCCATGGAGCAAGGGGACCGCTGCTGTTGTCCTCCAGTGGAGGGGCCTTGAGCTTCTCCAGTGCCCCGCTGTGTACATAGTTAATTTATTCACACGGTAAGAGCAGTAGTTGCCCTGCGTTAGCTGTGCTATTTGGCAGGTGTCAACTGCTCCTGTGTTCCACGTGTGGCACATGAGCCAGCTCCTGTTGACTAGCCAACTATGTATTCTGCTATTCCTTCATTGGGTCTGTGGCCCTACTCCTATTGGACCAGATATTGTGCAAGTAGATTTGGCCTAGCTCCTAGCTGCACTAGTAGAGTAGCCGGCCTTGCTTTTGTGAGCGGAGGGCGTAAGAGTTGACCTCTGTAGCCCCACCTTGTATATGCTGATTCAAGACAGTTCCCAGAAAGAGCGTGACTACAGTCCTCGCTCCTGGGCAGCTGAGGTTCGGCCCTACGGGGCCCCTGAGGTTACTGTCTGGAGTTGTGTTGCCGAGGCCCTTAATGGTACACCTCGGGGCAGGCTCCCTTATCAGCTCGTTGCCTCCTCCCTTGCAACTTGTTTCAATTCAGAGTATTGTACATTTACTTTTGACCCGGCGGTAGTGCTGTGTGAGGGATGGGTGAAGCCGTGTGGTGCAGCATGAACAGACCGACTCGGTCAAAAATACTAAGATAATGGAGGGCATGCCTCTCATTTTTATGCTTTTAGCAAAAATACCTCCCAGGTATGGCTAAAAACAACTGTCAATATGTAATGTAGACAAACGCACAAATTTACCATGAAAGTGTCGGCTCGATGCTGTTTGATTTACCTTTTGAAAACATGGTGTAAAGGGAATAAATGTGATTTTTACATTTCTGTTCTATGGCCCGATACAGCCATTTTGGTGAAACCTTCTACTTTAAATTGACACGCAGTTTATTTGTCAAATCATACTTCTAGTTTGTCCCAGGTTATCATGGTTTGGTTTTAATTTCAGGAGATCAGAGAGAATTGTGTGTTTCTCTCCGGGGGTAAATGGTCTATGGACAGAGGTGTTTAAAGTTATTACCCTGCTGTTGTTCTGACTCCTTATGTGTTGTTCGTGTGTGGATGTCTCAATCGGAGCCATCTTAACGGTCTCAGTTTCTCTTATATAATTTAAATAGGGGTAAAGTTTTCCTTCGCCTGGACTGTAAGGCGGACGCAATGTGGAAACGCCGAATCCACATCCACCATAATGTTCACATTCATATTCCCAGGCTTTCTGGTTTAAATCGTCCCAATCCGGGTTGTCCCCATTTAGTCATGCACCCAGCACGCTGGCACACTTTCTACCTACATTTCTCATTTTATGTATTTCGTTTTCTATCCCTTTCTGTTCATCTTTCTCTTCTTTTAATTCGGTCTCGACTTCTATTTTATCACGCAATCCTTCTACATTTCGTGTGTGTTGACCTTCTCTGTTAATAAGTTTTTGTTTGAGCGAGTGCACAGCTGTACAGACTATTACATTCGTTCTCTCTCTTTTATTTATTTGTTCCACCATGTGCGGTGTTCTCTGGATGATCCTTCAGGATCCCACCCATTTTTTTGTTTTTATCCTGTGTCTTTGTACATTTATTATTTAGAAAAATACATAGATACATTTTCAGACGCCATTATAATTATTATATTTTTATTTATTATATACACATACACATACACACATCTGTTTGTTTTGCTAAGTAGGGCAGTCTCTCGAGTCTAAAAAAAAAAACATTTCCCCACTGGCGATCCAATAAAACACCATTTATGTATTCTATTTCCCTCGGGACATCCAATAAAACATCGTTTATGGATTGTATTTCCCTGGTTTGTTGCACTCAGTGCTTGTAATAGTGTGGAACCTAGTCACAGCAATTTCTGGTTATTAGCCAATAGAATGTGACGTATTAATATGGGATGTCCTATATAGAGCTGTTGTTCAGTTTAGTTAGTTTGTGAGTTGATTGCTCGCAGATTCCATGTTTGGCGTCTCTGTACACATTCTGGACTAGGGCAAAAGTGGCAGTTTGTACTCGTCAAAAAAACAAAACAAAAACAGGTATTCTGTTTTCCTGATTTCTATAAATAAGCAGCTAAAATGTGCATCGTTTGTCGTGTGGACATATGTCAGCCTCGCCTCTAAAATATAAAAGTGCATACACATGACCGGGGGTGCACCTACAAACTCCTATGTCAGTGGTGGAAATAAATGATTTCCAATACAGACGCATATTTCTAGCAGTGCACAAATCAAGAATTGTGCATCCTCACCTGTTTCAATTACAGAGACCCACCGAAATAGATCTGTGATTGACAAGCACCAGAGACCACGTCTAGTTTGCATACAGTGAGGGAAAAAAGTATTTGATCCCCTGCTGATTTTGTACGTTTGCCCACTGACAAAGAAATGATCAGTCTATAATTTTAATGGTAGGTGTATTTTAACAGTGAGAGACAGAATAACAACAAACAAATCCAGAAAAACGCATTTCAAAAAAGTTATAAATTGATTTGCATGTTAATGAGGGAAATAAGTATTTGATCCCCTATCAATCAGCAAGATTTCTGGCTCCCAGATGTCTTTTATACAGGTAACGAGCTGAGATTAGGAGCACTCTCTTAAAGGGAGTGCTCTAATCTCAGCTCGTTACCTGTATAAAAGACACCTGTCCACAGAAGCAATCAATCAATCAGATTCCAAACTCTCCACCATGGCCAAGACCAAAGAGCTGTCCAAGGATGTCAGGGACAAGACTGTAGACCTACACATGGCTGGAATGGGCTACAAGACCATCGCCAAGCAGCTTGGTGAGAAGGTGACAACAGTTGGTGCGATTATTCGCAAATGGAAGAAACACAAAATAACTGTCAGTCTCCCTCGGTCTGGGGCTCCATGCAAGATCTCACCTCGTGGAGTTTCAATGATCATGAGAACGGTGAGGAATCAGCCCAGAACTACACGGGAGGATCTTGTTAATGATCTCAAGGCAGCTGGGACCATAGTCACCAAGAAAACAATTGGTAACACACTACGCCGTGAAGGACTGAAATCCTGCAGCACCCGCAAGGTCCCCTGCTCAAGAAAGCACATGTACAGGCCCGTCTGAAGTTTGCCAATGAACATCTGAATGATTCAGAGGAGTGTTGTGGTCAGATGAGACCAAAATCGAGCTCTTTGGCATCAACTCAACTCGTGTTTGGAGGAGGAGGAATGACCCCAAGAACACCATCCCCACCATCAAACATGGAGGTGGAAACATTATGCTTTGGGGGTGTTTTTCTGCTAAGGGGACAGGCCAACTGCACCGCATCAAAGGGACGATGGACGGGGCCATGTACCATCAAATCTTGGGTGAGAACCTCCTTCCCTCAGCCAGGGCATTGAAAATGGGTCGTGGATGGGTATTCCAGCATGACAATGACCCAAAACACACAGCCAAGGCAACAAAGGAGTGGCTCAAGAAGATGCACATTAAGGTCCTGGAGTAGCCTAGCCAGTCTCCAGACCTTAATCCCATAGAAAATCTGTGGAGGGAGCTGAAGGTTTGAGTTGCCAAACGTCAGCCTCGAAACCTTAATGACTTGGAGAGGATCTGCAAAGAGGAGTGGGACAAAATCCCTCCTGAGATGTGTGCAAACCTGGTGGCCAACTACAAGAAACGTCTGACCTCTGTGATTGCCAACAAGGGTTTTGCCACCAAGTACTAAGTCGAAGGGGTCAAATACTTATTTCCCTCATTAACATTCAAATCAATTTATAACTTTTTTTAAATGCATTTTTCTGGATTTTTTTGTTGTTATTCTGTCTCTCACTGTTAAAATACACCTACCATTAAAATTATAGATTGATCATTTCTTTGTCAGTGGGCAAACGTACAAAATCAGCAGGGGATCAAATACTTTTTTCCCTCACTGTATATAATGTTGGTTGATATGGGATTTTTCACTGGTGATATGTGGTTGTGAAACAAATATATGTTTGATTCCAAATCTGCCTGATTTCATGGAGATTTTGAGCTATGTTTTTTGACTTCGAAATGACTCAATCACGCATTTCAGGTATCCAGTTGTCAAAATCTTATGGGGGAGGACCACCAGACCCCCCACCCTGAATTACTCAGTCGTCTTTGCCCTCATTTTCAACACTGATTTTGTGCAGTGCACAGTGGGACAATGGGAAATGGTAAATACTTGAATCTAATAAGACACAAAATGCTTTGAAAGTTTCTATTATGTTTATCTATTTATGTATATCTTTAATGAATTAAAATGTAAGTGGTCTGAACCCGTTTTAATACTAATATATTATACATTATATAATACTATACATTTATTTAAACATTTTATTTTTGTACTTTGTCAAATGAATGTATTAAATATAAGCAACAGGGTATATTACTAATTCACAGAATTGTGTGTGTGTTGGAAAGGGTCATTTGAAGGTATGACCCCCTCCAACCCCCCCCCATATCTGGACCTTGACTATACCTTGACAAAGAAATTTGGACCTTGACACAAAATAGACTACCCCTGCTGTAGGGGGAGAGAGAGACATACAGAACTATACAACACAATATTTTACATATTCCATTCAAATAAATATATACATATTCATATACATATGAATATTTATGCAGAGCTGATTTGTCTTGTATTGTATTTAAATTTCTGACAAGACCTCAGGTCTTTCAGATTATATGTTGTAACACAATGAATTGTGGAAAAGTCCAAGAGAGGTGAATACTTTTGAGAATCAATGTATAGTTTCTGTTATATTTTTCTTTATCAGCTGAGTAGCATAATAAAAATGAACTTGGCCTTGCAAGTACAGCTGTCTTCACCCAACTTTGACCCTGTTTGGCATGTCATGTTTTCCAATCAAAATGTAATTATATTTATTATATTTCTAAATATGTTTTACACAACTGTTTAATACAGATCATATTAAAATACATATGTCTTAATGCTGCCTAAACATGTTCATAATTTGTTTTTAATGTAATAAGGCTAATTATAACTAACACTATTATTTTTCTCTTTTGAAATTGCTGTTCTTCTGAGTTGTGTTTTTCATTGTTGTGCAGTCAGGACTGTTCATGAAGTAGCCTATGCTTAGCAAGCCAGTTACAAAGTTTTTGTGCAGAATAGCCTAGCCTGCCTATAATAGATGGAAGTGTATTAATGAAACAAGGCCAAATAAAAGGTACAAATTAATTGACTAAATTGTGTTTTTTTTTTTAATGATTCATATGTTATTCCATATCTGCCAACACAAATGCTTGAACAATAATAAAAAAAAAACAACTGTTGTGACATCCTGGGGGGCCATGGTAAGATTCAAATCCTGGTTTCCTAAGCCACAGTCCTGGGATATATAATCGATTTTCATTAAAAAATGCTCCACAAATAAGGAGCCTTGTTAAACTGAATATATTTCACATGGAACCTCCAGTTGTGGTGTGGCCTTTAGATCAGGAAAACAGAACACTTTAAATCAGCATAAAACAAACTGTGAATAACACAGGTGTCCATTTTTTTTTTTTTTACAGTACTCCATATGGGGAAAATGGTATTGCTACCATAACAACACTAGGGAGGTTAACAAAAAACCCTTTCAAAATCATTCTTACTTTTTAAAGTTTGAGTTTAATGTTTCCCCTCTCTCTTTTCTATCTAAGTAACATACATAATTTAGATTTTTTTTTAAATTATTATTAACAAGTGATCAATATGTTAATGTATACATTTTCTTCGGTGTTCATTGTTAGCAGATTTAGTTGAAGCTTTATTTTTTAGGGCCACACATTAATTTTTAAACAACTAGTTAATGCATATTTACTATCAGTAATTGGTATTTATAAATGCACAGTAAACAGTTAACTTTTTGCTAATGTAAAATTAATTATAAATACATGTTTGTATTCATGTGTTAATACATTTTTTAACAGATAAGTGCATTTTGTAATTTATTTATTTATTTATTTATTTGTGGGGGTAGATACTAATGAAATGTGTTCCTACCATGCTTTTCTTAGTATTGAAAAATTCAAATGTTTTAACATTAATTAAGAATAAAAGGCACATCCTTAATGGAGCCTTATCTTACGCTGAGAAGGACTGAAACAAAAGTAGATAATCATCCAGTATTCTAAAAACCATTATATAGTTCACTACAAATCAAGGGTTTCTAATTAATTAAACATCTACATACAACCATTATTGTAATTAAAATCACCAATTTTAAATTAGTTAGGCAAAAAACATGCACATGTACTTATACATTCAGATAAACTTTCTTTTCATGAATTATCAATGTATCAATGGTCAGATCATTTAATTATTTATACATTAAGACAAACACATTATTTTAACTAGGGCTACTGCAATATATTTTTTGTTGCCATGAGATACTATTACTGTTACAGAGCACTGTACTTAAATGTAGCTTTTAAAGGTGTATTTTAAGCACATAGCATTTCAACTGCAATGACTACACCAGCAATAGTTTTTATTGATCTCTTTTAATATTTAAGTACCAGTGGTGTTATCAACATATCTTAAACTTAGTCAATGGTATGAGAGATAAATATATATATATTGGTTTTTCAGTGTACAAAATTGTTAAGGAGGCACTAAAATGTGCTTTTTAATTAGATAAACTACGTGTTCTGGAAAATACATGTATGTTTCCTTCGGCATCTATCTAATCCAAGAAAGCCATTTTAATTTTCTTATAATATTAAATCATTTATGAAGCCATGAATGGTTGAATAAACACAGCCATGGAATTTAAAATAAATAGATTCTTTAAATAATCATCATCATCTTTTAAAGCTTTATCCAAAAACTATTTTATGTATATATGAACATGTAGCAGCTTCTTGGTCTATTGGACTTTAAGGGACTTTAGAAAACCCCAATTTCATCAATAGTGAACAGTTTTAAGTAAATTAAAATTGGTGACTATTGATGAGCCTTGCTTTTTATAAACTTATTTGTAGAACTATAGATAGAAAACAAGAGTTACTGGTTATATTTGATATATTTTATTTTTTGGGGGGAAACAATCCTGTTTTTTATATATCCCATTACCTCACAATAAGGTAGCCAGCTCCAGTCATCAAGGGCCGCAACCCAGTTTATTTTGCAGGGAGTGCTGTCAGATGCTTATTGACACATATTTGATCCTCTCTTATCCATAAAAACAAGGATCTTTGTTCTTTCATGGTAATAGGCAGGCATGAGGAAAAAAATGCTGTCTAGCTATCCCGGGTAGACATTCCCATCTTCAAAACACATCTGAAGCCGGCTCGAGTGATTTTCCCTTAAAATAAGGATAACATTAATTATTAAGTGTGTCCAGGAATGTGTATCATTTCTTTGAACTGTGCAACAGCTTTGTGGAGACGGGACGCAATAAGCTACAGCCTTCCCCTCCTCCCCATCTCCCTGCTACTAGCAGGACATCAATGCCATTACTACCCTTCAATGTTTCTGTAGATTTATTCTGGATAATAAATAAAGAGCAGCATTAGCTCCACACAGAATAAATACATTCATGGTAACAGGAAGTGATGGGATACAAAACAAGTTTTATTAGCAAATGTTTGATAACAAACAAATATATTGCGTAAAATCTAATTATCACCATGGACTTCTTGCAGAAACAGTGAAACACAAGGCAAATTTATACACCATTTATACTCTGATTTCCTATTTCATATAAAATCTCTCCATATCAAATTTAACAATCAGTAGATGTCTTCAAAAAGATCTTACGATGTGCAGAGTTGATGCATTAAAACCTTTGCTGAGATGAGAAAATAAGTCTTAATACACATGGGAGGGACACTAAAATCATGAGGATTGTTTTTTTTTTTTTTAAGCACTGGGTTACCACAGTTTGATGTTTGCAGCTCCCAAAGGAATCAGTAAGTTGTATTGTATAGTACCTGTAATATAAATTGGAAAGTGAAGGATTGGGATTATTTTTGCCGTTATACACAATTTAATTTTAAACTAAACCTGGGGAAGAGAACATCCCCCAATTTCACATCAATCTTGCTTCTACATACAACCAATAAGGTATTCCTTTAGCTACAATGGATTGCATGAGTATTCACCTGTGACAGGTCTACACATAGTATAACATAATCAATGTTGGTGAGTAATGGAATACAAGTAGCGGCGTTATGTAGTCGGATTACATAATTTTGATATTTGTATTTCCATTACGAGTATTCTGATTAACTTTTTTTTTTTTTAAGAGTGAGAGATTACTGATTAGTTGTACATAATTGACATTAGAGTGTACCAGTGTAAGGGAATCTGAAGGGGTCCGTGTGTAGTATTTTTGCAACATTGTTTTTACGCATCTCTAACCAAAGAGCGGGTGATTCGGCGCCATTCTACAACAAGGAACATAACAGAAGCTGCTAGTCAGCATCCCAGCTAGTAACACACGGCTCTACAACTGTGGCCATTCCGGCAACACTGTGTGTTAGCAGGGATTTAACTCGTGGAAGTACAGGCAATTGTTAAGTTCCAAAGAAAACAAATGGAACAAATATTAAAGTGCAATACAATATGTGCCTATGGGGTAATGTACTTGTCACAGGGTGTGACTAATGGGTTCATGCGAAAGCCTGTTTATTTCTTTAGCACTTTTATTTTAATTATTGCGTGTACATCACTTATTCATCTATATTAACTTTGTAGAATTATTCACGGCTTCTGCATTGGCAGTAGGGTGTATTCCCTTCCTAAAGGAGGAGACTGCCTCCCGTAATTGAATAATTGAGCACAGCCGTGTTAGGTTAGAGAAACGCACCTGAAGTCACAAATGAACCCTATTTAACGAGCAGGAACTGCACAGGAGAGAAATCGGAATGCACGGAGATCAGAGGATACAGAAAAGTCCTTTGACTACGGATTGAATTGATAGTGCTGTGCTGCGAGAGGAAAAGTACAGATCAAACAGAAGGACAGTAAAGAAGCCCGAAAAAGGTAACTGAGAAGATCTAAGAGTGTTAGTTCGACGAAGTTTAACACTGGGAAACGAGATAAGGGAACACTGAGCTACATGAAAAGGACAAGAGCGCATAAAACTCTATACTGGTAAATTGCAACACGGGGAGAAGCCCAGCTGAGAAGCAAAGACCGCAGACAGCAGGGAGAGAGCGCTAGACGGACGGCATCCGCTTTTCCAAGCTACGCGGGCGCAGGGTCTCTCCAGTCGCTGCTTCATAGACCGATAAGTTACACTTTTCCCTTTTCCCCACTGCCCCTGTATGAGCTAGTTTTAAACCCTTGATGTGTGCGTCTGAGTTTAATATTTTAATTCTCTTTAGCTTTGTTCTGGACGGATTTTAGTGTTTTAAGCTTGTATCTACTAAATATCCCTAAACAAGAATACCTGACATGCTAACAGGAGCTTAAGCAGCAGTTTGGGTATAATTGAATCCCTTTGTTTTTTTTTTTTTTAGTTGGATTGTGGATTGTGTGTTGTGTGGGACGCTTTCATCCAGTGCCGACTGCCTGCCACGGGAGGACGCTGGAATCACTAATTGTTTACATTTTGTATTTGGACACTTGTGCACTTGAATATTTTTAAATTATTGTATTGGGTTTTTATTTGTTACTTTGGCTCCTATCCAATTGGTGGAGTCTGGATTCGAGTGGATGGTTTCTTTTGATACTTTGTCTCCTAGCCAAGTGGTGGAGCTGATGAATTACTTTTTTTTTTTTTTTTTTTTAACTTGTGTAATAAATCTTTGTCTAATTAAGCAAAACCTGTGTAGGACTCCTGTGTGGTTTTTGGGATGACAACTGCTCTAAACTAGTTGAAATACGAGCCTGCGCGGAGAGGTAATCGTCAAGGCTGGGACTGTCATTCATTCTGGGTCCTAGTGCCCAATAGACACTAGGTGGCGTAGATCGGCAGACTTTTTTTTTTTTATACACCGTCTGCTTCCGAGTACTAAATTAAAAAAATATAGATTTTTAAATGTGTGCAACTGTAATACAATTTATGCTTGACATACGGATTTTAAGTATAAAAAATAAGACTTCATTACACTTTTATGAAAGCATAATAAGCGAAACGGCAGCACAGAAAATCTAACCAAAAACTTTATCGATAGTTAAGATAACTTGTTACTGCAAATACAATCACAATTTAAGATGCATCCACGTACATTACAAATAGTTCTGTGCATCCTAGCTGGTTCTGTGACCTTAACAATGAAAGACTTAATATAATCCCAAAATAACAACCTACAACACGTTTATAGCCTAAAACAAATCGCACCAGCTGAATAAACTAGTCCTAACCCATAGCGGGCCGTTCCATGCTCTTTAACAGGGTGCGTTCAGGGGATCCTCACATGTCAAACTTTTATAAACTAATAGATATCACTTAAAAGAAGGTAAGACATCAATCATGTGTTACATAAACAGGATGGATAACATTCCTCACTTATTGATAGTTAAAAATAACGCCCTAATTGCATTGATTTCAATCTGTGTTTTTGGTGCTGATAAATTGAAACTGGTGATAAAAACATGGATAAAAATACATGGTGTTTAAAGCCCCTTTATTAAAACAAGTTGCTGATCCGTGTATCTTCACAGATAGAACAAAATAAACTGTAGTCTTTATAACCATTAAATGTGCTTACAATTTACAGACAAGGTACCTATTTAAGTTTTCAAGAAAATATGGTGAAACACATCAGTGATTAGCAGAAAACTGAAACCAACTTCTGCATTAAAATTACGGTGAACGTGATGCACCTTCTTTGACCTTAACACATCATTGATATGTCTGATTTAGTCAGTTTGTAAAACAAATAAGGGTATCAAGATCATGCCCAGCGCCATGGGTGGACAAAAGGGGGCAATGCCCCCTTAGTTGGAATATTGTGCCCCCTCCAGTTATCCGGTTATTATTTGTCCATGTAGAAATGTCTTTTGCATTCTTGTCGCAAAACACTTCCATAGGATCCCGATCGAAACGTCACTCTATCAAAGCTCCTATTGGGCCCTGTGCACGTCTCTCTGAACAGGTCCTTTCCACTTCCTGTTCTATAAAACGTGACGTCGGCACAGGTACATCCTCTTTTACCATTTTGCTGGACTCGAGAACGTAAGCTCACTGTGTCTGTAATAAACATTCAAACTGTGTATTTTTGCTGGCTGGCACCACTGTTTTCACTACACTCTGTCATGTGTGTTTAATTATTATTGATAATTAATCCCGATTAATCCCCGGCTTCAGTTTCGTTCACAAGAAGAACCTTTTAAAAATATTAGTAGTGTTGATATAGTGCTATATATATTCCGACTGTTTGCTGTGTTGTTTTTTTGTCCACGGGACCTTTTCCTCCACAGCAGGAGTGCTAGCAGTGGCAGCCGGGCCTCGGTGTGTCATAAGAGATCTCGCCCATGTGAGGTGCTCCTCTGCCGGCTTGTACCCGCACTACAGCCCGCAGCTGCGGCTCCACTTGTTGCAGCGGCATTTCAGTTGTTGTGTGCCCCCTGGTGCAAACACTGACCGGCGCCCCCGCTGCACGTTTCCCTGTTCACATGCATGTGCGCTCGGCGATGAGCTCCTCTTGCCACTGTGCCGCTTGCGGCCAACGCACCTTGCCCACCTGGAGTGGGGAGGTCCTATGCCGACAGTGGGCGCGATTTGGCCGCGACTTCCGGAGGTCTGCCATTCCACCGGGTGCCTGGCAATTTTCCACTCCGGCAAGTGACGGTAGGGGTTCGGTGGCACTGGATCTCTGCCTCTCCCTGAGCCTGTCTCCTCCTCCAGACATGCAGCTTCGGAGATGGTTGCGCCCCCTGCGCTTGCTGCGCCAGCTGACGCGACTGCACCTGCCACGGCACCCATGCCCCCCCTGCCTGACAGCACGTGAATGACATGGAAGAGCAGCAGAGAGCTCTCCTTGCACCCCTTCACTGCCCGCATGGTGTATTGATATAGTGGTGGACACACTTTCCCAAGCCCCATTTGAGCCACTGAACTCAGCTGAGCTGAAGCTGGTGTCACTTAAGGCTGGCAATCACCTCTGCAAAACGCTTGAGTGAGTTACACTCCCTGTCCGTACACCCATCGTGTGTCCGTTTTGCCGGAGATGGCTCCAGGGTCACGCAACGACCTAAGCCTGCGTTCCTCCCGAAAGTGCTGTCTCCATTCCATGTCAACAGGCCTATTGAGTTGATGGTTTTCATCCTCCTCCCTTCGCTTCAGAGCAATAGAGTTGGCTTCACCTGCTCTGCCCTGTGCGGGCCTTCAGGTGCTATTTGGAACATTCGGTGCTCAAACCAACTGTTGGTGTCTTATGGAGAACCAGGGCCATAGGTCCAGGCACTTTCAAAGCAGCGCCTCTCGCATTGGATTGTGGACACCATTACCATGGCCTACGAGTCCACCGGGACCCCAGTGCCTGTACACCTGTTGGCCCACTCGACTCGAGGCGTTGCCACATCTTGGGCCCCTTTTCAAGGCACCCTCTTGGCAGACATTTGTGCAGCTGCAGCTTGGGCCGCTTACATTTGCCCGATTCTACAGGTTGGACGTGATGGGACTGGTCCCTTCCATTGGCTCTGGCTCCTGCCCTTTCCTCTCCCAGTCTGCCCCTATTAAGTGCATCCTGAGGGAGCTAGTGAACCGTGTCTTCCCTTCCACCGGACTATGCCTTCCAGTTGAACACCCGCGCAAGCTGCTCCTGGATTTACTGTCAGCCCTGTCGATGTGTTCCCAGGGTCTGTCATGCAGCCTACAGGCACGTTCCCTTATGAGGCCGCCCTGTATATAGTTAGTTCATTATGCATTGTGTCGCGGTGGTGCATGCATCTGGCCTGTACCCCGCTCTGTGTGTGTGTATGTATATATATATATATATATATATATATACATACACTCACCTAAAGGATTATTAGGAACACCATACTAAGAGTACAGCTGCTTTTCCTTCATAACACATCACTACTCTCCTATATAAGTATGTTTTTTGTTTGTTTGTTTGTTTGTTCTTTAATACCACAACCTTGTATTTATGTATACACTCACCTAAAGGATTATTAGGAACACCATACTAATACTGTGTTTGACCCCTTTTGCCTTCAGAAAAGCCTTAATTCTACGTGGCATTGATTCAACAAGGTGCTGAAAGCATTCTTTAGAAATGTTGGCCCATATTGATAGGATAGCATCTTGCAGTTGATGGAGATTTGTGGGATGCACATCCAGGGCACGAAGCTCCCGTTCCACCACATCCCAAAGATGCTCTATTGGGTTGAGATCTGGTGACTGTGGGGGCCAGTTTAGTACAGTGAACTCATTGTCATGTTCAAGAAACCAATTTGAAATGATTCGACCTTTGTGACATGGTGCATTATCCTGCTGGAAGTAGCCATCAGAGGATGGGTACATGGTGGTCATAAAGGAATGGACATGGTCAGAAACAATGCTCAGGTAGGCCGTGGCATTTAATCGATGCCCAATTGGCACTAAGGGGCCTAAAGTGTGCCAAGAAAACATCCCCCACACCATTACACCACCACCACCAGCCTGCACAGTGGTAACAAGGCATGATGGATCCATGTTCTCATTCTGTTTACGCCAAATTCTGACTCTACCATCTGAATGTCTCAACAGAAATCGAGACTCATCAGACCAGGCAACATCAACTGTCCAATTTTGGTGAGCTTGTGCAAACTGTAGCCTCTTTTTCCTATTTGTAGTGGAGATGAGTGGTACCCGGTGGGGTCTTCTGCTGTTGTAGCCCATCCACCTCAAGGTTGTACGTGTTGTGGCTTCACAAATGCTTTGCTGCATACCTTGGTTGTAACGAGTGGTTATTTCAGTCAAAGTTGCTCTTCTATCAGCATCAACAAGGCATTTTCGCCCACAGGATTGCCGCATACTGGATGTTTTTCCCTTTTCACACCATTCTTTGTAAACCCTAGAAATGGTTGTGCGTGAAAATCCCAGTAACTGATTTTCTCTTAAAGGGAGTGCTCCTAATCTTAGCTCGTTACCTGTATAAAAGACACCTGTTCACAGAAGCAATCAATCAATCAGATTCCAAACTCTCCACCATGGCCAAGACCAAAGAGCTGTCCAAGGAAGTCAGGGACAAGATTGTAGACCTACACAAGTCTGGAATGGGCTACAAGACCATCGCCAAGCAGCTTGGTGAGTAGGTGAAGTCTCCCTCGGTCTGGGGCTCCATGCAAGATCTCACCTCGTGGAGTTTCAATGATCATGAGAACGGTGAGGAATCAGCCCAGAACTACACGGGAGGATCTTGTTAATGATCTCAAGGCAGCTGGGACCATAGTCACCAAGAAAACAATTGGTAACGCACTACGCCGTGAAGGACTGAAATCCTGCAGCGCCCGCAAGGCCCCCCTGCTCAAGAAAGCACATGTACAGGCCCATCTGAAGTTTGCCAATGAACATCTGAATGATTCAGAGGAGAACTGGGTGAAAGTGTTGTGGTCAGATGAGACCAAAATCGAGCTCTTTGGCATCAACTCAACTTGCCATGTTTGGAGGAGGAGGAATGCTGCCTATGACCCCAAGAACACCATCCCCACTGTCAAACATGGAGGTGGAAACATTATGCTTTGGGGGTGTTTTTCTGCTAAGGGGACAGGACATCTGCACCGCATCAAAGGGACGATGGACGGGGCCATGTACCATCAAATCTTGTGTGAGAACCTCCTTCCCTCAGCCAGGGCATTGAAAATGGGTCGTGGATGGGTATTCCAGCATGACAATGACCCAAAACACACAGCCATGGCAACAAAGGAGTGGCTCAAGAAGAAGCAAATTAAGGTCCTGGAGTGGCCTAGCCAGTCTCCAGACCTTAATCCCATAGATAATCTGTGGAGGGAGCTGAAGGTTCGAGTTGCGAAACGTCAGCCTCTGACTTGGAGAGGATCTGCAAAGAGGAGTGGGACAAAGTCCCTCCTGAGATGTGTGCAAACCTGGTGGCCAACTACAAGAAACGTCTGACCTCTGTGATTGCCAAAAAGGGTTTTGCCACCAAGTACTAAGTCGAAGGGGTCAAATACTTATTTCCCTCATTAACATGCAAATCAATTTATAACTTTTTTGAAATGCGTTTTTCTGGATTGTTTTGTTGTTATTCTGTCTCTCACTGTTAAAATACACCTACCATTAAAATTATAGACTGATCATTTCTTTGTCAGTGGGCAAATGTACAAAATCAACAGGGGATCAAATACTTTTTTCCCTCAATATTACATAGTAAATTTAGGAAATAGTACATAATGTAGGGGGTATTTCATACATGTTATTTTTCTTTTAACAAGAAACCTGAAAATGTACTAAATGCAAATAAGTAGCTCATTAGATACACTTAGATACAGTATAACAGGTGTAAAAAATGTAGCACCAATCACACCATTGTTGTTTGACCCTGTATGTGCTGAGAGGTGAAGGTGATAGAAGCACAGGGGATATTGCATATGAAACCAGGTTTGTGTTTTTCAAAATGTTGGAATGGTTTCAGAGGAAAAATCACCTTGAACCACTTCTACCCAAGGCCCCTAAATAACCCACTCTGATTTGACACTTCCGCAGCAGATTAATTTGTACACATCACAGCTGCCACAGCCCATTTCCCCCCCCCAGTAACTTTGTAATTAGCTATGCCTTGTTAGTGCTTGCGGCATGTGCATCTGCTTGATTGCAGTGAAGGATTTTAATACAGTATCACATGCAATGAAATCTATCAGGCTTTTGCAGACCTCACCCAAGCCCTTTATCAGGGGTTACTTCCACTTTTTTCTTTCTACAGTAATTATGCACATTACAGCACTAATTTAAGTAGTGCTTGTATACATATAGCACCTTGTCAATACAGGCATTGCATTTTTCATACCAGATCGGAAATCCCCAAAATCTCATTAATAACAATGGTGGAACACCTAGAACTCCATTCTCGTGAAAAGGCATTCCAGCACTGTACGGTCAGTAGTCAATTTCCCATTATAATACTATTTTATACTAAAACGTATACTACTGTTACTACTAATAATATTCATAATAATTATGTGAAATGAAATTAATATGGGCATTAGTACCAATTATTATTATCATCATTATTTGTATTATTCCATAACAATCACTCCTGTCACGAGTATTAAGCTATGAATCTTGATCAGAAAAATTGGCTACATACCTTCAATTCTCTAAAATATATATATATAAAAAAACTATGATTTTACCAAATTTCTATACCATATTTTTACCTTGATTTGACCTTCTTTTAATTTTCTTACCAGTATTTCTTATTTATATTTACTACAAAACATGCCCTCACTTGCAGACAAAGTATCTTCAGATACTTTACATTCTAGTTATTATTATTATTATAATTATTATTATTTTGCAGATAAAAATGTAGCTGCAAAAGCTCTGAAAATCTGATTATTCAGTACAATAAACCTTCAGGAAATTGTGGAATATCATTGCCATACGCTAGGCATCTTTCGTTGTACACAACCGAGTCCTGAGTCAGTTTACAAATTAAAAGGAAATGCCATTACACTTCAAGAAAATAATAAATAAATAAACAAATGACAAGACAACCTTTTATTTTTTCTTAATGGGTTACTCATGGTGACACTTTCTGCTTTAGGTCTGCTAAATTGAATTCAGTTTTAGACAGTCAAGAGATTTTTATAATTTCACTTGTTATTCCAGATTCCTATTCTTTACTTACTGCTTACTGATTTTTCTCCTGCTGTGTTAAATCTAAAAAACAAAGAGTCCAGCTGCTTTTCCTTCATAACACATCACTACTCTCCTATATAAGTATGTTTTTTGTTTGTTTGTTTGTTTGTTCTTTAATACCACAACCTTGTATTTATGTATACACTCACCTAAAGGATTATTAGGAACACCATACTAATACTGTGTTTGACCCATTTTGCCTTCAGAACTGCCTTAATTCTAAGTGGCATTGATTCAACAAGGTGCTGAAAGCATTCTTTAGAAATGTTGGCCCATATTGATAGGATAGCATCTTGCAGTTGATGGAGATTTGTGGGATGCACATCCAGGGCACGAAGCTCCCGTTCCACCACATCCCAAAGATGCTCTATTGGGTTGAGATCTGGTGACTGTGGGGGCCAGTTTAGTACAGTGAACTTATTGTCATGTTCAAGAAACCAATTTGAAATGATTCGACCTTTGTGACATGGTGCATTATCCTGCTGGAAGTAGCCATCAGAGGATGGGTACATGGTGGTCATAAAGGGATGGACATGGTCAGAAACAATGTTCAGGTAGGCCGTGGCATTTAAACGATGCCCAATTGGCACTAAGGGGCCTAAAGTGTGCCAAGAAAACATCCCCCACACCATTACACCACCACCACCAGCCTGCACAGTGGTAACAAGGCATGATGGATCCATGTTCTCATTCTGTTTACACCAAATTCTGACTCTACCATCTGAATGTCTCAACAGAAATCGAGACTCATCAGACCAGGCAACATTTTTCCAGTCTTCAACTGTCCAATTTTGGTGAGCTTGTGCAAATTGTAGCCTCTTTTTCCTATTTGTAGTGGAGATGAGTGGTACCCGGTGGGGTCTTCTGCTGTTGTAGCCCATCCGCCTCAAGGTTGTACGTGTTGTGGCTTCACAAATGCTTTGCTGCATACCTCGGTTGTAACGAGTGGTTATTTCAGTCAAAGTTGCTCTTCTATCAGCTTGAATCAGTCGGCCCATTCTCCTCTGACCTCTAGCATCAACAAGGCATTTTCGCCCACAGGACTGCCACATACTGGATGTTTTTCCCTTTTCACACCATTCTTTGTAAACCCTAGAAATGGTTGTGCGTGAAATTCCCAGTAACTGAGCAGATTGTGAAATACTCAGACCGGCCCGTCTGGCACCAACAACCATGCCACGCTCAAAATTGTTTAAATCACCTTTCTTTCCCATTCAGACATTCAGTTTGGAGTTCAGGAGATTGTCTTGACCAGGACCACACCCCTAAATGCATTGAAGCAACTGCCATGTGATTGGTTGGTTAGATAATTGCATTAATGAGAAATTGAACAGGTGTTCCTAATAATCCTTTAGGTGAGTGTATATTTATTCATACAAAACTTTGTAAAAGAGCCCTGGGGGAGATGTTTCAGTATTTGAAGTGTGACAGAACACAAGATGCTTCAAGTACAATTATGTACTGACTTCAGAAAATATAGAATTTTGTAAAAAAAATAAAAAGTATCTTAATTGAAGCATTAAGGAAGGCCATTATAGAGAGAGGGAAATAAGGGGCAAAGAAAGCTCTAAAAATGAATACTCCTTCAGCAGGTGGAACATCAGTAATTTGGCACTAATCACTTCAGCAGGTTAATTCTTTAATGATCTCTGTCTACTAGTGATGTGCAGTTCGCGAACGATTTGTTCTTTTTGAACGACTCTTAATAGTGACTCGCGACTCACCAGCACTTTTTTTAGTGACTCGTTCAATTTTATCGGTCATTCGAATGGTTGGCAGCGGATGTCTACAACATGATCATTTGCTTCATACGCAATACATAGAAAAATAGATCAATCCTCGAACATTATAAAGATATGTTTATCACTAATATAATTGGATGCAGTCTACAATAATGAATATAGTTAGTTGATGATTGATTTCATGATAAACACAGATTAATACATGCACCGAGCGTTTGCTTAAGTAAAAAAGACTCGTGAACGACCGAGTCGTTCATTTTTATCGTTCAATTGAACGATTGTTTCGTTCATTTAAACGGCTGGCAGCGGAATTATACCCGACATTACTGAATATGCAGTCCTGCAGCATACTCCGTCCAACAGCTGTTAGTTTTACGTTTGCAAAGAAAAATAGATCAAGACAATAATAATAATAATAATAATAATAATAATAATAATAATAATAATAATAATAATATTATTATTATTATTATTATTATTATTATTATTATTATTATTATGTATGTATGTATGTATGTATGTATGTATTTATTAGCAGACACCCTTATCCAGGGTAACTCACAAAATATAAGAGCAATACAAAGTGCAAAAAATACAGTGCAGCTCAAGGCATAAAACATATTACAATTATATATTACACATTACAGTAGCATTCAAAAGACATGTTTGCCACAAATATTTGGACGCATGGTATAATAATAAATGTATTAACTGATTGTTGATTGTAATGATAAACACAGATGAAATCATACACCGAGTGTTTGCTTAAGTAAAAAATACTTTTGTGAATGACTGAGTCGTTCATTTTTATCGTTCAATTGAACGATGAGCAGTCGTTCGCTTCTGGGGGCAGCGGTTGTTGGCATTGCTGACTCAAATGAACGAAATGACTCGAAAGATTCGTTCTTTTTACTGAACGACTCGAAAAGATTCAGTAAAAAGAGTCGAACCTCCCATCACTACTGTCTACATAGAATGTGACTTACGTCTGTCTCAGACATTCAGGCTTCATGGATTGTCAGCCATTAACTGACTGGTGCATCCCTGTTGTCATGAGACCCAGTGGCTTTTCAGCTTACCCCTGTGTCAGTTGACCAAGCAGTGTAGTCGTGCATTGGGTTCTCACAATAGCTGGCATAACAGGAAGATAAATGGGGAGAAATCATGAGGTTATTCATTTCCTCACACCTAATTCGAAGTTTTTTTCTGTCCTTTCATCAATCCATTGTTTAACTTTATGATATTACAATAAGCAGTGCTTATTTTTCTGTATTGTGTGTATTTTTATTGTATATATTAAGTAATGAACACAAGGGTTGTTTTTGTTAAATACAGTGTGTGTAGGTTAACAGTGACAGAGGTGGCCATGGGCAGAGGCTCAAAAAATATTACATTTGTTAAACAAAAGGTACACTGGCTATGGGTGATCCCTTGGGAGTATGCATTCTTGGCATGTGTACCTAAATCCTTTGAGAATGGACAACAGAGGAGGAAAAAATGTTCACTGCAGAACAGAGTGAAGAAGTCATTCTAACAACCTTGGCACCAAGGACATCAACCCTCATGGGAGTAATAGCCCTTCTCTCCTCAACATGCATATAGCAAATATCAATTATTTCTCATGTCAAATTAATTTGGTTTTCCAGGCACAATCTCCAGTGGACATTCAATGACAAGATACAATGGCCTGGAACACCTCCTACTGGTGGGTTGTGTGACTTTATAGATATGGCAACAACATACACTGTGAAACAAAATGCTTTCCAAATGCCTTCTCAGAGGTAAACATATCCCTTCTTACCTTGAGTGGACTGGGAAAGGTGTTCAACTGGTTCACTTAAAATGTTTATCAAAACCACATCAAACATACAAATTAAAATGTTCCTAAAAAGCCTATAAACTGTCAGAATGGGCCAGTGTAAAGAAAATCAGTGAAATAATATACTTAATTGTCACTTCTGTGACAACTGTAAAAAATAGTGCGTGTAAAGAGTTACTTAGGCTGGAATGAAATAAATTGACACACCACAATCGAAAATTACAAATTGCCAGTTGCAGTAATCACCATCTTAGTGCATGTGGACCCTGTACTGAACCTCACATGTGAGCTGAATTTCTATACTGAACAAAAATATAAACGCATCATGTACAGTGTTGTTCCTATATTTCATGAGCTGAAATGAAAAATACCAGAATACCATATGCCCAAAAAGCTTATTTCTCTCAACTTTTATGCACAAATTTGAATTCACAAAATCTCTGTAAGTGAGCATTTCTAATTTGCCAAGATAATCCATCCACCTGACCGGTGTGGAATATCAAGAAGCTGATTAAAAAGCATGATCATTACACAGGTGCACCTTGTGCTGGGTAAATAAGAGTGCAGTTGACTCTGAAATGTGCAGTTTTGTCAAACAATACAATGCCACAGATGTCTCAAGTTTTGAGGAAGCGTGCAATTGGAATGCTGACTGCAGGAATTTCCACCTGAGCTGTTGCCAGAGAATTGAAAGTTCATTTTTCTATCATGAGCCTACAAAAATGTAGTTTTAGAGAATGTGTCAGTACGTCCAACCAGCCTCACAACAGCAGACCATGTGTAACCATGCAGTAACGCTGGGGTGGACGTGCCTCTCCTGTAATCGGCATGAACACAACTGGCGATTCAAAAGTAAGGGTGGGAGAAAAACACAAAAAACAATTAATGATTAAAAACAAAGTGTGAAAGAATCAGCCAATAATGGGATTATTACCAACCTGAAACATAACCCCTTGCACCATCAGTACTATTCATGGATTCTGTCCCATTAAGACTTTGAAGAATCCTGAATTATATTAATATAGAAAACCAAAAACAGTATCTACAAACCACCATAGGAAAGTCTTTTCCTGCTCTTTAACAGTGTGCATTCAGGGTATCCTCACATGTCAAACTTAAAATAAGGTAAGACTTCAATAATGTGTTAATTGCATAAACAAGATGCATAACATTACTCACTTGTTGATACTTAAAAAATAACGCCCTAATTGCATTGATTTCGATCTGTGTTTTCAGTGCTGGTGAATTGAAACTGGTGATAACAATAACATAGATAACAATACATGGCGTTTAAAGCCCTTTTATTAAAACAGGTTGCTTCATCCGTGTATCTTCACAGATAGAACAAAATAAACTGTAGTCTTTATAAGCATTAAACGTACTTACAATTTACAGACAAGGTACCTATTTAAGTTTTCAAGAAAATGTGTTTCAGGATATCAGTGATTAGCAGAAAACTGAAACCAACTCCTGCATTAAAATGACGGTGACCGTGATAAACCTTCTTTGACATTAACACATTATTGATATGTCTGATTTATTTCAGTTTGTAAAACAAATAAGGTTATCAAGATCATGCCCGGTGCCACGGGTGGGCAAAAGGGGGCAATGCCCCCTCACATTTTATCCGGTTATTATTTGTCCATGTAGAAATGTCTTACGGTATTGTGCATTCTTGTCAGAAAACTGACGTTCATTGCGGCACATTCTGTAATTTTACTTCCCCCCATGGAGCGCACTTCACTGGCACCATCCACGCCCCCCCCCGCCACACTTCACCAGCACTATCCCCCGCCCCCCCCGGACAGCACTTGGGGACCCCCAAGACCTCAGACAATTCGAACACTGACCACACCCTCCGCTAGTTAATCAAAGACCTACTTGTGCCCCCCTGCCGAGTTCATCCTGCCACCGGGACTGATCAAGATGCAGTTTCACTTGTTTAAAAATGCATACACTACTACAAAATGCAAAGTATAAATATGCAAGAGAATTAAACTGACGCAAATCTTAATTACAATTTTAATTGTTTGAACTGTGGATACAAATAAACAATTTCAATCTGTCATCCATATTAGAATGTGTAGTACATTTTGTTTCAGTTATTGAGCTGCTTTTATTTTTTAATAAAGACAAAAAAAGTATTCCAAAAGTAATCTATAAGTATTCTGATTACGTTACTGACTTGGAGTAATGTATTGGATTAGGTTACAGATTATTTTCAAAACAAGGTAATCAGTATTCTGTAACAGAATACTTTTTAAAAATAACCTTCCCAACCCTGGATATATCCACTTTGGTATATGATTTATATTTTTGTGCCATATGATATATACATTTTGGTATGTGATTTTTTGTTTTTTCTGCTATATGATATATCTACTTTGGTATATGATTGATTTTTTATTTTATTTTTTAATTGAATGGCCCCCCATAGGTGCCTAGTTTGAACATCAAATTTTGGAATAATTCAGTCAAGTAGTAGCTACTCACTCTGTGCTATAGACTGCTTGTCCTCCCTTCAAGAGCAGCACATTCACCTTTTCCAGAGAAGTGTCTTTGGATTTCCCAGAGACAATGTACAAAGAGACCCATTGCCTTTGTGGAAAATCTAAATTGACTAAATCTCCTTATTTACACAATCATCATTCAGATTGATATTCGAAAGACCACTGGAACTTTGACCAGGCTGTCTTTCCTGGCTGTGCAGCACTTGATTCCCTGCCTGCATTCTTATCAAACCTGATTAGGATGGCCAACCAAGTATCTGAACATTCACTATTTGATATTTATGAATTTGAGAACTATTGCAATTTAAATGATTAAGAGTTGATTAAGGAATTGTGAGTCCAAATGCAATATTAGCTAATTACATAGCAGAACTGGCAGGGCAGTTGTCAGGTGGCAGGGGGGTTGTGCTGGCAGATCGTCAAGCAGGGGGTGGGGTTAGAGTTATAGTGGATGAAAGTGGGGTGGGAGCATCTCTCCAGAGCCTGTGATTTGAAAGTAATAAAACAAACATAACTAACTAACCTGTACTTACATATGACGTTAGGGTTGGATTAACAATATTGAATATTAACAGTAACCTTCCTCGTAGGTAGGATATTGTCACTGTTAAAGTTCCTTATTATGTCCCTAAGTTGCTTGTATGATACCATTTATTTAACTTCCTATTTGATCTATTATTACAGTAATTTAGCACAGTCTGTGTAGGCAGACTCAATGCATATATACTGTTCACATTGTTTAATATTATTTCAAGCAATAAGGGGGGATATTACCAAAACCATCCAGCTTGCAAAGGTTTCACAATGGAAAAACTCAGCATTTCCATTGGAGCTTCGGGCTATCTAGTAAGTCATGTTAATCACTGAGCAGGTCATGGAGGCGAGGTACAAGCAGCCATGTTAAAACATACAGACTTAAAGCAGTATTTAATACCTAGATACCACTAGGTATCTCATGGGTAAGGGAATCCATAATAACATATGGCTAATTACAGATATTTACTAATCTATGTACCACAATGCCTTACTTATATTTTGATGGAAATAATTATTCATCCAATTTAAACCCACAAACTGCTTTCAAATTGGAAAAGGTATTTTCCCATAATCAGTTTCTAACAGACATAAGACTGTTATCTCCTACTTCACAAATGTCCAGGCTTTTACATGTCATTTTAAAAAAAATTGTGCCAAAGGAGCTTCCTCTTGCTTTTCTCATGTGCAGAGGTGTGCAAATAAAACAATAGGTTGCAAATGCAATCCTGTTTATCTGAAAAAGGAAGCACTGTCCTGTTCTATAAAATGTGACGTCAGTGCAGGTTAGTCCTCTTTTGCCAGGAGCAGAACTCCCACGCAACCTTGCAACCCTTGGGAAGTGCTTCCTTTTTCAGATAACCGGGGTTGCATTCACAACCTATCGTTATCTTTCAATTTGGAAGCACTGCCCAAGGGGGCGGGGTTACTGTATAACAAAACCATCGCAAGGCAGAGAGCTGATAAGGAACCATGCCATGAGGTTTACCTCTAGGGGGCCTCGGCAACACAACTCCAGACAGTAATCTCAGGGGCCCCGTAGGGCCACACCTGAGCCGCCCAGGAGCAAGGACCGTAGTCACACTCTTACTGAGAACTGTCTAGAATCAGCATATAGAAAGCGGGGCTACAGAGTTTCAGCTCTTACGCCCTCTGCAAACAATAATAAGGCCAGCTGCTCTACTAGTGCAGCTTGGAGTGAGGCTGTATCTACTTGCACAGTATCTGGCGCGGTCAATCAAGCAACTCGTGGGTCCTCCATGCATATCATGGCAGTGGACCCCTGATCCAATAGGAATGGGGCCACAGACCCACTGAAAAGCACAACATAATACACAGCCGGTTAGTCAACAGCAGCCGAGCTGAACAACAATATACACCAATCATCCATAACATTATGACCACCTGCCTAATATGGTGTAGGTCTCGCTTTTGCCACCAAAACAGCCCTGACTTGTCGAGGCATGGACTCCACTAGACCTCTGAAGGTGTACTGTAGTATCTGGCACCAAGACGTTAGCAGCAGATCCTTTAAGTCCTGTAAGTTGCGAGGTGGGGCCTCCATGGATCAGACTTGTTTGGCCAGCACATCCCACAGATGTTCGATTGCATTGAGATCTGGGGAATTTGGAGTCAACACCTTGAACTCGTGATTCATCAGACCAGGCAACGTTCTTTCATTGCTCCATGGTCCAGTTCTGATGCTCACATGGCCATTGTAGGCGCTTTCGGCAGTGGATATGGGTCAGCATTGACTGGTCTGTGGCTACGCAGCCCCATACACAACAAACTGTGATGCACTGTGTGTTCTGACACCTTTCTATCAGAACCAGCATTCACTTTTTCAGCAATTTGAACTACAGTAGCTCGTCTGTTGGATCGGACCACAAGGGCCAGCCTTCGCTCCCCACGTGCATCAATGAGCCTTGGCCGCCCATGAACCCTGTCGCCGGTTCACCGCTTTTCCTTCCTTCAGCCACTTTTGATAGGTACTGACCACTGCAGACCGGGAACACCCCACAAGAGCTGCAGTTTTGGAGATGCGCTGACCCAGTCGTCTAGTCATCACAATTCGGCCCTTGTCAAAGTCGCTCAGATCCTTACGCATGACCATTTTTCCTGCTTCTAATACATCAACTTTGAGGACAAAATGTTCACTTGCTGCCTAATATATCCCACCCACTGACAGGTGCCATGATTATCAGTGTTATTAACTTCACCTGTCAGTGGTCATAATGATATGGCTGATCGGTGTACAATATATACATATCGCGTGACAGCAAGACCTTCATGCTGCTGATGTGCAGCACAGGAGCATCCTATACAACTGAATAGTACAGAGTGGAAGAGCTATATACACCACGGGGCGCAGGAACGAACTCAATACAGGAGCAATTGACGCCTGCTAGTTAGACCGGCTTACGCAGGGCAACATGAGCTGACAGATAAACTATATACACAGCGGAACACGAGAGACTGCTCACGTGCTTACATCTGAGGGCAGCAGCAGTGGACTATTGCTCTATGGCACACAGCCAGAGTGGGCCACAGACCTGCTGACCAAGGAACTATGTACACACTGAAGAATCCCCTTTTTAATTGCTTTCAGAAAAATCAGACTGTAGAGTAGATTGAATCAAAGCTGCTTGGAGAAAAGTAATACACACAGACACGAAGGTCTCTGTCCTTACTTCCCTAAAATCACAGAGCTTACAGTATACATACTGCGATATCCTGGACTGGGTAAGTTTGAACCAATAAGGGGGAGACAACTCCCTATCTTATGATATCCTCACTATCTTCCTGATTAAGCTTAAACACAATGTTTTCTATTTTATGCCCAAATATGGAGACATATGTAGCCATTTCGTTATTTATATTCCACACGTATCTAACGCATGTCTAGATAGGCAAAGGGGGGTTGTGTACCCACTTCCCCATCTTCTTGTGTTTTTACTAGAACGTACGTTCTGTACTAAATTTGTATTGTGTTTTTTGCAGAGAGATGCATTTGGTACAAACTGGTAGAAGCTGGTCTCATTATGTGCTCTTTAGTAACCTCATGTATGGGTGAGGTATTTGGGGCCTCTTCAACACTGAGGAAGCGAAACTCGAGTGCCATCAGCTGGAAACAGTGGCAGTGAGCTCCATTCTACACCTTTCCAGAACGGAACCACAGTCCGGCTGTTTAACATATATATACAGACGTGCTCAAATTTGTTGGTACCCCACCACAAAAAATGAAGAATGCACAACTTCCTCTGAAATAACTTGAAACTGACAAAATAAATGGCATCCACCATTGTTTGTTCCATATTTAATAGAAATCAGGCTTTGCTTTTGATTTTGTTTTTCAACATAATATGGTAAATAATAAAACAAATGAAAATGGCATGGACAAAAATCTGCACCTGTTAACAGGTAGTTTGGCCCACTCTTCCTGAGCAAACTGCTCCAGCTGTCTCAGGTTCAATGGGTGCCTTCTTCCATACTGCGAGTTTCAGCTCTTTCCATAGATGTTCAATAGGATTCAGATCAGGACTCATAGAAGGCCACTTCAGAACAGTCCAATGTTTTGTTCTTATCCATTCGTGGGTGCTTTTAGCTGTGTGTTTTGGGTCATTATCCTGTTATAGAACCCATGACCTGCGACTGAGACACTTTCTGACACTGGGCAGTACATTTCGCTCCAGAATGCCTTGATAGTCTTGATTTCATTCTGCCCTGCACAGATTCAAGGCACCCTGTGCCAGGCGCAGCAAAGCAGCCCCAAAACATAACTGAGCCTCCTCCATGTTTCACTGTAGGTATGGTGTTCTTTTCTTTGAAAGCTTCAGTTTTTCATCCTTGAACATAGAGCTGATGTGACTTGCCAAAAAGCTCCAGTTTTGACTCATCTGTCCAAAGGACATTCTCCCAGAAGGATTGTGGCTTATCAATATGCATTTTAGCAAATTCTAGTCTGGCTTTTTGATGTTTTTCTTTCAAAAGTGGAGTCCTCTTGGGTCTTCTTCCATGGAGGCCATTTTCAGTCAAAAAGCAATGGATGGTGCGATCAGAAACTGACGTACCTTCACCTTGGAGTTCAGCTTGTATATCTTTGGCAGTTATCCTTGGTTCTTTTTCTGCCATTCGCACTATACTTCTGTTCAATCTGAGGTCGATTTTCCTCTTGCGGCTGCGCCAAGGGAGGTTGGCTACGGTTCCATGGACCTTTGCATAATATTTGCAACTGTTGTCACAGACACATCAAACTGCTTGGAGATGGTCTTGTAGCCTTTACCTTTACCATGCTTGCCTATTATTTTGTTTCTGATCCCCTCAGACAACTCTCTCCTTTGCTTTCTCTGGTCCATGTTGAGTGTGGTGCACACAATGATACCAAACATTACAGTGACTACTTTCCTCCATTTAAATAGGCTGAATGACTGATTACAAGATTGGAGATGTGTGATACAAATTAAATAAACTAATTAGTTTGGAATATCACTATAATCCAATTATTTATTATCTTTTCTAAGGGGTACCAACAAATGTGTCCAGGCCATTTTAGAATATCTTTGAGGAATGAGCAATAATGAATCTCTTTTCAGAGCTTCTTTGCTTTATTCTATGACATACCAAAGGTATGCAAGTATACATGGTGCAATAGCTTTTAATTTAATCACTTTTCAGTAGGAATTAAGCATTATTTCAATGAGCTGTAAGAGTACCAACAAAATTGAGCCTGTACCACTGCAACACAATGAACAAACTATATACAGGGTGGCCTCATAAGGCAATGTACCTGGAGGCCGCATGACAGACCCTGGACACATCAACAGGCAAATCCAGGAGCAGCTTGTGTGGGTGCTCGACTGGAAGGCATAGTCCGGTGGAAGGGAAGACACAGTTCAATAGTTTCATCATGATGTGCTTAACAGGGGCAGACTGGGGGAGAAAAATCAGGAGCCCGTAGGCTACTGGGGTTTGACTGCAGCCAAAACACTGGGTTCCCAATGGAAGGGACTGGTCCCATTGAAAAAGGGCCCACAATGTGGCAATACCTCAATCAAGTGGGCCACCAGGTGTTCAGGCACCAGGATCCGAGAAGACTCATAGGCCGTGGTATTGGTGTCCACAATCCAATGCGAGAGGCACTGCTTTGAAAGCGCTGTGTCCGCGCTCCATAAAACAGAAACAATTGGTCTGAGCGCTGAATGTCCTTAGAGCATTCCAAATAGCACCTGAGGGCCCACACAGGGCCAACTCTCTTGCTCCAAAGCTCCAAACTCAATAGGCCTGTTGACTTGAAATGGAGACAGCACTTTTGGGAGGAACGCAGGGTTAGGTCGTAGTGTGACACTGGAACCATCTCCAGCAAAACGGACACACGATGGATGTACGGACAGGGTGTGTAACTCGCTCGCACATTTTGCGGTGATTGCCAGCAAAAACGCAGTCTTAAGTGACACCAGCTTCAGCTCAGCTGAGTTCATTGGCTCAAATGGGGCTTGGAGAAGTGTGTCCAGCACTAAATCAAGGCGCCATGCGGGCAGTGAAGGGGTACAAGGAGGCTGCAGCTCGCCATCAATCTGGACATGACATGGAGAGATGGCAGCCACTTTGAGCATGGCCGGGGACTTGCCCTGGTCCAACAGCTCCTGTAGAAATTGTAACATGACTCCAATGGGGCAATTAATCAGGTCTTGACCGCAGTCTTGGCACCAGGTGCTAAACGTCCGCAAGCGGTAGGAATCCTTTGACCTCCATGAGCTCCACCTCAAGCTCTGAGTCCGCGTGCGGACCTAGAGACAGGCAGTCCTCCTGTCTACTGCTCTTACCCTGGGATGGAGCAGACAGACTCCCCTCGGACTCCAGCGGTGCGGTGTGAACCGGCGGTGGAGCATCATGGTGTGGGGGGGGCGGCACCTGTTGCACTGTCTGCTGTCTGTGCTGCCTGCGCAGCCAGGAGAGTGCAGATTTGGTCCTCATCACGCTCTCTGTCCGCGGAGTCTGACCTCTGTTGCCAACGGCGTGGTGGGGAGGAGGCAAGCGATGACTCAGAAGTGGGGGAGGGAGCCCATGGGTGTCGCTCCACCACTCTTCCCTGTCGTTCATATGCACGCGCAGGGGCACACGCGGTTGTAGTGGCGTGCACTGTGGGCATGTCAGGCAGGGGGGGCCCAGCTGCTGTGGGGGGAGTAGCTGCCGTGGCAACCAGCATGGCAGCGGGTGCAGGCAGAGACGCAAGCGAGGGAGGCGCAGCTGTCTCTAGCCCTAAAAGGAGGCGAAGGGGCTTGGGGAGAGGCGGAGATCCAAGGCCCCCGTGATCCCCCATCACTGACCAGTGTGGGAGACCTTCGTACGCGGCGGTGATTGCGGCGGCTCCCGGTAGAATAGCGAACCTCCAGGTGCGCCATAGTGGACCTGGAAATTGTGGCCAAATTGTGCCCACTGTCAGAGCCCAGACAGACGGGGCATAGGATCTCCACAGTCCAGGCAGGCAAGGTTGCATCAGCCACAAGCGGCACAGTGGTGGGGGCAAGATGAGCTCATCGCCGAGTGCACACACGCTTGAACAGGGAAATCTGCAGTGAGGGCGCCAGTAGCACACAACAACTGAAATGCCTCTGCGACAAATGGAGTGCCTAGCGGGCTCACCGCTGTAAGTGCATCTCCACCCAGCAAAGTTTATGTACACAGGGGCACTGCGACACCAACCAAATGCAACTGTTCTTTTGATGGACTAAACACTGTGTATGCCAAGCACCAGGTGCTGGATATAAGTGCCACATAGGGCCGTAGGCTTAACCACACAGTGTGTGCCGGGGTTTCCCCTGGGTGACGTGGAGTCCGGGGTCCAAGGGGCCCAATTGTAGTAGACCACCAGCCGAAGCGGGATTTAAAACCAAGGCCTGTACACACGGAAAAGGAGGCTAAGCAGAGCTCGTTCTCAGCGAACCGAGAGAGTGTGATCTCCTACAGCCACAGCTGCAGGCTGTAGTGCGGGCGCAAGCCGGCAGAGGAGCACCTCACACGAGCAAGATCTCTTACGACACACCAAGGCTCAGGCTAGGCAGCCGGGTCTTGGATTTTACTATCGCTGCTAGCGCTCCTGCTGTGGAGGAAAAAGCCCTGTGGACAAAAAAACCAACACAGCAAGGAGTCAGAATATGTAAGGCACTATATAAACATGACTATTATTTTTAAAGTGTTCTATTTGTAGCCAAAACTGAAACCGAAAGCACAACTGGAGCCCTGGAGCTCTGGCTGTCCCAGGCACGACGGATTCCTGAGGCGGACAGGTTCCCTCAGTCTTTCTGAGTAGGACATTCCCTTCAGACCTGGAATAAGTCTGGTTGCTCTCCTTTGAACTGCCTCTAGAGCAGCAATATCCTTCTTGAAGTGTGGTGCCCAGAACTGTACATAGTATTCCAGATGAGGTCTAACTAGCGCATTTTACAGTCTTAACATTACTTCCCTTATTTTAAATTCTACACTTTTGACAATATACCCTAACATTCTGTTTGCCTTTTTATTGCTTCCCCACAATGTTTGGATGGAGAAAGTGAGGAGTCCAGACTCCTAGGTCTTTCTCATGCGTTACTTCATCTAGTTCTATTCCTCCCATAGTGTAATTATAGTGGACATACATCAGCCAGTTCATAATGCATCAACTTACACTACCCTGAATGCCTACAGCTTCCAATTTGAGGATCAGTCTTTGGTGTGGAACCTTATCAAAAGCTTTTTGAAAATCTAAGTATATCATATCATATGCTTTCACATGATCTACAGCCGCAGTTGCATGTTCAAAAAATGGTAATAAATTAGTAAGACGTGATCTGCCTCGTCTAAACCCATGTTGACTATCTCCAAGCATCGTCATCATTTAGAACATTTGCCACATCTTGTTCGTTTTCCAAGATACTTAAATTTTTTGCCCTTTTTCTGTTTCACTTCCTCCTTTATTTGACCTCTTGCTGTTGTAGTATTGAAAAAAGCTCTTTGCATTAGCTTTAGCTCCAAGAGCTATGTTTCTTTCTATTTCCCTCTTTGCTTTCCTGATCCCTTTCTTAAGGTCTCTTTGCAGCTCAACATATTCTTTGTATTTTGTTTTGTCTCCATCCCTTTTGTATGCGCTATACATTTTCTTTCTCTTGATATTTTTTTTGCATACTTCTATTAAACCATTTTGGCCAATGTTTGTTGGTCCTCAATTTGGTAAGTTTTGGTACAAATTTCTCCTGAGCCTCAAGTAGTATATTCTTAAAATATAACCATCCATTTTAAACTGAATCTGTATCCAGTGTTCTCCAGTCTACCTCTTCTAAGTGCTGCCTCATACCTTCAAGGTTTGCTTTTCTAAAATTGTAGACCATTGTTTTAGACTTGGTCCTTGTCTTTTGAAAGAATGCCTCAAAAACTAACCATATTGTGATCACAGTTTGCCATTGGTTCTCTAACTAGTGTCCCTCTGACTATATCTTGGTCAATGCACGCTCTCTCCCTGGTTGGTTCCCTGACAAATTGAGTTAGAAAGCAGTCATTTACCATCTCAACCATTTCTCATTCTGCTTCTGTAGTCCTAACTGGGCTTTCCCAGTCTATGTTTGGGAAATTGAAGTCCCCCATTATAACACCCACATCCTTGGTACATGCAGTCCTGATTACATTGTACAATGCAACATATTGCTGAATATCTGTGTTGGGTGGTTGTAACACACTCCTACCACTAATCCTCCAGATCTTTTATTCAAAGGTTTGACCCACAAAGATTCTGTTCTGTTACTGGGATCTAATTTCAGTTCTTCTGCCTCAATGTAATTTTTCACATAAAATGCTTCCCCACCCCTTCTTCGATTTGACTGTCTCTTCTAAACTGTATGTATCCTTTCAACGTGTATTCATCCCCATCATTTTCTGTAAGCCATGTTTTCATCACTCCTACAACATCATAGTCACACGCCAGCACTGTGGCTTCTAGGTCTAACATCTTGTTCCTTATACTCCTGGCACTGAGGTACAAACATTTCAGGACTTTCCTACTAGCAGTTTCCCTTTGTTTTCTTTCCTTAGTGGAATATCTCCCATTGTCAGAGCTCCCTGCCCCCCTGGTCCCTAGTTTAAAAGATTCTCAATTACTCTGCACATATGCTCTCCCAATGCATTAGCCCCCTTTCTGTTTAGATGTAGACCATCCGGTTTGTACAGGTCCCATCTATCCCAGAAGAAAGACCAATGCTCCATAAACCTAAAACCCTCTTCCCTACACCAAGATTTCAACCACATCTTAAACTTTCTAATCTCTGCCTGTCTCCCTGGCCTGGCACGTGGTAACGGAAGTATTTCAGATAAAACTACCTTGGAGGTTCTGCTCTTTAGTTTTGTTCCTAACTGTTTAAATTTGTATTGCAGAACCTCTGTCCTACCTTATCCTATGTCATTGGTTCCAATGTGGACCATGACCAGTGGATTCCCCCCGGCTTTGGCCAGTAGTCCGTCTACTAGTTTAGGGAGATCTGCAACCTGAGCACCAGGCAGGCAAGATACCATGCGGGTCTCCTTATCACTAGAACACACGGTGTGATCTACGCCTCTAAGAATTGAATCTCCTAATATAACCCTCCCTGTTCTGGGGGGATTGGACACCATGGTGCTCTGGTGCTCAACTGCCCTCCCATCACCCTCTGAGCCATCACTGTCCAACTCAGTGTCCAGCAGTTGGAACCTGTTGGGCAATTCTAGCTCTTGGGGTATCTCTAGGGTTTGTGCATGCCCTTTTCTATGGTTACGACCTACTGTAACCCAGCAGTTCTGTCCACTTTCCTGCTCTACGGTCTCAACTCTCCTAGGTTTTGGCGTGCACATCAACTCTCTCATGGGCTGATTGACCAATTCTTCTATATCCCTAAAACAGCACAGATCAACAAGCTGAGCCTGAAGATCATGAACCTTGATCTCTAGGATTTCAACCTGCCAACAACTTTCACGAATGAAACCTTCTTGGATGAGTTCATCCAGGAAAGCAATCATTCTGTAAACCTGACACTGTAGTGGCCACATGCTTCTAAATTTTAGTTTAGAAACCAAGTCTCTTAGTTTCAGATCCCTTTTTGTGACCGAGAAACAGCACAACTCTTTCTCAAGTAGCTTTTGTCTACCTCCCCCCAGTTCACACCTAACTGGCCCCACCTGGCTCTTCCTGCAACAAAATTCCTGCTAGTCCTTGACTAAATCTCCTTTCTACAACCTATTTACGTTTCAGCTGATATTATGTGGTCTATTTATATTATATAATATAAATGCTCATTCTCAGAATATTGAAACACAGATCCTGGTCAGCAGAATTATTAATATACCAGAAACAACATAGGTAGCATTGACTTCCATGGGCACAACATTGAAGGCAAATTGCACATACATTAATCTGGCAGATAAATTAATGCTATATTGAATTAGATATGCTTGAAATTTAAAGATAGAATTGAGAGCACATTTTGTGACCCACTAAGCAGTGTAGTTAATATAAAGGTCAATGTATTTTTAAACCCTGGACTATTGTAATTATGTTTGATGGCTTCAGAGAAAAAATAAAAAAGTGGTGGAGTTAGCACTGTCAGGAGAAATAAAAAGACAAAAAGTTAAGTAGGTCATGTAATCTATATAACGGTTTAAATACTGGATAGGGATTTCAATATCATTAAGAGCATAGACCTGAAATAGTCACCTCTATCCATACATGTTGCCATATTTAACATAAGGTATCATTTTTGCAGAGCTGATATAAATAGGAAATTAATACTGGTAGGGAAAATTTGACTTTCAGATTAAATATAGTGTTCACTTACAGTTTGGTATATAACAGCCTTCCAGTTTCAAGAACATGTATTTTCATTTTAAATTTCAATTCAGTGGTTACCTAGGATATGTATAATACATGCTTAAAATAATAATAAAAACTATATGGCTTCCCATTAAATGTAATTTATGTTAGAACAGATACTAAGCATATTGAGACTCACTTATATCACTAATTAAATTAGCTGAGAGTCTAGGAGTTAAGCAGGGAATTGCTTTTACCTTTTTTATTTTATTTTTTCTCAAAGCATAAATAAGATGCTATAACTAATGTCATATGTAATTTTTTTGGCCTGTAAACCTGTTTACTGAAATATGAGGATAACTGTAAAGTCACCTTTATGATCCCTGTCAGACAAAGGGGGTGAGAAACAGCATCATACTGGACAGCTTCAGTCCTCATAAAAGCTGTCCTGGGGCCTGCTTGGAAGTTGTAATTGGGGTTAATTTTAAAGATGCCAATCAAGTTGTCATTTATGTATACTGAATGAGCCATCACTTAGGAGGGGCAGTTAAGTTGTCAGGTTTACAATTCTCTGTCCTTTGAGATAAGGAGGTTCTTGTTGATGTCCAAGGCCAAAAGAATAAGGAAAGAAGTGATTAATCCTGAGGCCTAGAGAGAAGGATGGCACATAGCTTGTGGAGTATTTTCTCCTGCTTATGTATTTTTTGCAAATGTTGCCCTATTAATAGTACTTCTCCTTATCTGTCTATTATGACTGTGAGTATTTTGGTAAATATATTTTCAAAACCAAACTATCAAAGTGAAAAATGTGTTCCATTTTCTGATTTTTTTAATCTAAATCTAAACAGGAAAAACTAGCATATTTGTACTTTACATTGATAACATTCAAAGCAGACTGAAGGAAATGCTTAAATTATATTGTATTGTTTTTGGTGTGATTTTAAATCAGGTATTAGGAGCTACTATTATTCAGAAAGCATTTAGCTGTATTTATGAAAACATAGTTTTATGCATCCCTGTGTGTTGCGACATAATGTCGTACTGACCCATGCATTCATAAAGATGCAAATCCTTGGTCATTTTTCAGTTGTTTCTTTTCTTCCAGCATTTCTCACTAGACATTCTTGGTGCACAAATCAACAGTTTATTAAAACAATTTTGAAGACGTGTGTTACAGACTGTGGTGGGGTGCAGAGAAGGAGCTTGATGTGGCCCGGAAGTAATGACAATAAACCCCAGGAGGATGGCAAACAACCACTACCAGCAATGGATGTCTGGTTGGGATTTACTGGGGTTCCCGTTAAACTGCAAACAGAAACCGAACAACAAACTCAAACACAGGGACTTGGTTCCCAAAAAGTAAAGTATCCCTATGACCAGCGGTGGTAAGGGGAAAAAGAAAATACAAGATTAACCCAAGCAGTCCAGAAAAACACAACACTGGTGCTGTGGTGCAGATTGGGCTCCTGCCCCCCTGGGGTTTTCCAAATGGCAGAACCCTGCAGCCTAAATAGTGCTGAGCCCCACCCCATGCAATCAGTGCACTGCCACACTGCAGCCAATCGGTGAGCACAGCACAGCTGATTACAGAAATGGGGCTCCTCCACATGGTCCTGCCCCAAAGAAAGATGGCCGCCCCCACTGGAACTTCTGCCCCAACTATGACTCAGCTCTTTTCCCATGTATTGGCCCTTTCTGCATAGTGCGGTCAGTGGTCAGGAGGGCGAATTACAGGAGGGACTCCCTTCACTCCCATCACACAGACTAAGCAATTTTTCTCTTAAATCAGGGATATTTTTTCTATACCATTCCACATTGGAATTGTCCAATTCACCAATTGATAATCGATCCTGCTCATAGATACAATCATCTTAACAAAGGATAGATGAAGATAGATAAATATGTCCACTCAAACGTGCTTTGCCACCTGCTTTTCAGATTTACAGCATTGAATAGGGGACTATTACCACTTTCATCTGTCCTTGTCTGTGTGGAAAGTTGAAGCTGCCCTGGCTCAGTTGAAACCAACCAAATTGCAGGCTTCACCATGGGGAAAACCAGTCATTGTCAGCAAATTACATAGTCCACATTGAAAACAGCAATGCAGAGACAATAGGAGTCAACCTCCACTCCTAGTGATGTATTTTACCATGTGATGTAAAGATGTCTTAACTGTTAACGATAAAGATACATAAAATTGGCAGTGGTATATGTTTTAGCCACCCTGTGACAAAATAGTTGCACATTAGAAAGTCATATAATTTCCATTTGTGAATTAATACCCTTAAGATTTCAGATTTCTCTTTTACTAGATAATCTATGAGTGATACAATAATAAAGTTTACAGGTGGAATGTCATGGGAATAATTAATCAGAATCGGTGCTGGCCTCAAAGATGTAAAATTATCATATAGATATATATGAAAACTGACAATATATGAACTAGTTTGTTTTTGTTTAATGGTCTCCAATGGGAAAATATGATAAAAAATAAAATAAAATATTTTACGCTTGGCAATAAGAGATGCATGGGAATGTTCCTGGACAGTTAGTTTTGACCTTCATCTCAGCAGCAAGGCATCATATTAAGGAAAAAAATAAACCAATGTCATTTTATTAATAAATGGCTTTTTCTGCAGCAATGGTGAGTTTCATTGGCAGATTCCTACAGAGACAGACGGGTGAGTTGTCAGAAATGGCACAAGTTAATTAGAGAAATGTCATGTGCTGGTAGCTGCTCTACAACAATGGCCCCTCCCTCCTGCTGTGACATATATTGTTCAATGTTAAAATAAGTGACCTCATTAACTTCTCTAGACATCTCCTGTTGTTTCCTGCAATCTGTTGATATTTTAATTATTTTTTTCTTTCCATTATAAAGAGATTCTAAGTTGGAAAACTTTCAAATTAGGTCACTCTAGAGGACAGCAAATTGTTCCCCAGTGATTCTAGATCTCCTTGTCCTTAAACACTATGCTTGATTATGAATCACAAGGTAAACAAGTAAATAATTAACACTTTCATTATTCTCCTAGTGCAGTTTACAGTTTGTTTCTTATTTTTTTTCTTTTTAATTAGAATTTGATACAAAATTATACTGCTTTTGGGCTTTCTCCCCTCATCTTACCTTTTCTATGATGCTATCCAGATATCCAGATATTCCATAACATTTATGTCACCCTTGATCCCTTTTCCCACTCTCAACATATATCTTCCCTGGTACATTCCTGCCATTCCTTTTGGAGAAACAACAAACAGAATATCTCCTTTTAATAATACACATTCTACTACTTTATTTAGCTTTAGTCCAGACATTTTTTTTTTTAGATTTAGTCCAGGCTCTTGTCCTATCATAAACTGAACAACTGAAACTATATACTGACTGTCCTTCCTGCTTCTACTATTCCACCTCTGCAGCTTATTATTATTATTATTATTATTATTATTATTATTATTATTATTATTATTATTATTATCATCTTACTTTCTCATTTACTTACTTTCCTCGTTTCTCTAATGGCTTCCTATTGCTTCCTGTATTCATTTCAAGACCCTAGTCCACTGCTCTCTTAACCTTAGGATGCATATGACAGGTCAAAGGGACCCAGCATAATGTTTGTTTTTGCAGTATTGATCTTTTTTTTTTTTCATCATCTAATATTCCAGGGATTCATTAAATATTGTGTCTTTGATGTTCCAAAATTATAGGTTGTGGATGCAACCCCGGTTATCTGAAAAAGGAAGCACTGCCCAAGGGGAAGGGGTTTCTGCTCACTTCTGTAGGAACCCAATCAAAACATCACTCTATCATTGGCCTTTGGCCCCTGCACACATCACTCAAAATAGATCCCTTCCCACTTCCTGTTCTGTGAAAAGTGAAATCTGCGCAAGTTCAGCCCGCTGGGGGACCTCGGCAACACTGGCCGCCCAGGAGCGAAGACTGCAGTCACACTCTTACTGGGAACTGTCTATAATCAGCATATACAAAGCGGGGAAACGGAGGTAAACTCTTACACCCTCCGCTTACAATGGGAAGACTGGCTGCTCTACTAGTGCAGCTAGGAGTGAGGCCGTAAATCTACTTGCACAATATATGGTGCGGGCCAAGCAACTTGTGTGGCCTCTGTGCATATCATGGCAGTGCACCCCTGATCCACAGGAGCAGGGCCACAGACCCACTGAAAAATCAACATAATACACAGTCGGCTAGTCACCAGACTAGCCAAACTTAACATAACAGTATATACAGTGTGGCAGCAGGAATGTCATGCTGCCTCCGTGCAGCACAGGAGCATCCTCGCTCAACTGACCAGTACAGAGCGGAGAGCTCCACTGTGCTGTTAAACTTACAATGTCGTATAAACTAACTATATACAGTGTGGGGTGCAGGAGCCAGCTCATTTGCCACATGTGGAACATCGGAGCGGTGGCCGCTTGCTCCACTAGCACAGCTAGGAGCGAGGCCGCACCAGCTCTACAATGTCATCACAAATTAACTGTATACATTGCGGGGCACAGGAACATTTTTCATGCACTTTCTGCACAATCACAGGAGTGGTGGCTGCCAGCTCTACTAGCATAGCTAGGAACAAGGCCACTCCAGCTTGACTGTGTCATGACAAATGAACTATATACATAACGGGGCGCAGGACTCAGCTCATGCGCCACAAGCGGAACAAAGGAGCAGTTGATGCCTGCTGAATAGCACAGCAAATCGCAGGGCAACTACAACTCTTACCATGTGAATAAATGAACTATGTACACAGTGGGGCACTGGAGAAGCTCAAAGTGCCCTCTGCTGGAGGATAACAGCAGCTATCCCATGCTCCATGGCATAACACAGCCAGAGCGGGCTGCAGACCTGCTGACCAAGGAACTATATACACAGCGAGGCAGTGAGAAGAGCTTGAGCGTGATCAGCTGGGAACAGCGGCAGTAATGCTCCAATCTACTATATCAAGGACGGAGCCACAGACCTGCTGTTTTACACAACATATACACTCACCTAAAGGATTATTAGGAACACCTGTTCAATTTCTCATTAATGCAATTATCTAACCAACCAATCACATGGCAGTTGCTTCAATGCATTTAGGGGTGTGGTCCTGGTCAAGACAATCTCCTGAACTCCAAACTGAATGTCTGAATGGGAAAGAAAGGTGATTTAAGCAATTTTGAGCGTGGCATGGTTGTTGGTGCCAGAGTATTTCACAATCTGCTCAGTTACTGGGATTTTCACGCACAACCATTTCTAGGGTTTACAAAGAATGGTGTGAAAAGGGAAAAACATCCAGTACGCGGCAAGTCCTGTGGGCGAAAATGCCTTGTTGATGCTAGAGGTCAGAGGAGAATGGGCCGACTGATTCAAGCTGATAGAAGAGCAACTTTGACTGAAATAACCACTTGTTACAACCGAGGTATGCAGCAAAGCATTTGTGAAGCCACAACACGTACAACCTTGAGGCGGATGGGCTACAACAGCAGAAGACCCCACCGGGTACCACTCATCTCCACTACAAATAGGAAAAAGAGGCTACAATTTGCACAAGCTCACCAAAATTGGACAGTTGAAGACTGGAAAAATGTTGCCTGGTCTGATGAGTCTCGATTTCTGTTGAGACATTCAGATGGTAGAGTCAGAATTTGGCGTAAACAGAATGAGAACATGGATCCATCATGCCTTGTTACCACTGTGCAGGCTGGTGGTGGTGGTGTAATGGTGTGGGGGATGTTTTCTTGGCACACTTTAGGCCCCTTAGTGCCAATTGGGCATCGTTGAAATGCCACGGCCTACCTGAGCATTGTTTCTGACCATGTCCATCCCTTTATGACCACCATGTACCCATCCTCTGATGGCTACTTCCAGCAGGATAATGCACCATGTCACAAAGGTCGAATCATTTCAAATTGGTTTCTTGAACATGACAATGAGTTCACTGTACTAAACTGGCCCCCACAGTCACCAGATCTCAACCCAATAGAGCATCTTTGGGATGTGGTGGAACGGGAGCTTCGTGCCCTGGATGTGCATCCCACAAATCTCCATCAACTGCAAGATGCTATCCTATCAATATGGGCCAACATTTCTAAAGAATGCTTTCAGCACCTTGTTGAATCAATGCCACGTAGAATTAAGGCAGTTCTGAAGGCGAAAGGGGGTCAAACACAGTATTAGTATGGTGTTCCTAATAATCCTTTAGGTGAGTGTATATATAGCAGGGTACAGGCCAGACTCATGTGCCATCGTAACACAATGTAACAATGAACAAACTATATACAGGACGGCCTCGTAAGACAACGTACCTGGAGGCCACATGACAGGTCCTGGAACACATTGACAGGGTTGTCAGCAAGTCCAGGAGCAGCTTGCGTGGGTGCTCGACTGGAAGGCATAGTCCGGTGGAAGGGCAAAACACAGTTCAATAGCTCCATGCAGGATGCTCTAAACAGGGTCAGACTGGGAAGACAAATCAGCCATCAAACCAGAGGAGCTTTTCCAGCTTTTTTTCCAGCTTTTTCTGGCTAATGGCAGAAAGAGGACAAGCGATGCTCATACGTTATGTAGTTCTGAAAGCTCCCCAAATGTTAATTCTAGTGTGGACTCCAATGATAACTGTCGAGAACGGGGTCGGGGACAGGGCCTGGGACATAGACAGGTTTGAGGATGTGTTCTTGGTCAGTGTTGCAAATAAGAAAACTGTTCCAGTTTGTTCCAGTGTGCATTATGTTTAATGCAGTTCTGCTTGATGAGTTGTTCTATTTATTTGTTATTGTCTTCATTATTAAGTTATATTTTCAATGTACTTATGAATTTGTTATTTCCCCTTATTGTCTTTAACATGATTTTGTGATAATAAAAGTTGTCCAAATGTAGTGCTCCAGCTGGTGACATAAGGTGGACCTCCAAATTATAATATTTTGTCTGTGTGTGATTAGATAATAAATCATGTTTTATAAATTAGTATTTACTTAAAACAGAAAAACAAACTACTTATACCATTGTAAGTAAAGTTGAACCAAAATATAACACTATCACATGTTCATTAAAAGCATTTAATAATATCAATAGTCCAATTCTGGGATTAGTTTTTTGGCACATAGCTTAACTACATATACATCATATTGTCAAGAATATGTATGCCAAATTGAATGTAAATTAGATTGATATAAGTGTATGTTGCTATGGAGTTTATGAAGATAATGTCAGTGGAATTTTAACAGCGATTTAGTCTATTTTGTATATTCCAACTAGTGGGACTTTAAAATGTCATATCTTTGTGAGGAATTAACACATGTGTCCAAATTATATGCCATTATAAAGCAATAATCCAGCTCAGTCAGATAAAATTAATTATACAATTCTGAAAATGTTGGTGATGTGATGGTTTTGTGGTAGAGGGTCACATATATAGATAGTGCCTTTTCAAAATGTTCACATTTTGTTGCCTGGAATTAAAATGCATTAAATTTGTTTATTTATTAATCTAACCATCCTAACACAGCTTTTAAGTGAACAAAAAAATGTCTAGTCATTTGTAAAAAAATATTAAAAATAAAATCTGAAATAGCTTGGTTGGATAAGTGTCCACCTGCCTTATATTTACAATCCTAAATTAACTCAGGTATAAGCAATCTCCTTCAAAATCACACACCAAGTTAAGTGGTCTCCACCTGTGTTAAATTGTAGTGATTCACATGATTTCAGGATACATTTAGCAGTTCCTGAAGGTTCACTTTGCTGTGTAGTGTATTTAAATAAAAAGACTCAAGACCCATGAGCACCAAGGAACTTTCCAGAGAATTCCGGAATAAAGTGGTTAAAAGGCTCAGGACAGGAAATGGGTATCTGAGCATGGTCAAGATGATTATTAAGAAGTGGAAAATGTATAGCACCACCAAGATCCTGCCTATATCAGGCTGTTCCTCCAAACTAGATGACCAAGCAAGAAGGAGACTGATCAGAGAGGCCAAGGGGGGTGCTGGTGATTAAGAGGAGTCACCTAGCTCAGCCCAGCCCAAGTATCGTTTTTTCGCATGTCTTCTAGTTTAGGTAAGATACATCAATTGTTTATGTGGTTACTTGCTTAGCTAAGAGTTGACTATATTTTGTACCTGTATTGTAGTAATGACCGCAACTGTTTGTTAGTAAATTAGCAACTGACTTAACACACTTTGTCCTTAGATTGACATGCAGTTTCTGTAAATCAGACTCTCTGAATATACTTGAGTCATAGGCAGAACTTGGCCACTTGGCTTCAATATTTGAAATGAGGCAGGTGGATTCACAGATCATATGGGAAAAACTGAGGTCAAGTCATGGATGATGTACTGTATTATCCAAAGTCTGATACCCTTACTGTCTAGCACTGGCATTGTATAATTTACATTTAAATGTTGGATTATTTACATCAGTTGCTGAATTGTAGCAAATATTTGTGTAATAAGGTCATAAGCACCTGTACATTAATGCTTAGAAAAGATTTCCTGATCACAAAATCTGCCTCATTTGGTCTTGAGGGTGCCTTGATGGGGATCTGGCTGCAGTCCACAGCACCAATGACATTGGGGATCTCTGCATAATAATGTAGTCTGGTTAATAAAAATGATAACGATAGGACCTATTCATTAAATTACACACAACCTCGTAGCAGCAGTTTTGCTGATATTTCCAGGAATGCACATAGTCACATATAGTCTGTGTTACTATGAAAGCACGACTGCACTGTGTGGTATGGGCACTGTACAGCTCAATTATTAGGTAAATTATACCTTGCGGACCAAATCTGTAGCGCTGAAATAGAAAAATATCTGAATGGGGCAAATTATCTGTGATCTCTCAGTAGTCATTCACTACGAAAAGTGATATCATTAAAATTGCTTATTGATCTCTAAGGAAGGGCGTTGCCATTTTAAAGGGATGTGTCAAGTGCTTTCATTGAGTAGAAGTATGAGCGTTTATGCACAGATCCGGCTAATTTTGAGTTAAAACTGCTCCAGTGCAGGCTAAGATTGAGGATGTGTTTGCTATGGTAATTTACTCAGCTGGATTAAAGTTTGCTTTGAGGAACTAAAAAAGCCAGACTTCTGTCAAGTTATCCTGTAAGTTATCTGGCTAACTCAGTTAGCCACCTACGAGCAATGGGGCTCAGTGGTTTAAGACTTGATGATTCCACAAAGACATGAAATGCAATGTTTAACCTTTAAAAGTGCAAGCATATTTTGTCTTTTAAAAATGCCATGGGCCTTTTTGGACCCCAATTGGAACAGTAACACACCTTTTGTAACACAAGTAAATGGTTTTAAATCCCCGAAATATGCATATATTTGGAGATGTTCATGCATTCATAGCCAAATTTGTTGTTTAAAAAAAAACAGATGTTTTTGTATGTTTTGGACAGTTACTTTGAACAATTTCATCCATTGTCATGAAAATAGATCATAAATAACAGAACAAAAGACAGGTAAAGCACACTACTTGTCATGCTGTGCTCTGGGCAAACATGCTGTTGACAGCTGTGGCAGGCTTTTGCAAACTTTCTGTCTACAGGGGCAGAGGACACGCCTACACCTAGCAGCAGAGTAATGGACCCTCTCAACTAGAGGTTGTTCCACTTCCAAGAACAACTCCCTCAAGAAGATGCTGTGATATTGGCTTCCCTAAGACCTCTTCCACTGTGTGTAGTTTTCTAACCATATGATAAAGGCTGTGATAGTAGCACAATTATGTTATAGAAAAGCACCAAGGACCATCTGTTGCACTTCTTCCTGGTGTAGTGGAGCATGATCGCTGGCTTCAGCTGGTCACCCTCAACCTTAGTGTCATGGCAGCACCACTGCCTTGCCTTGCCTCTGGGCAATTCGGGGGTATGTGGGGTTTGTTGGAGCTCATTGTGCCGACGTAGGTTAGTCCATCAGTAAGGAGGTCCTCACTCAAAGGAATGGATGCAAAGAAGATATCAGCTATGACATTCCTCCTACTCTTCATCCAGGGTCTGACAAGCTCCTTCACCACTCTCAAACCTTGAATCATCTCCCTTTGCTCTCCTGACTGCTTCCCAAGGTAGACCTGAAAAAGAATCAACAAAAAGAAAAAGAAAACAACAAATAAATAATGAATAAATAAAGGCATACACATAATGCATACAATCTTAACCCTCCACTTAGAGGGTTGCTGGTCTCATAGTTTCACCATATCTTTATTCCGTATTTTTCTGGCTTTGAGGGAATATACTGATGGAAGCCACATCTCTCTCTGTATCCCACCAGCTGCTCTCCACACACATGTCTACCAGGAATCAGGAATTTGGGCAGTTGGGCCAGGAACATGGTCCCTGATGGTCCCTGAGGATGATGGTAAATCTGGCCCTAGACATTGTTGCTGTAAAAGCAGGCTTTCCCTATGTCTCGGATCACAGGGTGTTGATGGGCTCATGGTTGTTTTTGTTCATGCCTACAATAGCAGAAGGTGAATTGCAGCTTTGATTTCTATTTCATCCACTGGCCTCCATTCTGCAGGTGTTCAGTTGTGCCCATGTTTTGCCACAATAACTAAAATATAAATACATATTTAGCATCCAGTTGATGTCCCTAAACTGAAATGAGAATCAGATCTTTCATACCTAGTTGTAACCTAGATAGCCCAAAGCATTCCAAAGTTAGAGCTTAAATTGCATTTTTTTTTTTATAGTGATGGACACACAAGAATTAACACAACACATTAACACAAAAAATCATAGCAAACTGTTTTTTTTTATTTTTTATTTGTAGTACAGTTCAGAAAGACTGAAAAAAGGTTTCAGAGTTCTGAAATTGTTTAATACTGTTTAATTGTTTAAAAAAAAACTGTTGGTGCTTTTAGGGACTTTGGACCTTCCTCAATGTAGTGTGTGTATGCATCCCTGGCAATTGCCCCGCGCTGGGTGGGGCAAAGCTCCGTCCGGCCCCCCCAGCTAGCATGGGAAAAAATTACCATCAGGAATTATTTTGCCTGGGGCCCCCACACACTAGAATCACCACTGCTTCTAATTCATTGTTCTACTCCATGCACCTGTGGTACAGTACTCACTTTTTTCCTTCAAACTTGACTGGAACCTCCACCTTTCTTATTTCAGAAGGCGAGTGGTGTTTCTTATGCCTATTGTTATTTAACAGCAATATATTGAAGCAATACCACTCATATTGGAGGTAGTATTTCAAAGAGATAGTGGGCCGGATTAAAACAAAACTTTGACCCACCCGCTAATAGCAAATTACAAACTCATAGCAGTTACATTTATGATTAGAAGAAAGTGGCATTTTACTGAAAATGAAGCCGCAACTGAGTACAGTTCTTTAGTTTTCTATTAGCGGGTGTTTTTAAGTTTAAGTTTTGATTTAATCCGGCCCCGTATCTCCAAGTGCAGCACTTCTCTGTGCATTTTAAATGATGCTTTAAGTAGCACAATATAAATCTCATCTTACTTTGGTTAATTAGTCCTGTAAAAAACATGCAGGCGCAGCAAGAAAAACATGCTAAAGTGTGTGTTTAATATGATGTTTTTTTTTTAATTACTGCATTTATTTATTGGAAAGTCATTTATACTAAATGTATATTTATCTTCAAAGTAATGCATAAACATGCTTATTTACAGTGAAATAAGTGGTATCATGGACAAAATCATGAAAATTGACGAGATCAATTTTAGCTAAGGATTAATAACCTAGGTTACAGGTTAAACTATTGAGGTTTCAAAAAATATGGTTTATATGTCCTCACATATTGGTAGGAGTGTCTATCTTCCAGTTCATGGAGTGGGGTTTGGGGTTTGAAAATGTGTCATTTGATAACTTTCTGGATAGAAAACAGAGAGGGAAAACACTACAAAACATACAGCTCTGGTTGTGTTCAGTGATGCCTTGTCCTACCATAATAATAAGAAGGGTGAACCCAGCTCATCTGAGCCATTCTTTGAGGACAGTATTAAGATATGCTTATCTTATCCTTTTATTTCTATCTCTATGAGACATAATTTAGAACATAATCCACACATAAATTATATACCAACATGCATACATTATGTCCACACATACATTATGTCATACAGGGGTGATCCTTGCTGTCTTAAAATTTTAAATTACAGTTTAAAAGGTTTTTAAGTAGACCTAAAAATAATCTGCTTAATTTTTGATAGTTAAGAAGGTACCTAATTTACTAGATCAAATATTAAAGCTTAATATTTTTACTTATGAACATCACACAACATTTTCATGGCAAAAACACTATATACACAAGTATTTTTCTGTTTTTTCAAAACAAGTAAATATAAATACATACAAAAACTAATAAAATAAATGTTACACAATAAACTGTGTAGACAGGTGTAGAAATCTTTATGCACATATTTTAGCAGACTTTTATAAAACATCTTTGAAATCATCTGCCTATTAGAGCAACGTACACTGATCAGCCATAACATTATGACCACTGACAGGTGAAGTGAATAATCTCTTTATCATGGCACCTGTCAGTGGGTAGGATATATTAGGCAGCAAGTGAACATTTTGTCCTCAAAGTTGACAAGGGCCAAATTGTGATGGCTAGACGACTGGGTCAGAGCATCTCCAAAACTGCAGCTCTTGTAGGGTGTTCCTGGTCTGCAGTGGTCAGTACCTATCAAAAGTGCTCCAAGCGCTGGCGACAGGGTCATGGGCAGCCAAGACTCATCGATGCACGTTGGGAGCGAAGGCTGGCCCGTATGGTCCGATCCAACAGACGAGCTACTGTAGCTCAAATTGCTGAAAAAGTTAATGCTGGTTCTGATAGAAAGGTGTCAGAACACACAGTGCATCGCAGTTTGTTGCGTATGGGGCTGCGTAGCCGCAGACCAGTCAGGGTGCCCATGCTGACTCCTGTCCACTGCCGAAAGCGCCTACAATGGGCATGTGAGCATCAGAACTGGACCATGGAGCAATGGAGGAAGGTGGCCTGGTCTGATGAATCACGTTTTCTTTTACATCACGTGGATGGCCGGGTGCGTGCGCGTCGCTTACCTGGAGAACACATGGCATCAGGATGCACTATGGGATGCAAGCCGGCAGAGGCAGTGTGATGCTTTGGGCAATGTTCTGCTGGGAAACCTTGGGTCCTGCCATTCATGTGGATGTTACTTTGACATGTACCACCTACCTAAGCATTGTTGCAGACCATGTACACCCTTTCATGGAAACGGTATTCCCTGATGGCATTGGCTTCTTTCAGCAGGATAATGCGCACTGCCACAAAGCAAAAATGGTTCAGGAATGGTTTGAGGAACACAACAACAAGTTCAAGGTGTTGACTCCAAATTACCCAGATCTCAATCCAATTGAACATCTGTGGGATGTGCTGGACAAACAAGTATGATCCATGGATGCCCCACCTCTCAACTTACAGGACTTAAAGGATCTGCTGCTAACGTCTTGGTGCCAAATACCACAGCACACCTTCAGAGGTCTAGTGGAGTCCATGCCTCGACGGGTCAGGGCTTTTTTGTTGGCAAAAGGGGGACCTACACAATATTAGGCAGGTGGTCATAATGTTATGGCTGATCGGTGTATATCAATGCAGACTGATGCCATAGACTGCCTTTTCAATGTTTTTATTCTGGGTGCCAGTGCACACAGCGCTGGCTAAAGGATGAGGGGCATCTTCTCAGTCCTGTATAGATATTGAATTGTAGTGCCAACAGCAGTCACCTGTTGCCAGACCTACACCTAATACTAAAGAATGAGCATATATGATCAAACAGGTGACTGATCAAGGCATTGATCAAAAGACCTTGGTTTAATAAAATAAATAATTATAATACAACACGGGTGTATGATGTGTATAAATTCACGTTTCAGGACTTATTATAATTATTTCACAATTACTAATTTTATTACATAAACTGCAGGATCGGCAGTCGAAGAAGAAAGTATATATAACTTATACATTTACATTTATTTATAAGTTTACAGTTGAAACACCATCTAAAATGTAACAACAATAATAATTAAATTATAATTCATAATTCATACTCTGTTTTCCAGTCTTGCTTGGAATGTGTACATTTATCATGCAGTCCAAAATGTATGATTTCTTAACATTTCTGAATACATACAGATCCAAAATGTGCTGGTCTAATCTGTGTATAGCATTATTCACTGCCAGCTTGACATTTTACAAACTTTGGGCAGGATTAAAATAAAAAATGTTCACAAAGTGCGACGGCAAAAAGTTGCGGAAGAGTCGCAGGAGGGAATCTCGCAGCTCAGCTCCTCGCTGAATTAAATCTAAAATATGAGGAGCTGCGAATGGGGAGGAGACATGTATTTCTGGCGTGGATTCTGGAATGGGCGTGCAGCGTGAGAGGCTCCGCAAACCAATCACAGTGTCTGAAATTGAAGAGAGACTTGGGGCGGAAGAGCAGGGGGGCAGTTCTGCGAGAAGCAGCAATGGGTCAATAAAGCAGATAAACACACCAATCTGGTGCTCCGTGCTGTGAATCCGTAGCATTAATCTCCCCGCTGACACAAAACTACAAGCATATACTTCATAGCGGTTACAAATATGAGTAGAAGAAACAATTATGAAATAAAAACCGAAGCCGCCATTGATGAAAGCTGTGTAGTTACTGTTAATAATAATAATAATAATAATAATAATAATAATAATAATAATATGGCGTTATCTATTAGCGGGTATTCACCCAATGGTTGGGTGAATAACAGATCAATGTAAATATTTTATTCAGCGTCCACTTCCCAGCTAACACACAGTGTTGCCACAATGTTGAATTACGTTGCTACAACATTGTGTATTAGCTGGGTTATGTGTAGTGGTGCAGATTAAAAACAAGCTGACGCACCGGCTACAAAACTCATAGTGGTTACATTTATGTACAGGTGTGCTGCCCATGAAGACTTTCTTCTGTCATAGTGGAGCGCTAACATGTTTTAACCCACTAGGCACACAACGTTATAATGACGTCGTTTTTTTGGTTATATTTGAGTCGCCACGTTGGGCAACCAAAATATAACCAACCCACAACATCTTATTGCTGACGCCGAGGCGACGTCTGTTTTAGACGTCTTTTAGTGGTTGTATTTGAGTCATGACGTCTGGCAACCAAAATATAACCAACCCAAAATGTATTTTTGACGACACCGAGGCAACATCTATTTTAGATTTAATTTATAGGTTATATTTTAGTTGATACTTTAGATGAAATAACCAATACACAATCTTGGAGGCATCTGTGTGACCCCCGCATCCATCGCGCATTACTATTGGACAGTACAGCTGTAAGCCTATTCTGACATATTATTTCACAGTTTTACACCCTGTTTTACACCAATTGCTAAATACTTTAACCCGAAACGGCTGACTTTTAATGTTTTTGATTGGCTAATTGTCCAATAATAAACTGCCAATTTAGCCAATCAGAGCTCGGCGGTTTCAGGTGAATGTAGCCATGACTACTTTAAGCTCCTGACGGTCAAACTCATCACAGAAGCAAAGAAGAAAAAAGGTCAGTAAACAAAATTAGTTACAGGAATTTTATTGACATTGATGTTGTATCGTTTGTTATTAACATGAAAAGTGTGTGGTTGGGGGGAGTATCACAAAAAATAACTAATAAGATGGGCAACATATACATAGTAAATATAGAAGCAGTTCACGCGGGTGACATTTAATGATGTTGAATATTAAAAGTATGTGATTTTCGATTGTACTGCCTGTTTGTGTTACATACTGTGTGAACTTGAATTAGTAAGGGTTGTGTGAGTGAGGGTTACTGGTTTGTCTGGTGGTCCTCCCCCAGGTCTCGCACACACAGTGATGCCAACTTAGCAATTTTGTTGCTAGATTTTGCAACTTTTCAGACTACCCTGGCAGCTTTTCTTTCAAACAGCACCTAGCAACAAATTTAGCTACTTTTAAAAATGTATTTGGAACTTTTAGCAACTTTTGAAAAGTGACTCAAATGCTAAAATGCACGCATTTTCCCTCTAAATGACACAAAAACAATTTTCTCTGTCACACACTCAGTCACAACACACGTGCCTGGCTGCAAAAGTGCATTGTGAGTGATGTCAGCAGCAGGTGCTCAGCTCATGCACAGGCAGCAGCAGGCCAGCAGCAATTTCAGCAAATTGCAAATCATTGTTGGTTGAATGCAGCAGCAGTAGTATGCGTTCCACGAGACAAACCCAATTAATATAGTTGGTCAAGAATGTTTGATCTTGAACAGAACTTACAACATCAATCAACATGTCTCAATCAAAATTTTACAGCCATAAGTACAGAAAACAGTGGGAGTCTGTCAGGCATACTGTGCATACTGCAAATCAGATATGCTTGCAATATCTAGTTAATAAGAAAATAAATAAAATGTAATTGTTCAATAATGTGTAATTGTTCAATAATTCAATTTAAAAATAAAAATATCTGATCATATAAAATGTGTTGTGTTTATATTTTACAAATAAAAATGTGATAATAAACAAACAAATCTAAACTAACAAATGTCAAATCATATTTGTCACTGAGATGGCCAGTCAATTTGAGAAACGTTATTGTGTATTCTACGTAATGACGTCATCACGCAATGACATCACAACGTCATTTAGCAACTTTTAGAAACAAATCGACCTGCCTCTAGCAACTTCCCCTGAAAATTAGTTGACAACACTGTGCACACAGCGCAGGCACATAGTTCAGTTGAATACAGGCAGCTCTGCAGCCTCTACACTCAAGCCAACCCCAAACACAAATAACAGTCAGAAAAATGTCCCCTTCTGAGCATTACTTTTACCCCATCTTTTCACAATAACAACAGCATCCTGCTATTGGTCACAATGCTCAGTCCAAAGTTAAAGATGTGATGAGCCACAACAACAACAATACTCATGGCATGTATAGGCTAATTATTTGTAATCCTGACCGAGATACAATTGTAGCATATTGGATTTGTTGTTGTGCTTGAAAACCTCCAGTTTCACATTGTCCGGTGCACACCTTTTTCCCTCCAAAGCTGAAGAATATAATACAATTGTACGTTTAAGAAAATTATCATAATAATAAAGGATTTTTTTTCCAATGCATTTTTGTATCCCTTTTATAAACGGGATAACCAACTAGCAGCCGGTTGCATACTTAACTCCCAAGCAGGATTTGAAATCCACTCACTTCAAAACTACATTCTAGTTAAAGCATGATGGGGAAATGTCGTTTTGAAGTCGATTTTAAGTCCTGTTTGGGAGTTAACATGACCAGATTTTCCCGTCACAAAAAAAACAGACAGCTTTATATTTGCAGTGTCCCCCATCTGAAACTGAAAAACGGCATATATGAAACAAGGAAGAAAACGTCATGCTGAAGTAGCAGCAATGAGGAACAAGAAGACACAGTTGTCCTCAGAAATTGAAGTGATGTTCATGAACAAGCAGACAGAGTTGTGGAGAAAGTATCAGGACATGACAGTAATAATGATAATGATTTTGGGTATATTGTTTCTTCAGAGTCAGAATTATGATTTCTGAGATTGCAGGTTATTTAACTGAACACTTTCATTGGAGTAATAATTTACATAAATGTGACTATTAAAATGGTAAAGGCCTATATCTTATAAAATGTTCCAATTCAACATATTATGCTTAACCCTGTTTAAAATTATTGGAAGGCTCAGATTAGGCATATTAGTTCAATTAAGTAATCGAGAGCTCAATTGGAATAAGAAATAGAATGGGTAGGGGGTCCTCCAGGATCAGGGATGAGAACCACAATTACATGTTTTTATTTAGTTTTTATTGTTAATTTTACGGTTAATGCAAAATGTTATTAAATAAAGTATGACTTGAATTCAGTTTCTTTCTACAAAAGCCTGGTGTTATTTCAATTATATACTGCAAGTTCTGTACTAATAGCATTGTTTAATTTAGGAATTTAAAGTCAGACTTTTAACATTGACATGATATAATAATCTTATACAGAAGTCAGAATCCGACGTCAGGTTTTGGTTATATACTGATTGTAGGTGAAAGTTGGAATGACATCAGATTCTGACGTTGTAACAACGACATTATTCTAACATCAATCCAACTTTCATATACAACCATTATGTGACTAAAATCAACTATTACAATTTTTATTATCATCACTTGAAAATTAACAGTGATGTGTACATCAGTACAAAGTACATAATTTTTATATCACTCGATGCCATCAACTGTAAAAATCAATAAATATAAACTTACGCTTGGTGTCTCAAGGTGCAGTACTGACAGTAGACCCTGCGGTACAGCGCACATGAGCACTCGCCATATCTCTCCAAAGAATGTGTGCACTGTGGCCACACTGACAAAATATGTAATGAAGAAACCAGTGTCCATTGTTTACACATACATGTTAAACAGGGCCGGCCCATGGCATTGGTGGAATAGGCAAATGCTAGGGGCGCCGTCCATCCAGAGTGGCGCCCAAATCAGTTAAGATTTTTTTTTTTATTATTATTTACTTTTACTATTTTTTACGAATACTATTTTAATAGTATTAATTCGAAATATTAGTAAAAAACGAAAGCCCCCACAACAACATAACTACAGAGCTTATTAGGTCATATTTTCTGTGTTACCACAGCGTCACCCCGCCCGGCGCATCAATCCCCCCCTCTCATAGTTAGACTGACATGATTGGGGGGGAGTGGTGAGTTCAGTTATCTGAAGCAGTGAGGGACACTGAACGCGAAACATGAGCAATTAGCATCAGTAGCCACTTCAAACGATGTCAAAAAGACCAAAGCCCTCTGTTGTCCAGGGAAGAAAAAGAAGAAGAGAAGAGGAGGAGAAATGGGATAAGGACAGTTAGTGTTGGAACAGAGTTACTACTAGCCAGCTTACTTTGGACGATGCTAGTAACGTTCGCTCATTTAAATAACTACCTAGAGTCAATGTCAGTTACTTTTACCTTAAATTCATTGGGGAATGTTGGAAACAATGTTGCTGTTTGGGGAATAACCTAAACTATGACATAATTTTGAGAAATACAGTTTTTCTTTCAAGTGTGCTGCACAAACCGTCCACTTATTTATAATTCGTTTTTTTCACTTGGAAGGAAGCGGAAGCCATACCAGAGAGATCAAGCGAGACAGCAGACATGCGGACGTGACTGGGAGTCCTGCGCCTCTGAAGTGATGCAAGAGCAACAACAGCGACTCACACAGGAGCGCTTGTGCCGTGGATCTACCTCCAAGAAGTGAAGCAAAAACAACAGTGGCTCACAAAAGGGCAGTACTGCTAATATGTATTTTTCAAATGCCATTTACTGTTTGTCGTGCAGCATGTTTACCATGGTTAGATCCGCCGACCATAATGATAATGTTACATGCACAAAATGCGTAGTTAATAAGGAACGAGTACACGTGTTGGAGGAGCACGTAGATACTGTTAGAAATATAAAAGAGGCCGAAAATTGGCTTGACTCGGTCTGTAGAAACACGGATTCGTCCTCTGTAGCTAGCGAGAGGCCCACACCGGCGGCTGCACAGTCACAGCAGGGTCGCTGGGACTCGGTAAAAAGAGGCTCTAGAAGCGCGAAATCAAGAGCTAGAGCTCCGGCGCACCAGTCTCCCATTCGGACCGCAAACAGATTTGAACCCCTCGGCGGCGTGACTGCTGTAAAGGTGCTCATTATTGTAGACTCCATAGTTAGAAATATAAAGATTGTGTCACTAGCAGTAGAAATAAAATGGCTCCCGGGAGCCAGAGTCTCTTATACAGAAGAGATGGGCTCCATCCGAGCTGGAGAGGAGCTCTAATGTTATCTGATAATATAGCTAGTTGTTTAAAAACGTGACTCCTCAGAGCACTGGTCAGGCTGCAGGCTCGCAGTCCTACACTGCAGTCTGCTTGTAACTCCCAGCATAGCCTGACCCCTATCCTAGTTCCCTACCTGGGGGCATCCAATAAAGTACATAGTCCTGAGATTAAATCTTATACAAACAAAATTAATAGTTATCCTATTAAAACAGTAATTTTTCATAGGCTTGGATGTATTCCTTCCTCTCAAGGCCCTCGTTTCAACAATCGAATAAAAGTTAAAACTACACGACAGAAATTACCTGCTCACATTACATCTCCCATGTATAAGCTTGCTGTCTTAAACATCCGCTCACTACCTAGCAAAGCAGCCTTAATAAATTACACCATAACTGACACACACATAGATGTGCTCACCTTGACTGAGACCTGGTTTAGACCAGACGACACTATTCTGTAGAACCCGTCTCGGAAATAAGTGGAGAAGTCGTCGAGATAAAGCAAATAGAACTTTAATCAAGCCGGCTCGTAAACACCACGTCAGGAAAATTCCTTTAGTGAGGACTTAATGTTTACAAACATGAGTGCAGCTTTATTGGAAAATGATGTAGAATCTTGTGGCTGTTCATCCAATCAAAGGCTTCAAAAGATGCAAGCTCTGGAAAGTTTGTAGGCTGCCCTTCCCAAGGGAGGAGGCCATCATGGAGGCAGATGTCTGTTCCTGTTACAGCATACAAACTGTACGATCTTGTGGTTTTCTTAACAATGAGGTAACATCTTAAGCTTTGAGAGGAGATGGCTAGCCACCATCTACCGCACAGACCTGCGCCTATCAACTAAGCCATTAGACAGCTTCACATCTTTTGAAATTCACCAAGTAGATCTCAGGCTTAATCCACCTCTTCAGCTTATAGCTGTTTATAGGCCACCAGGCCCCTGTTCCTTTTTTATGACCGAATTTAGCGATCTCTTATCTGACTTAGCCATACACTATGATAAACTCATTATTTTGGGGGACTTTAACATACATATTGACATTAAAGACGACCCCCTCACTGTTAGTTTCTTGTCCCTATTGGAGTCTGTAGGCTTCACTCAGCATTTGTCAGGACCCACACATCATCACAATCACACGCTAGATCTAGTTATTACCTGTGGGGTAGAGATTCACAACCTAATAATATCACCCGAAAACCAGACGATTTCCGACCACTGCCTTATTACATTTGAGCTGCCTGGAGTAGATTCAGACACACAGGAGAGGAACATAGAAACTCACTGCCTAAATCCCACTGTTATTCATAAATTCACTACTCCTTTGTGAAATGCTACCTTTCAAAACAGGATCTGTAGATGAATTATTAAATAATTTAAACAATACAATAAGCACTGCTTTAGATACAGTAGCCCCAGTAAGGACACAACAAATTAAACCAACAAAACACTCACCATGGTTTAAAGAACACACTTGCTCACTGAAAACAGAATGCCGTAGATGTGAGCGTAAATGGAGAGAAACAAAACTATGGCATGGAATGACAGTATAATAAGATACAAGCAGGCCCTGTCCTCTGCGAGGTCTGCCTACTACTCCAATTTAATAGAGATGCATAAGAATAACCTGCGTTTTCTTTTGAATACGTTAGCGACACTTACTAACCAGCAGGTAAAGGCTTCAGAGGTTATCCCCCCCAATTTCACCTGCAGTGACTTCATGGATCATTTCAATAGCAAATTTAACGGCATTAGAAAACAGATATAACAGGAAACATACACAGATACTATAGCTGACACATGCAGTCCTTCACAGCCCCTGCCTACCTTGGAATCACTAGGAATTTGTCTCCTTAATTACTAAAATGAAAACTACAACCTGTGCACTAGACCCTATACCCACTAAACTACTAAAACAATCCCTGCCATTAATTATTCACAGAATATACAATATTATTCATGTCTCTTTATCCTTGGGATCTGTTCCTGAATCATTTAAAATAGCTGTAATTAAACCACTTCTTAAGAAATCCAGTGCCAACACAAACCAACTTAAACACTATCGACCTATCTCAAACCTTCCCTTCCTTTCTAAGGTTCTAGAAAAAGTAGTTGCAAACCAATTGCAAGCTTTTTTAACCGATAATCATCTTCATGAAATTTTTTTATCAGGCTTCCGTTCCGGCCATAGTACAGAAATGGCCCTGTTAAAAGTATTGAATGACATGTTTCAGTCCTCCAACGTAGGACACGCCAGTGTTATTATTTTATTAGACTTAAGTGCGGCTTTTGACACAATCGACCACAAAATCTTGATACACTGCTTAGAAAACCGTATTGGCCTATCTTGCAATGTGCTGTCATGGTTTAAATCATATCTGTCAAACAGACTCCAATATGTACAGATTAACGAGAACCACTCAAATTTAACTGAAGTTAAGTATGGAGTCCCACAGGGCTCAGTCCTTGGACCTATACTTTTTTTTTTGTACATGCTCCCTTTAGGTGATATCATTTGACGACATAATATTAACTTTCAGTTACACAGACGACACACAATTATATCTGTCAGTAAATCCTAACAATACCATAGACCTAGAAAACCTAATTTGCTGTCTGTCTGAGATTAAAACATGGATGACAAAAAAATGTCTTATGCTTAATTCTGACAAAATAGAATTCCTAATTTTAGGAGACAAAAATCGAACTGTTCATCATGCACTAACAAAACTGAGTAATGATAACTTTAATTTCTCCCCTAAGGAGATAGCACGAAACCTGGGTGTCATTTGTTATCATAATCTATCCTTTGAATCACACATTCAGAATGTGTCGAGATCTTCCTTCCTCCAGCTTAGAAACATTGCTAGACTAAGACAATTCCTCTTGTTACAGGACACTGAGAAATTGGTACACGCATTTGTTACATCTAGATTGGATTAATGTAATGCCATTCTGTCAGGCAGCACAAACAGAGCTATTTCTGCACTTCAGTTAGTCCAAAATGCTGCTGCAAGAACTAAAACAAAAAAACATGAACGCTTCTCTTCACTAGCTGCCCGTGTGCTACAGGATAGACTTTAAAGTTCTCTTATTAACATTTAAAGCACTAAAGGGACTGGCACCTCCCTACTTAAAAGATCTCCTTATCAAATACACTCCAGGTCGGCCATTGAGATCACAGGAAGCCGGTTACATAGTGCTCCCTAAAATACACAAGAAAACCGCAGGTTGTAGAGCATTTATAGGGCCCCGAAGCTGTGGAACGATCTTCCAGCCAATGTAAGAGATGCCCTTTTAAATCACATCTGAAAACTCATTTGTTTAGTCTCTGTTTTTCTATCCCATAGTGCCGCTAGTGTACCATGGACATGCAACGAGGCACCTCGTCCCCCACCATGGAAGTCTGATGAGGCACAACCCACCCTAGAGGCACCTCACCACGGAGGGCCAACAGGGCATCCACACCCAAGGCCTGACAAGCCATCGCAACCCAAAGTCTGTTGATTGTCCAACCCCCCCACCCCCGATGGCCAGTGAGAGGCCTCCTCCAGAGGGAAGAGCACAGCCAGCAGCACTGATAAAGAACTTTCTGATCTCCTTGATGCTGTAATAACCATACTGCCTGGAGGGGAGGCAACCATTAGGCCTAGGCCCTAAGGCGTGGACCCCCAGAGATTCATTTTCTCCTACATGCCATCCATAGGAGTTTTTTGTTTTTCTCTCCTCCATGCCTACACGGTTTATTTACTTAAATGTTCACTCACTTTATTCTAGATCATGTAAAATGTTACAGGTCTATATTTTATTTTATTGTATTTATGTATTTTATTTTGCTGTACGTTTGTTGTATGTTTACCAGTCTGTAAAGCGCTCTGTGGCTACCCTGCGATGGGCGCTATACAAAACAAAATGGATTGATTGATTGCTGCAAGAAAGGCAAGGCAAGTAAGGCTGTAGAATAATGCTACATAATGCATATTCCACTAAGGTTTCTGTAATATAGCTTTTTTGTGCAATACTCTTATTTATATTGTATTTATAATTTGTTTTATGTCACTTGTTTCTTTAATATTGTTTTTATTTTTTGTTTTTCTTTATTCTTTAAGACATGAGCTATGCAGTTTCTGTGTGAGTGTATGAACATATTGATCGGTGGTGGAATTGGCTGCAATGCAAGGGGCATCAGGTAATATCTTGCCTAGGGCACCAAATGGCTCAGGGCCGGCCTTGATGTTAAATATATGATCGTGTTACACAGATATATTTACATTTGTACCATTGTCTAAATTGCATTTCCATACATAAATACTCTTTACAGTACACGTCTGTGTGTGTGTGTGCGATCCGACCGCACCGAGCCTGCTTTGTGTACTGCGTGTGCGTGTGTGTATGTGTCAATATAACATAGTTATCACTTCCACTTTGTATAATGTGCCTGGGATAAAGGCAAAACGTTAACCACCCCATAGAAGATTCTGTTCAGATTATTTTTCTAACATTATATTTGTTTCCAATCCTAAATGTATCCACTACATTGTGCAAGTTTACGGATTATTTATTTATGTATTCATTTATTTAATCCACCCAATGTGCAGTGCACAAACCTCATACACTGGATGTGTACTAGCTTACAAGTTTCACAACCATATATTCCTGTACATATTCCATAAGTATCACCCAGATGTCTCCATGCTTTACCTATTAGTGTAAATATTAATAATTGCAATGATACTGTATGTTTACGCTACAGCCGCTTTGACAGCAGTGTCACTCAATGCAGTGTTCGTCTCTTAAAAGTTGCGTTCAGTCCATATAGAGATGTATTAATTTTTGAAAACCTGATATGTCTGATCTTTGATTACAAAATGCATACAGATTCACATTAGATACACATTCAATCTGTGGTGCGTGTGTTACTGCCCGTGTTTCTAGGGTACAGATATACTGTAAGAAAGGATACTTACATTGCATCTGGAAAGTATTCACAGCGCTCCACTTTTTCCACATTTTGTTATGTTACAGCCTTATTCCAAAATTGATTTAATTCATTATTTTCCTCAAAATTCTACAAACAATACCCTATAATGACAACGTGAAAGAAGTTTGTTTGAAATCTTTGCAAATTTATTAAAAATAAAATACAAAAAAAGCACATGTACATAAGTATTCACAGCCTTTGCCATGACACTCAAAATTGAGCTCAGGTGCATTCTGTTTCCACTGATCATCCTTGAGATGTTTCTACAACTTGATTGGAGTCCACCTGTGGAAAATTCAGTTGATTGGACATGATTTGGAAAGGCACACACCTGTCTATATAAGGTCCCACAGTTAACAGTGCATGTCAGAGCACAAACCAAGCCATGAAGTCCAAGGAATTGTCTGTAGACCTCCGAGACAGGATTGTATTGAGGCACAGATCTGGGGAAGGGTACAGAAAAATGTCTGCAGCATTGAAGGTCCCAATGAGCACAGTGGCCTCCATCATCTGTAAATGGAAGAAGTTTGGAACCACCAGGACTCTTCCTAGAGCTGGCTGCCCGGCCAAACTGAACGATTGGGGGAGAAGGGCCTTAGTCAGGGAGGTGACCACGAACCCGATGGTCACTCTGACAGAGCTCCAGCGTGTATCTGTGGAGAGAGGAGAACCTTCCAGAAGAACAACCATCTCTGCAGCACTCCACCAATCAGGCCTGTATGGTAGAGTGGCAAGACGGAAGCCACTCCTCAGTAAAAGACACATGACAGCTGGCCTGGAGTTTGCCAAAAGGCATGTGAAGGACTCTCAGACCATGAGAAACAAAATTCTCTGGTCTGACTAAACAAAGATTGAACTCATGTTTGGAGGAAACCAGGCACCGCTCATCACCTGGCCAATACCATCCCTACAGTGAAGCATGGTGGTGGCAGCATCATGCTGTGGGGATGTTTTTTAGCAGCAGGAACTGGGAGACTAGTCAGGTTCGAGGGAAAGATGAATGCAGCAATGTACAGAGACATCCTTGATGAAAACCTGCTCCAGAGCACTCTGGACCTCAGGGGCGAAGGTTCATCTTCCAACAGGACAACGACCCTAAGCACACAGCCAAGATAACAAAGGAGTGGCTACAGGACAACTCTGTGAATGTCCTTGAGTGGCCCAGCCAAAGCCCGATTGAACATCTCTGGAGAGATCTGAAAATGGCTGTGCACCGACGCTCCCCATCCAACCTGATGGAGCTTGAGAGGTCCTGCAAAGAAGAATGGGAGAAACTGCCCCAAAATAGGTGTGCCAAGCTTGTAGCATCATACTCAAAAGGACTTGAGGCTGTAATTGGTGCCAAAGGTGTTTCAACAAAGTATTGAGCAAAGGCTGTGAATACTTTTTTTTTTTTTTTTTAAATAAATTTGCAAAGATTTCAAACAAACTTCTTTCACATTGTCATTATGAGATATTGTCTGTATAATTGTTAGGAAAATAATGATAAGGCTGGAATAAGGCTGTACCATAACAAAATGTGGAAAAAATGAAGCGCTGTGAGTACTTTCTGGATGCACTGTAATTGTGATCCCCACCTCCCTTTTCAGGAATCCTGCTAAACTATGCTACAAAAGAAATTTTAAAAAGAAAGAAAACCTTTACTTCATGAGACAGAAGTCCTGACAATGAGGGAAAGGTTTGGGAAGAAAGTAGAAGGAAGCAAAATAAATAATCAGGGAAATGAAGATGCTTGAATTAGCAAGACAAAATGACCAAAGGTTTGTAACCCATATCAATGAGTAAAAAGCTGATGAACAAGTCATTTTATTTAAATTTAAATTCACAGTTGGTGATAAAATGTTCCAGTGGATATTTATTGTCTATCAGTGCAGCTCACTACAGATGAAAGCTGAGTGTCTGTTTCCACTGAATTGTTTTGTATTCCTGATTATTATTGCTTAGCATATGAGTAACATACATTTATTGTTACAATGACATAACTTTTTATTTTTTGGTTATTCTGTCAATCTGTTATCTGTTTTTGAAGCAGGTTAACACACTACAGGGCTTGTGTGTCGTGTACACGTCATGCTTCCATCCCACTACAGGTATATGTTAATGCAACACAACCCATGCCCTGCTGTTTGTTAACAGATATATATTTAACATTTATATCTCAGTAATGACAAATAATAAAAGTTGTAACTCTATATTTACAGATCTTGATAGAAATAAATGGTGAAGATGAGAGGAGCTGTTTGATGCATATAGAACAGATGCAGGCTGAATGCAAAAAAAGTTGACCAAACATTAGCTTTCTCCAAGATAAATTGAACAGAACTGGCCATCAATGTGAAATATTTATTAATAGCCATTCTACAATTTAAATACTGTAGCAATATCCTGCATTACGTTTTCCACCTATTGTAAGTTATAAATTAAATGTGATACTTTTATTTTAATTCTTTAAGTATGTAATTATTAATGATTCAATAAATATCCCTTTTGTTTACAATTGTTTCTCTGGGAAAACAAATATCCTAGATATCTTTTAAAGTAGTAATACTTAAACAATACTTATTGGGTTGATAGGAATGACTATGATAACATACTATGTAATTTATATATATATTATTTAACATTCAGCTCTTCTCTGAAGCTACAAAATCCCACATTGTCAATATTGACAAAAAGTTCAAGTCTGGGTTTGGGATTGTTGTGGACAAAAGGAAAGAGATGGGCAAGAATCTCCTTGATCTGTATGAAGCAGCAAGACAAAGGGAAATGAATGAAACACATAGAGGTACATCCAAACAAGTAGCATATTCTGCTGCACAATCTTATATTTCTTTATATTAATAAAGCTAGCTAAGTACACACCTTTTGTAGCCTTTTTTCAAGTTAATAATTTACATTTAGGGAAGTTCCAGCACTATGATTGGTTGATATGATTGGTAAGCCATCATGTAATCTTTCCAAAAAATAATGGCTTTATATACATGTTTATTTGTGCATCCCAGGTCTTAAACTAACAGCTGCTGCATTGCTTCTTCCCCATTGAAAGAGGAAACACAACTCCTTTGTGATCAACAAGGTAAACATGTTTTTTTATTTATGATTATTATTATTATTATTATTATTATGATCATCATCTTTTCAGTTAGAATATGCATGCATTTTTATTTTCAAATCATAGTTCTTCAAAGAAGGTTTGAGTCAGAATATAGAGCTAGCCATTATTTAATCTGCCTGAGACACACTTGCATACCCAAATGCGATAAAAGAAACGGCACAGACTAGAAACTGCACTGAAAACGTGTAACTGTAGGTAAAAGCTTTTGTGAATATGAAAATATGAAAAAGCTACATTTCCACACAGATAAATTTTGTTTTTTAAATGCAGATCAAGTAATTCTGTCTGTTTTATTGAAGGATCCTATAGCTGTGACACCAGTCATTAAAATCTGTGGAAATCCCTTCCAGCTGGATGCAGAAATAATGTAAAGTCTCATAATGGATGGACAACATTTGCTTGTTGAGGAACCCGAGGACCTCGCCCAAGGATTTGGTCTTCTTTTTGCCTCCTATTTTGTTTACAATATAAAATATCCACAAAGAGTAAAGAATACCGTCCTATTCATTGAGAAATTCATTCTAGGCATTCAGAAAGGTCAGAAATCTCCACCTAGTGTAGTACGTTTAATAAACTTTCTTTTGGCATAGATTGGCAAGGTGTTAGATGTGTACCAGACATGTTTATGTACCATATTTATTGTCTATATACTTAAGTATTATACACAGAAAAAAAAAAATTCATTACATTTTTGTTACAGTTGTGGTCTTTTAAATGTATTGGTACCAGCATCAAACATTGTTTTACTGGTTGCATATGTTTTTTTAAAGGCTGCATTAAAATGGTTTTAATCAAATGTATTTATTGTTGTTTTTTAAAATACTACCAGCATCAAACATTGAGAACATAAGAAAGTTTACAAATGAGAGAAGGCCATTCGATCCATCGTGGTCGTTTGGTGTCCATTAATAACTAAGTGATCCAAGGATCCTATCCAGGATCTTTTCAGCATCTACCACATTGCTGGGGAGTTTGTTCCAGATTGTGACTACTCTCTGTGTAAAGAAGCGTCTCCTGTTTTCTGTCTTGAATGCCTTGAAGGCCGATTTCCATTTGTGTCCCCGGATGCATGTGTCCCTGCTGATCTGGAAATGCTCCTCTGGTTTGATGTGGTCGATACCCTTCATGATTTTGAAGACTTGGATCAAGTCCCCACGTAGTCTCAATCTGATCAATGCTGATATCTTCGGTTATATGTGAATACCAGATCAATGCAAATCTCTTATTCAGGGACGCTTTAAATCAGCGTTTACTTGTCATGTGCACTTTGGACTTTGTATTGTTCTGTTTTGTAAGACAACCTGGATAAGGGTGTCTGCCAATAAAGAAATAAACAAATAATATAATAATAATATGTGTAGCGCGGTGCATTCAATAAAAACTGACCCACTGGCAAATACAACATTACAAAATGAACATCATAGTGGTTAAATTAATTATTAGCATAAACGATCAACTGAAGAATGAAGCTGCAACAGAGTTCAGTTCTGTAGTTTTGTATTAGCGGGTGGGTCAAAGATTTGATTTGATCCGGCCCCTAGTTTGCCTGCATAATGTCGGTTGATGTGTGATTGTTCACTGGTTGTGTCCCATTGTGATATGTGTTTTGAAGCAAATATATATTTGTGTCAAAATCTGCCCAATTTCATGGAGATATTGATATAAGTTGTTCGACTCCGAAATGACTCAGAATCGCTCATTTCAGGTATTTAATTTTCTACATTTTCTGGTGGAGGACCCCCAGACCCCCGCCGTGAATTCCTCATTATGCCTCGCCCTCATTTTCCTGGCTACGACACTGATCCATACATAAATACTATTTACAGTATATGTTGTAATATGACAAAGTAATATAATTGTGTATATGTCAGTTGTATATATGGCAATCTACATCATTGATTTTCCACAGTGCCAGCTGTGATAGTGTTGCTGATAGTGGCTTGGCGCTCCCACAACGTCACCTACTGTAGTTTGAAGACTTGGACCTCCCCGAAAGAGGCAATAATAGAAGGGTGGGGGGGTCGAAACATGAATATATCGTAACGTAAAAAGCTGTCCCCAGCTCTCATGGTTACTGACCGTCAACCCCCCCGCTCTCACAGTTTTTGACCGTCACCCAACCCACTCCCCCCCCTCACAATTTTTGCTGACCCCCGTTTGTCATTGTATAATTCGAACTCTGGTCTTATTAAAATGTCGGAAGGTCTACAAAGTTCCGATGGAGTCTGAAAGTGTAGGGCTTGCATGGTCTTACACTCCTTCGGGCAAGGAGGACACAGTCATCGATATCTGCCATTATAATTTTATTTGTCATAATAGTCCACTTTCTCTGTTATAGATGGCAATATGTGTAGTATTTTGGTATTACAATGCGGATACAGGATTACTTCAACAGACTCCTTTATTGAACCGGCCCCGAAAATGAGGTTCCGTTGCTCCTAACAACCTAAAAGTGGCCTTTGCAATTATTTGCAATAACTGGAGCAGACATTCTTTTAACTTATTACAATATGTTGCGCATTCAATCCAATTGCGTCATGCGTGTGTGATCTGTGATTAATAATGCATGATTGACTGATGCTACATTATTACAGGTTTCGTTATGCTGTTGCATAAATGTTATACATATATAGACTTATTTATATATGAAATTGGCCATATCTCCCCTTCAAAAACCTAGGAAACATTACATTGAATAGTTTTGTGGGTCTTGTGGCAATTAAATCGACCAATTAATTGCAATTGCTATTAACATGCCAACCTTCTTTCTATTTTGTGTGTGTGTCAATGTAACGGTGCAGAACAGTACAGTTGTGTATCGTTATCATTTCCATGTTATATAGGCTACTGTATCTAGGATAAAGGCATAACATTGGCCAACTGCTACTAGATAATTGATTGTTCATATTTTTCTAGAATAATATTTTCTTCCAATCCTAAATGTTTGTGCTACATTGTGAAAGGTTTTATTTTATTTTATTTTTTTGGTGTGGGTTTTTAACCACCCAACGTGCAGTGCACAAACGTCATACACTTATATGTGTACTGGCTTGCAAGTTAGACAACCATATATGCCTGTAACAATATTCTATTCATCTCATCCAGACGTCTCCAGGTGCTTTACCTTTTTGCGTACATATTCATAATAGCAATTATACAGCTGGTGACAGCAGTGTAATTCAATTTAGTGTTCGTGTCTTAAAAGTCACTTTCAATCCCAAATACACATATAGCCCACGGGCGTCGCTAGACCCTATTTAGTGGGACTTCAACCCCCCTATATTTTCTGTCAGCCCCCCTAAAAATATTACGATCAAAACCGTACGAAGCAACTGAGAACAGCGTCCAAAATCCGCCCCCATTACGCCGTCTTTAGAAACACCGTTTTCCAGCCCCTATAACTGTCAGTCGAGAAACGAACTGTACTGTCCCAACATCGGGTACAAAATGCATAAATCAAAATCCACATTCAATCCATGGTGAGTGCGTTGTATTCAAATGTGTCATGCATGGAAACACCCCCCTTACATAGGGTATAGGTTGAATATATATCATTGTAGTGTAATATACACTCGATAGTAGGCACTTTTCCCACAAAAAATCTGATAAGAAGGAATCAGTTGTTAAGACATGAAAGGAAGAAAGCAAGGGCAAAATAAATGAACTGAACAAGTCATGAAACCGAAACCGAAACGAAACGAACACTGACACATTGCTGAACAAAACACATTATTATTATTATTATTATTATTATTATTATTATTATTATTATTATTATTTCTTGGCAGACGCCATTATCCAGGGCGACTTGCAACATAAGTGCAAAACAAAGTGCAAAAATACAGTTAAGTACAAGGCATCAATCATTACAAATTCAATTTAACTAAAACATAGCAATTCAAAATAATACATTTTACAAATTCCAATTTACAATTTACACAAGTACATAAAATTATATTCAATATCAACATATTTTCTCTCTGTGCATGAATAATAAGCAACATTTTGTTTATGTGGATGTTGGGCGCAACATCTGATGTATTATTACGCACATTGTAAACCAGTTATTTCCACTGGACACACAGAGCCACGGAGGCTGTGAATAAACCCGGAGCTGCGCCTGTGCAAACCTGTGCCGGACGGGCTTTCTCACCACTGCGCCTAAACCACGAAAGGCTTTAGACAACTCTGAAGTTGTCTAAAGCTAGAGGAGCTGCGAGAGCATTTTCAGGGTTTCTCGCAGATATTTTCTTGATTTAATGCAGTGAAGAGTTAACCACTCCCACTGTATTGTTGGACGGGATTAACTACAATTTTAACCAGCCCGCTAATAGCAAACTACACAACTGTACATCATGGGATTTACATTAAAAATTTGAAGAGAGTAGCATCTAACTAAACATGAAAGCGCGACTGAGTACAGTGGTGTAGTGTTGTAGTAGCGGCTGTGTGAAAGCTGTGTTTTTTCTCTCACATTGTGCAAGAGAGGAGCTGCGAGAAGGTCGTTTTCCTGCACAAATTGTGATTTGATAGATTTCATACCGCTATAGTTTAGCAGCGCAATTTCCATTCGCAGACATGTCGCTAATGCTTCTGCGAGCGACTCGCAGCGCCAACATTTTTTATTTAATCCTGCCCTTTGTCTATTTATTTTTATATCTGCCGCAGGAAAAAGAAGAAAAATATGGATGGTTACTTCAAAGTCCAATCTTATCACTAACAACTTGGATGTCTCTTTCTAAACTAGCATATGACATAAAGGGACCATTTTGGTAAGGGTCGCTAATAACACCCTTGTTTGTGATGATAAAGGTTACTTTACATTGTTTGTGGTGCTACAACATTCACATCTACTTTTGACTATGTCCTCAATGATGTATCTCAGGGCTATCTGTGTCCTGAAATAGGTCTGCAGGGTTTGCCATTGCAGTAATTCTCTTTATTACCTCACTACCTGGGGATTTTTTTTTTTTTTACTCTTACTTTTATGATTGGTCCCCATCAAGAAGAGAGGTGAACTTTGGGAGTGCTACTAGAGATTCAGCCCTGTGTTGTTTATTGGTCACGAAGGCATAAGCTTGTGTTTTATGTGTTGATGTTACGCAGCTTCATGTCATTGCCAGGAACATTGCTATTTCCCTATGGTGTCACTTTGCTACCTTTGCTGTCTATCTGGTACTTATTTCTGAGTGCATGTTGGTTTCATTCAGTTTGAACAGAATTACCAATCATTGTGTTACTTCCTTGAAATAAATAAATAAATAAAAATAAAGTATATACCTACTTTGAAATCAGTTATGATTGACAGCTCCACCCCTTGTAAATCAAGTCGCTTCTCCAGCTGTAACAATCTTGTGTTATCTTCAGACCAATCAGCTCCACTCAAACTGCAAAGCAGCTATCAATTTTAAAGCATTTTTTGTTTTAGAATCCATCTAAAACAATCTAGAGCATAATCTTAAGGCAATGCATTTGTCACACAGCACATCAGCACTATCAGGCTATCAGCACAGCACATGGTGCTGGATGAAACAAAACATTGCACATTCAATCACTTATTCAGTTACATTGTTCTCACTGTGCATATCAAAATTGCTTTATGATTCTATCAGAGGGCTTTTGTGGAGTGTTTATTGCTTCATAAGCACACCCAGATTGTGCCCTGTTTGTAACGTACATTTGCCTTATTCTAACCAGCTGACTACCAGACTGCAGTCTGTCAAATGTGTTTGAAAAATTTTGAAAACTGAACATATAGGACCAAAGGCATCATGCAGCTACATTTTGGAAGAGGGGCACAGTCAGATTTTTTTTTTTTTTTAATCATAAAAATATTGGGTATTACATGCCTTTCCCTATATTTACCCTATGTAATCTTCGGTGGGTGGGGGTTCACATTCACACTTTACTTGGTCATATAGATAAATATATATAATATATTCCCTCTCTCTCTCTCTCTCTCTCTCTCTCTCTCTCTCTCTCTCTATATATATATATATATATATATATATATATATATATATATATATAGTTATAAGTGATGTCTTGTGATATTGGATCCCACATATGTTCAATGTAATTTAGTATTCTTAGCTAGAAGGCTTCTGAATGAAGTTATTATGCAAAATGATATGAATCAGAAACTAACAGCTTTGAAACCAATGTTTGCAGCAACCAGACCATATCCCCCCTGAAATGCTAAAGAGTGAGGCAGATAGAACACAAAAATCTAAATAAAATGAAAATGACTAGGGGCCAGATTACATCAAAACTTTGATTACAGTTTTATAGTGGATTGCATACGTATTCACCTCCAAAGACTTTTGTACATTTTATTGTATTACAACATGGGGAATAACAATTTATTTAAATTGGAATTTTTACCACTGATTAAGATGTTCATCATGAAACTGTGGAATATAAGTAAAATATATGGCTTTATATATTTACGTTTTGCTTAAATAATTGCATTTAAAACCATACATAGTGCATTTCCATTGTGTTTTAGTTGTTCCCATGTACATTTTTATTACATAAAACATGAGACTGTACTAAATCAAAACTTTGACCCACCTGCTAATAGAAAACTACAGAACTGTACTCACTTGTGGCTTCATTTTTAGTAAGATGACACTTTCTTCTAATGAGAAATGTAACCACTATGATGTACAGTTTTGTAGTTTGTTATTAGCGGGTGGGTCAAAGTTTTGATTTAATCCGGCCCATGATCCAGTATATATATATATATATATATATATATATATATATATATATATACACATATATACACTGATCAGCCATAACATTATGACCACCTGCCTAATATTGTGTAGGTCCCCCTTTTGCCACCAAAACAGCCCTGACCCATCGAGACATGGACTCCACTAGACCTCTGAAGGTGTGCTGTGGTATCTGGCAACAAGACGATAGCAGCAGATCCTTTAAGTCCAAGGTGGGACCTCCATGGATCGGACTTGTTTGGCCAGCACATCCCACAGATGCTCGATTGGATTGAGATCTGGGGAATTTGGAGGTCAAGTCAACACCTTGAACTCGTGATTCATTAGACCAGGCCACCTTCTTCCATTGCTCTGTGGTCCAGTTCTGATGCTCATGTGCCCATTGTACGCAGCCCCATACGCAACAAACTGCGATGCACTGTGTGTTCTGACACCTTTCTATCAGAACCAGCATTAACTTTTTCAGCACTTTGAGCTCCAGTAGCTCGTCAGTTGGATTGGACCACATGGGCCAGCTACAGAATGGCAGAGGGCGAAAACGACTCTCCACTGACCAGGATGACCACCAACTCATTCGAATGTCACTCAACAACTGCAGGATGACATCAAGTCACCTACAAAAAGAACGGCAAATGGCAGCTGGGGTGAAGTGCACGGTGAGGACGGTTCAGAACAGGTTCCTAGGGGCAGGGCTAAAGTGCAAAGCTACAAAAAAGCCCTTCATCAATGAAAGCAAAGAAGAGCCAGGCCGAGGTTTGCAAAAGACCATGAGGATTGGACCGTAGAGGACTGGGGTAAGGTCATCGTCTCTGATGAATCCAATTTTCAGCTATGCCCAACACCTGGTCATCTAATGGTTAGACGGAAACCTGGAGAGGCCTACAAGCCACAGTCTCTTGCACTAACTGCAAATTTTGGTGGAGGACTGGTGATGATCTGGGGGTGCTTCAGCAAGGCTGGAATCAGGCGATGCCCACGGGCTCCCTCCCCCTCTTCAGTGTCGTCGAGAGGTCAGGTTCCGCGAACAGGAAGCGTGATGAGGCCATCCTTGCCTTGCCACAAAAAATCTGTGGAGACTGAGGGGAGTCTGTCTGCTCCATCTCAGGATGAGGGTAGTGGATGGGCCACCTTGGAGGAGGACCACCTGTCTCTGGGTCTGCACGAGGACTCAGAGCTTGAGGCGGAGCTCAAGGAGGAGGAGCTGGTTGCTCCCACCCCTCCTCCTCCGTTGAGTGTGGACACCCCTCCTGCTCCCACGGAACAGGACAGGGAGTTCTGGGCAGTCATCCAGAGGGCTGTGGAGTCTCTCCAGCTCCCCTGATCCTGCCCTGCCGCACTACAGATTTGAGAGGGATCAGCGCTCGCAGCGGCCCACACGGGCCCTCACACTGCTGCCTGACCTCCTCGAGAAACTGAGGGCCACCTGGGACCATCCGGCAACAGCCCCCGCCCTAGCCAGGAGAGGGGAGGCTTATGCCAGGACCCTGGGCGCAACAGAAGCAGGTTTGGTGGAATTTCCCCGGGTGAATTCCACCATAGCCGCGCTCGTCTGCCTGCCTCCACTGTCCGTGGAGCCACGTGACCTGACCTGCCCCGCCCCGCCCCGCCCCGCCCCGCCCCGCCCCAACAGGCAGTGTCACGTCATGGAGAGGCTGCTCTGGAGGGCTTATGATGCTGGAGCCCAGGTGACTTGCCTCCGAAACACCGAGAGCCTGCTGGCCCTCACCAGCCCCGCACCCTATCTCTGAGATAGCAGCGGCGGCTGACCAGCTCGTCACGGTGATGCGGCAGGGGGCAAGGGCGACTGGGCGATCCCTGGCAGCCATTGTGGCGGTGTGCCGCCAGCTTTGGCTGTCCCAGTCACGGTGGGACCCAGAGGCAGCCTAGCCTCTTGGATGCCCCTATCTTGCCGGGCTTCACTTTTGGCTTCAGTTGTCTACTCCCTACAGTTTCAGACACATCCACCCCCCTTCCAAGGCATGGTGTTGACGCGAGTGAGGGACCCGTAGCAATGTGTGGCGCTTCATGGTGAAATCGCAGCTCTCCTGGGCCAGCACGAGGGATTCTATTCCCCATACTTCCTTGTGCCCAAGAAAGATGGTGGTTTTTGCCCCATCTTGGATCTGAGGCGCCTGAACCACCACCTCAAGATGCTCAACTTGTGCACCATGTGCCAGGCCTTCAAGCCCAGTGACTGGTTCACCACGGTGGATCTGAAAGATGCTTAAATTCACATCCCCATTTTACAGGAAGTTTCTCCGCTTCGTGTTCAAGTTTGCTGTTCTCTCCTTCGGCCTGTCACTAACCCCACACACTTTTTCCAAGTGCATGGACATTGTGTTAGCCCCCTTGCATTGTCAGGGGGTCTGCGTCCTTCAATTATCTAGATGACTGGCTGGTTTGTTCTCACTCAAGGGAGCAGGTTCAGAAACACACAAACCTAATTTTAGGCCACCTCTCCGAATTGCGCCTTCGAGTCAAGCAAGAGAAGAGCCGCCTGACGCTAACTCAGCAGGCACAGTTCCTTTGACTATGCCTCGATTCTGTTGCCATGCTCACTACATTGGCACCAGAGAGAGTTGCCTCCATACGCACGTGTCTCTCCCTCTTACGACAGAGCTTGTGTCAGGGTGTCCCTTTGCCACACGCTGTCCACTATGGTTCTCGGTCCAAGACCACTCAGGAACCCTAGGAATTAATGCGCTAGCCCACATTTGGCCGCGCTGTCTCCTTTACGCGTTCCTCCTGGAGAAGGTCAGGAGAGAATGAGCAACAGTTCTGCTGATAGCCCCTCAGTGGCCTCACAGATTCTGGTTCCCAGACCTGATCGCCCTCCTCCACGGAGAGCCTTGGCAGCTCCCAATGAGAGCTACCATGCCCTGCACCTGTTTTCCCAGGTGCAGGGCATGCTTTGGCACCCCAATCCGGGCCTCCTCCAGATCTGGGCCTGGCCCCTGAGTGGGAGCGACTGATTGCCTGAGGTCTGTCAGATGCAGTAGTAGCCATGATTCAGTCAGCGAGAGCTCCCTCTACGAGGTCGCAGTATTGCTACTGCTGGCGGAAGCGTTTAGCACCTGGTGACAAGATGGCGATCAAGACCCAATTCATTGTCCCATTGGGGTCATATTACAGATTTTACAAGAGCTGTTGGACCAGGGCAAGTCCCCGTCCATGCTCAAATTGTATCTGGCGGCTATCTCCGCATGTCATGTACGGATTGATGGTGAGCCCCCTGGGTCTCATTTCCTGGCTGTGCAGTTTTTAAAGGTAGCTCGATGGCTGCGGCCTCCTTGCACCCCTTCACTGCTCACATGGCGTCTTGATGTAGTGCTGGACGCACTTTCCCAAGCCCCATTTGAGCCACTGAACTCAGCTGAGCTGAAGCTGGTGTCACTTAAGACTGCGTTTTTGCTAGTAATCATCTCTGCAAATGCGTGATCGAGTTACACGCCCTGTCCGTACACCCATCATGTGTCCGTTTTGTGGGAGATGGCTCCAAGGTCATGCTACGGCCTAACCCTGCGTTCCTCCCGAAAGTGATGTCTCCATTCCATGTCAACAGGCCTATAGAGTTCATGGTTTTTCATCCTGTTTGATGTCATGCACTGCATGACCATGTCCTGCATTGCATGACCAGTTTCTGAGCACAACTGCCTTCTTGTCTTCACAGCAACAGCCCCCTCTGAGGGTCCAACGAGGCACCTCGTCCCCCACCATGGAAGTCAGATGCGACACAACCCACCCCAGAGGCACCTCACCACAGAGGGTCAACGGGGCATCCACACCCAAGTTATGATGAGCCATCGCAACCCAAAGTCTGTTAATGGTCCAACCCCCCCACCTCCAATGGCCAGCAAGAGGCCTCCTCCAGAGGGAAGAGCACAGCCAGCAGCACCGATAAAAAACTTTTTGATGTCCTTGATGCTGTAATAACCATACTGCTTGTAGGGGAGGCAACCATTAGGCGTAAGCTGTGGACCCCCAGAGATTCATTTTCTCCATCCATAGGAGTTTTTTTGTTTTTCTCTCCTCTGTGCCTGCATGGTTTATTTACTTAAATGTTCACTCACTTTATTCTAGATCATGTAAAATGTTACAGGTCTATATTTTATTTTATTGTATTTATGTATTTTATTTTGCTGTACGTTTGTTGTATGTTTACCAGTCTGTAAAGCGCTCTGTGGCTACCCTGCGAAGGGTGCTATACAAATAAAAATTGATTGATTGATTGATTGATTGATCCTCCTCACTTCGCTTCAGAGCAAGAGAGTCGGCTTCACCTGCTCTGCCCTGTGCGGGCCCTCAGGTGCTATTTGGAAAGCACTCAGACCAAGTGTTTGTGCTTTCAAAGCAGTGCCTCTCGCATTAGATTGTGGACACCATTACCATGACCTACGAGTCCACTGGGACCTCGGTGCCTGATCACCTGGTGGCCCACTCGACTCGAGGTGTTGCTACATCTTGGGCCCTTTTTCAAGGCATCCCCATGGCAGACATTTGTGCAGCTGCAGCTTGGGCCTCACCGCTTACATTTGCCCGGTCCTACAGGTTGGACGCGACGGGACCGGTCCCTTCCATTGGGAACCCGGTGTTGGCTGCAGTCAAGCCCCAGTAGCCTACAGGCTCTGGCTCCTGCCTTTCCTTTCCCAGTCTGCCCCTGTTAAGTGCATCTTGAGGGAGCTAGTGAACCCTGTCTTCTCTTCCACCGGACTATGCCTTCCAGTCAAGCACCTGCGTGAGCTGCTCCTGGATTTACAGACAGCCCTGTCGATGTGTTCCCAGGGTCTGTCATGCGGCCTACAGGCACGTTGCATTACAAGGCCACCCTGTATATAGTTTGTTCATTATGCATTGTGTCGCGGTGGTGTATGCATATGGCATGTACCCCGCTCTGTATATATATATATATATATATATATATATATATATATATATATATATATATATAATGTGTTAAACAGCAGGACTTTGGCTCCATCTGACCTGTGCAGCATGGAGCTCACTGCCGCTGTTCCCAGCTGATAGCGCTTGAGTTTCACTGCCTCGCTGTGTATATAGTTCCTTGGTCAGCAGGTCTGTGGCCCGCTCTGGCTGTGTACGCCATGGAGCAAGGGGACCGTTGCTGTTTTCCTCCAGCAGAGGGCGCTTGAGTTTCTCCAGTGCCCCGCTGTGTCCATAGTTCATTTATTCACACGGTAAGAGCTGTAGTTGCCCTGCGCTAGCTGCGCTATTCGGCAGGTGTCAACTGTTCCTGTGTTCCACGTGTGGCGCATGATCCAGCTACTGCGCCCCGTGATGTATAGAGTTTGTTTGTCACGACATAGTCAGGCTGGTGTGGCCTTGCTTCTAGCTAGGCTAGTGGAGCAAGTGGCCAATGCTCCCATGTTATGCGAAGAGTGCATGAACGGTTTCCTGCACACCGCGATGTTATGGTTTGATAGTCATGGTAGAGCCTGCTGTTGTCCTGCATTAGCTGCGCTAATACAGTACGTCACAACTGCTCCCGTGTCACATGGTGGTGCATGATTTGCTTCCTGCACCCCGAGATGAATGTTCCTGCTGCCACGCTGTGTATACTGTTATGTCCAGCTGTAGCTACTCAGTGACTAGCCAGCTGTGTGTTATTCAGTGGGTCTGTGGCCCCGCTCCTGTATGATCAGGGGTTCACTGCTACGTTAATGTGCGGAAGGCACACAAGTTGCTTGATTTCCCGCGCCATATTTTGTGCAAGTAGATAGCCGGCCTTGCTATTGTAAGCGGAGGGCGTAAGAGTTGACCTCTGCAGCCCCGCTCTGTATATGCAGACAGTCCCCGGTAGAGCGTGACTACGGTCCTCGCTCCTGGACAGCCCAGTTTGGCCCCAAGGGGCAGCTGTGGCTCCTGTCTGGAGTTGTGTTGCTAAGGTCCCTAGCGGTACACCTCAGGGCAGGCTCCCTTATCAGCTCGCTGCCTCCTCCCTTGCGACGGCTTGGTTATACAGTAACCCCTCCCCCTTGGGCAGTGCTTCCAACTTGAAAGATAACAATAGGTTCCGTATGTAACCCCGGTTAGCTGAAAAAGGAAGCACTGCCCAAGGGTTGCAAGGTCCAAGTTCCCAGCAAAAGAGGACGAACCTGCGCTGACGTCACGTTTTATAGAACAGTAAGTGGAAGGGACCTTGGAAGGGATTTACTCCAAGATCCACCAATTTGCCCGCCACCAGGTGTGGTTGGATGGTATTAAACGCACTGCTAAAATCCACGAACACAATTTTGACCAAGCTCTGAGTTTGTTCAAGGTGCTCATAGATGTTATTAATCATAGTCAGCAGCGCATCTTCAACGCCTCTCTCTTCACGGTAGGCAAACTGGTATGGATCCAAATGAGGTGAAACCTCAGAGAGAAGTTGTTTAAGCACAATCTTTTCAAAACATTTCATCACCACAGATGTTAGGGCAACTGGGCACAGGTCATTAAATTCCCTAGGTCTGTTATTTTTGGGCACCAGCACAATCATAGACCTTTTCCACAGGTTAGGGACTGCCAGGAAAAGGCAGCACCAGCTGATCTGCACATGCAGGTAGTGTCCTACAACTAATGCCGTCTGGTCCAAGGGCTTTGCGAGGGTTTACATGTCTAAAATATGATCTAACATCATCTAAATAAATTAAAATATCCACATTTACCATATCCCTTACTTTCATAATGGCCTTATCCTGTTCTAATTTAAAATCACGTGTATCAAACCTACAGTAAAAATTATTTAGGTCATTTACCATAACAGATTCATTAGCAACTGTCATACAATGACTCTTAGGCTTATATCCTGTTATTATGTGTAACCCCTTCCATGCTCTCCTAGCATCATCTTAAAAAAAACCTTTCTAATTTATCTTTATATGCTACCTTACAATCAATAATCTTGCTTTTAATCTTTTTTTGCACTCTATTCTTTTCCTCTCTACTTCCACCTGACTTAAACAAACACTTTTTCTGGTTAAGGAGTTGCTTTAACTCCTGAGTCACCCAGGGCTTGTTGTTGGGAAAGACCGTATAATACTTTTTGGGAATTATCGTGCCCTCGCAAAACTGTATATATCCTGAAATAGCAAGTGCTGCATCGTCGATGTTATCAGTACCGTCTATCACTACGTGCCAGTCGGTACACTCCAGGCAGTCCTGCAGGGCCTCAGTCGAGCAGTTGTCCAGCCTTTAACCTCTACCCTTTTCGCCTACTCTCGCCGTAATCGGGGCTCGTATGCAGGCGCCCACTTTACCATATTATGGTCCGAGCTCCCCACACCAGAAAGTGCCTTGGAGTAAAAGGATTCCTGGATATTTCCTTAGCATTGATCGAGACATGCTTCATTGCGGGTGGGACAGGTGACATACTGCTGATACGTCGGTACAAATTCACTCAAACTGCAGAGATTGAAGTACCCCATAATAAATTTGGATGCATCAGGAGCCTCTGTCTCAGCCTGGGACACTAGTTCATGGATGATAGTGGCGGCAGCCTGTGTGTCAGCGGAGGGGGCGATATAAACAACAAAATGTCTGATTTGGTATATCTCCCGAGGCAGATAGTATGGCCTTAGGCTGAGCACTAATAGTTTAATGTCCTTTGTACAAACCTGATGCTTCGTTGTAATATGAGAAGTGTAACACACACTCCTCCGCCCTTACTTTTCCCGGAGTTCAGGTTGCGGTCCATCCTCACAAGAGTATAGTCCTGTAGGTCGACAGCTGAATCAGGGTCAGTCTCCGTGAGCCAGGTTTCGGTCAGGCAGATAAGACAGGATTCCCGGTAGTCGGAGAAGTACTGAGTGCAGGCCCGCAACTCATCTGCCTTATTCCTTATGCTCTGGACATTGCCAAGCATAACAGATGGAAGTGTTTGTCTATAAGGCTGCCTCTTAATCCACTCCCGGATCCCACCTTTCCTGCCGCGTTTCCTTGCTTTAATGATATTGCCTTTGACACACTCCGGTGGTAACAGCGATGTGTCATTGTAGCGGAGACGCTTTGCAGAGGATCTAAGAACAAAACATCCCCAGTATAAGTGAGTTGGAGTTCGGGGCCATTGTTTGTATTTGTGGTAAGACCGACAGCGAATCTGGCACATTCAGCCAAAAAAGTAACCAGAATCAACAGAATAATTACTGGAGCCGGTTTCATCCTTTACCTTCGGTAATCATATATCTAAAAACCTAATTTAATAGCTGATGTTACAACTTCTGAGACAAATACTTAAAACAAAACAAACAAACACATGGGAGACGTGCATAGTACCGTGTCGCTGCTAGTGCATGCGCCATATCCATCTGCCTTCTGCTACGGCCAAATATTTATAATTTTAACTCATCAGTCCAGAGCACCTGGTGCCATTTTTTTGCACCCCAGTTCCTGTGTTTTCGTGCATAGTTGAGTCGCTTGGCCTTGTTGCCATGTCAGAGGTATGGCTTTTTCCATGAAGGCCACTTCTGACCAGACTTCTCCGGACAGTAGATGGGTGTACCAGGGTCCCACTGTTTTCTGCCAATTCTGAGCTGCTAGACATCTTCCAATTGCGAAGGGAAGTAAGCATGATGTGTCTTTCATCTTCTGTTTCCTTGGCCGACCACTGCATCTATGGTCCTCAACGTTGCCCATTTCTTTGTGCTGTCTGCCTTGAAATTTCTGCTTAGGAGAAACCTTGCTGATGCAGTATACATACCTTGTGTCTTGTTGCTGTGCTCAGTCTTGCCATGGTTTATGACTTTTGACAGTAAACTGTCTTCAGCAACCTCACCTTGTTAGCTGAGTTTTGCTGTTCCTCACCCAGTTTTATTCCTCCTACACAGCTGTTTCTGTTTCAGTTAATGATTGTGTTTCAACCTACATATTGAATTGATGATCATTAGCACCTGTTTGGTATAATTGTTTAATCATACACCTGACTATATGCCTACAAAATCCCTGACTGTGTGCAAGTGTACCTTGAAGATTTGATGCTGTTTTGAAGGCAAAGGGTGGTCACACCAAATATGGATTTGATGTAGATTTTTCTTATGTTCACTCACTTTGCATTTTGTTCATTGAAAGTTTAATCTATTAACATGTCTATTTTGAAATCATTCTTACTTTACATCATTTTTTCACACCTGCCTACAACTTGTGCACAGTACTTTAAGTCTGGTGAATAATTTAAAAAGTGCACATAAATTATCCCTACTGAAATTCTAAACAGCAGGAAACCACTAGTTTCTCTAGGACAATATATATATATATATATATATATATATATATATATATATATATATATATATATATATATATGTGACAGTATAGGCTACTCATACAGGAATTTGTATTTTTCAGCAAAAGATGAAGGAAATATGAAGGAATGCAATGTGATATTTTTTGTTTCTAATTTTCAAATACAAATTATGAGAACTTTTGAACTTGATTTCAAAGGTTTTAAAGGAAAGTCAATGTGGTTGTGTGTGTGTGTAGGCCATATTTAACCTCCAAATTACACATTTAGAAATGTATAAACAAAGAGACTTTTGTGGAGCATATGACTTAATGGAGGATTTGCATGTCTTTTCTGCCAATAAATCCTGAGCCTTGTGAATTATAAGAGTAGTGAGGTGTAATATATTGAGACGTAGGGAAAAAAACTGCCAAATATATAACCTTGTTAAATGCCCTCTGCAATACAGAACCATGACTACAAACAGTTAATTAGAACTGTTCAAGGCAAAGACTAATACCCTTCAAAACACATTCTCTATGTGAAAAATGAATTGTATCCTTCAAGACACCTCTCACTGTCTCAAATAATTTCTGAGCTCTTATTACAGCCATTGCCAATCCAACTGGATATATTGTTTGGGTCAGAATAAATATGAAAAGACGGTGTACATGACCAACATTTTTGTATAAAGAGGGTTTAGGCATAAGGTATTCATAACAGTTTATTAACAGATTTATACATACTGTAATTGTGTAAGGAGGGTTAACATGTCATTAAAAAGGCAAAAAAAAACATGTTGAATAAAAGGTATTATTCCTATTTACTTCAATCAGGCTGCTAAACTATGCAAAATTCTTCCCCCTGGCAATGCCGGGGTCAAAAAAACTGTCACATTCAGTTTCCTTTATTTGCCTGTTGAGATGCTCCTGTGATTAAATGTGAAGATTACAATGATTAACTGTGTTGGGAGTTCAATCTGTGTGGAATGTTGATGTGTGGCTAACACTGTATTTAAAGGGAGAAGTCACAATGAGACTTCATCTCTTTCAGTTCAGCACCCAGGGGTCTTCAGGTTGGCTTCCAGGGGTTTAACACACTTTGTGTCACCTGATTTCACTTGGAAAGCACAGCCATCTTTCTATATGATTGAAAGGTAAGATGCAGTCCATTTCCCCTCCAACTCTCTAGATTCAACTAAGTGGAACAATCTAATAAATGAATATAGACGTGATCTGACCTACATCCCAAGCTGTAAAAGAACCCTTTTATGTGCCTCTAGTCCACCTGTAGCGAACACATTAACCCCACGTTTTACCTTTTTTGTTTAAAAGGGAATCGGTAGGCTATTTTACAATGACAACCGATTCATGACTGAACATGAATCAATGTACAGTAACCCATTTTTTGGATCGCACTTTCTTTATTAATAAGAAAATGTATGTTTTTTAGTTGTTTCATTTTTGTTTTCTACCCCACTTTGGAGATAACTTGCTGTAAGGAAAGCGCATGAGGCTGTGGCAGGACTGGAATGTGACAGCCATTTTGTGAGCACATTTTGGTATGTAGGAATTTCAGCTGAAGAGTATATAAACACAGAAATATAGGACTTCAGGAAATGGTGGCTGATTATGTCATTATACACAGTGTTTAATTTATTTGATTTAAAGCCTACATTCTGTACTTGGATCATTACAGCACCCTTTTTTTTCAGAGAGAGAGAGAAACAGAAGGGGTAACATGCTGTCCACAGGGAGGTTTGCTATTAAACTGCTTTTTTCAGTGCAACAGTGTGGAAACAAGTTAGGGTCCCGGTAAGCAGAGACAAGTTTTATTACTGTTACTGTATGCTCTGGTTGACCCTGCCAAACAAACTTCTGTTTCATATTCCATTGTGTGATTTGCTTTTAATGAATTGCCCAGTCAAACAGTTTAATTTAATGTGGAGGCAATCTTTGAGTATCAAATAATTTTTAAAGGGCCAATTTAATGCATGACTATGAAACACTGTTTTCCACCATTCTGGGTGTTTTTTCTTTCTCATTTTTTGTGATGTATGATTGTTTCAGTTTTCATTTTCAAAATAATTATATGTGTAGACCTAATGCTGTTGTTGAATGCACGAGCAATCATGGTTGCAAATCATAATATGAACAAATCATAATATTTCTTGCTGCCCTGCATACTGCGAGGTTTATGGAGGTCAATATCTATCAACATGGTGGTACAGCATATAAATGGCCATTCTTGCCAGATTCACTCTGTCATCCTAGGGGAGGGGTTTTCAAACCGATCCTGGAGTACACCCTGCCCTACTGGTTTTTGTTCCAACCTAGGTCTTAATTACTTAATTGAATGGTATATTGCTTTGTTAGGTCAATTAAGGATTCAATTAAGCAATTAAAACCAGCAGGGCAATGGGTACTCCAGGACTGGTTCAAAACCACTGCCCTAGGGCTTCATTTACACAATTAGAAGTCAGATTTTCTCTTGATTACGTACTACTGTATCATACCACTGAAAAAAACAACAAGGCAGATTAAGTACATATTAAGTTTCATATTAACCCATTAGTATCCCTTAAAGGTTAAACTTTTACATGCTGGTTTTTACTACTGCCTTATGATTTATGGGGGGTGGATTACTGCAGTAAGTATTATCATTCAGATGATATATGTGTATAAGCTGGTATTTACTGTGTATTTTATTCTCCTTCAGCCTCCAAAAAAAGAGATCACTGTACAGTAAAGTCCAATATATTATATATATATATATATATATATATATATATATATATATATATATATATATATATAATATATTGGATATATATATATACATATACAGTATATATATATACAATATATATATATATATATATATATATATATATATACAGTTAGGTCCATAAATATTTGGACAGTGACACAATTGTCATTATTTTGGCTCTGTATGCCACCCCAATGGATTTGAAAGGAAACAATCAAGATTTAAGTGCTTTAAGTGTAGACTAAAAGAGTCTACAATTTGCACAAGCTCACCAAAATTGGACAGTTGAAGACTGGAGAAATGTTGCCTGGTCTGATGAGTCTCGATTTGTGTTGAGACATTCAGATGGTAGAGTCAGAATTTGGCGTAAACAGAATGAGAACATGGATCCATCATGCCTTGTTACCACTGTGCAGGCTGGTGGTGGTGGTGTAATGGTGTGGGGGATGTTTTCTTGGCACACTTTAGGCCCCTTAGTGCCAATTGGGCATCGTTTAAATGCCACGGCCTACCTGAGCATTGTTTCTGACCATGTCCATCGCTTTATGACTACCATGTACCCATCCTCTGATGGCTACTTCCAACAGGATAATGCACCATGTCACAAAGGTCGAATCATTTCAAATTGGTTTCTTGAACATGACAATGAGTTCACTGTACTAAACTGGCCCCCACAGTCACCAGATCTCAACCCAATAGAGCATCTTTGGGATGTGGTGGAACGGGAGCTTCGTGCCCTGGATGTGCATCCCACAAATCTCCATCAACTGCAAGATGCTATCCTATCAATATGGGCCAACATTTCTAAAGAATGCTTTCAGCACCTTGTTGAATCAATGCCACATAGAATTAAGGCAGTTCTGAAGGCGAAAGGGGGTCAAACACAGTATTAGTATGGTGTTCCTAATAATCCTTTAGGTGAGTGTATATATACACACACAGTAGACAGACATACAGCTCTGGAAACAATTAAGAGACCACTGTAAAATGATCATGTTCCTCTGGTTTTACTATTTTTAGGTTTGGGTAAAATAAACATTTTTGTTTTATTCTATAAACTACTGACAACATTTCTCCCAAATTCCAAATAAAAATGTTACAAGTGGTGCAGCGATGATGTTTGCCCAGGTCTGGAAAGAAGCACAGGCCTTGGAGGTGGAAGCCTGGGGTGAGACTGGTGAGGTGTCAACCCAGGTGGTGGTAGTCCCGGCCCCAGAGAAGAAGACTCCCTTAAGTCCAACAGAATGGCGAGCAGCATTGCGGGCCGAACTAAAGGAAGACCTGAGGCAACAGGTACAAGAACTTAGTCGTGTGCTCCGAGAAGAATTGGCGAGACCTGTTCCCGCAGAGGCCCCCGTACAAAGGAGTGTTCCAAGGACCGGCTCGAAGGGTGAGGAGAGGTCCGGGCCCCGGGCGGAACCTCGCTGGACTGAACGTGGTCAGCGCATCTGCTTGGGGTGTGGACGAGAGGGGCATATGCGTCGACATAGCCCACTGTAGAATAGAGGCGAGCCGGCTTTAAACTACTTCCCCCGACCACGGTAGGGCTCGTGGGAGGGGGGCAGGTATGGGTTAACTAGTAAGGGTGCTAGTATGCCAGCGAGTGGGCTCGAGGATGGGAGAACAGGGGTTTCAGATTGTGGCCCCATGAGCACGGGGGAAAAAGGTCTGGGTCCAGTACCATGAGGCCGCCGGTCATGCGGGTAGCACCTGGACTCGGACCCTGCTCTCCCTGTTAGGGACATTGGGGGAGGCCGAGCAGACTAAGTGGCCAGTGCGGCTCCCTGAGTTGGTTCACGCATATGATAATGTAGTGCATGAGGCGACTGGCTACTCGCCCTTCTTCTTAATGTTTGGGCGGCAGGCGCGTCTTCCCGTGGAGGTGGCTACTGGGGCATTGTTCTCTATGGTGCCCCAGACTTTTGAAGGGTGGGTGGCCGATCACCATCAACGGCTGAGTGCGGCCTACTTGAGTGCCGCTAAGAAGGCTGGGCAGCGACAAGAGCGGGATGGGAGCGTCGGAACCAGGGGGCCGTGAATACCCCTTTCTTACCGGGAGAGCGTGGTCTTTGTCCAAAACTTCCGTTGCAGGGCCCAGGGAAGATGGCTCTGCACTGGGCTCCTGACCCTTTTGTAGTAAATTCGAGAGTACGGGATGGGGACCCAGTGTATCAGATTAGGCCAGAAGGTAGGGAGGGTCTTGTACGCACAATCCACAGGCAGCATTTGAGGTCCTGTCGGAATTGGGAGGGGGTAGGGGTAGTCTCCTTTTACATCAGAAAAACAGAAAAAACAGAAAAACCTCAGTGAGTGGCAGGGCAGCAAGCAGCAGAGTCGCCGCAAATCCTGAATAACCTGGGCAGGAGAGAGAAGGCAGTGGAAGACCGCAGAGAAGCAGTATGTGTGACAAAAGTTTATTCGGTGGATTACAAATCTTTGAAGAGAAATTGGACAGGACCCAAGGATCCAGTGCAGAGCAAATCGGTGGAGCAAATTGATGGCGAGAGACTCCAAGGAGGCTGGTACTGGGAACCAGGGTTATATGTGTACTTAAATTAAGAGCGTGGATACGGTTGTGAAGACCACTTTATTGAAATAAGGACGAGTGTTCCCAAACTGCTTTTAGTAGTTAGGATTGACATATTGTACCGTCTTCTTCTCCGCTGCAGAGACTGCCCATTGCGGCAATGGGATTTGCTGATGTGACTGTACCTGGAAAGAGAGAGAATCTATTGGCCTCTGTCTCTATTTGCTTGGATGTTTTCCTAGAGACCCTCCTGATTTGCATTGTGTGTGAGGACGTGTTTATATTGCTCTATTTTGCACAAGGACTTACTTTAATGATCTTTTGTTTGCAGGACTTTGACCTCATTGTCTTTTACAGACCCCATCGACAAAGGTGAGGGTTTTGGGACTACAACAGCGGCGTGTACTTGGGCGTGGTGCCTTGGGGTCCGTCGAGCCTGCTCGGGGGGAGAACGTTTATTGGGTGCTTTGAGCTCTTCCCTCATTAAAAAGGAAGTGGCGTAGTCTGGTTTGGCGTGGTCACCCCTAGCACCCATAGGTGGTGACAAAAATATGAATGGAATAGAATGGCTGCCATACATGTAGAGATGCTGATTTAAGAAAAAATTGCAGTGTTCTCTTAATTTCTTCCAGAGCTGTATATCTCATGAGGGCACTCTCACAAAGTGGGTCATGAGGCAACGGCAACAGCAACAGCCTTCCAAAAGTTGCTAACGTACTTAACAGAAGAGGACAGTTATACAGTTACAGGAAAACATAACCTGCAGTTTAAGGATTCGTCAGAATAAAATAAAGAAAAGACTGAAAAAATACAATTACTTTTTCTGGCTGTTATTGCAAATGTTTCTCATAAAATATCCAACTTTGACAGCTACTATGTTTTATAGTTATTCTGGTACATCGTAAGCAGTTTATTGAATATGCTTTTTGGTAATATAAGTCCCAATCATATTCATGCTGATTTCTCTCTTTTACTGCTGTCAGACACAAGACATTTGAATGATGTTTAGATCGGGATACCATGGAGGACTGCATATCAAATCCTTTTGTATTGTATAATGTAAAGATTTTAAACAAAATATAAAATTGAAATGAAATAACTTTTGTCCTGCGTATAATACTTTATCCATATAGCAGAGTGAAAGAGTATTCAGTTTCAGAAGTGATATTGTTTACCAATTGATTAAATATAAATAAATACAAATGTATGTGTACTGTGCTTCCAAATCCTTTTTTAAAGTCGCTCTTAGTTACTGTTAAGTGACACAAATTGACTGCTACTCAATAGATGTACAGTACTGAGCAAAAGTTTTGGTCTTGTTGCCACTTCTCTGGACAGTAGATGGATGTACCAGGTTCCCATTGTTTTCTGCCAATTCTGAGCTGATGGCACTGCTGGACATCTTCCGATTGTGAAGGGAAGTAAGCATGATGTGTCTTTCATCTGCTGCAGTAAGTTTCCTTGGCCGACCACTGCGTCTACGGTTCTCAACGTTGCCCGTTTCTTTGTGCTGTCTGCCTTGAAATGTCTGCCTGGGAGAGACCTTGTTTTTCTTATGTTTACTCACTTTGCATTTTGTTCATTGATAAATATAATCTGACATGTCTATTTTGAAAGCATTCTTTACATCATTTTACACCTGCCTAAAACTTTTGCACAGTACTTTAAGTCTGGTGAATTATATAAAAAGTGCACATAAATTATCCCTACTGAAATTCTATACAGCAGGACACCACTAGTTTCTCTAGGACAAAATTATATGTCCAGGAAATGTGTGTGTAAGTCATTTTCGTTACAATGACACCTTCCAAAGCACCAACACAGCAATGTTAAAAATATAATAAAATCTGTTCTATATATTAAAACCTAGCAATTGTACAATGTTTTTTTTATTTATTTTTTATCTTAAGTTTTGCAAATCTGTTATTAATTGCAAAAAAAAACTAGTTAGCCAACCATGTTACTATAAATCTGAAATGTGAAATGCTTAACCACCTTGCGATTTATTTTTGTTAGAAGTTGCTTATGATTCATGATTTCTCATGGGATTATTTTTTACATTTACATGCAACAGTAACTCCTTTAATAAAAAAACAAACAAGTTGTGAAGGATGGTTCAAAATCATTTTATAAATTAGATAAACCCTCAAGTTGCTTTCACATTTACACATAGCATAAAAATCTTTTGAGTATTAAACTTAAATAAACCAGCAATTTCACATATGTTTTATGCTGCTAGAAGTATGTAAACAACATAGCATATAAGCATACATACAAGCATACATGTCTTCAAAAATTGGTTAAAGTTTAGTATGCAATTTATGATTAAAAGATGGCTCTTTTATTCATGGTGCAGGCTATTAGTTGGCTGTTAATTTAGTGTGTGGCTTCTCAGACCATGACTAAGAAGAACACAACCCCCTAAATACGAATTGAAGGGACAACAAGAGGCCAGTGTCACTGATTAAGATTAATTAAGTGTGGAGTTTTAATTTGCACTAGAAGTAATTAACACTTTTATTCTGATCCTTTTGGAGCACCTGCCTCAAAACAAAGATGGCCATATCAACAGTTGACACTTCCTCTTGATCCTCAAGTGGTGGACACAATATCTCTTTTACAGTCTGACATCTATGTAAGGTAAGTAGTAGTAGTAGTAAAAAAAAACAAAAAAAACTCATGTTTGGGGGTTCAGGGAGGTTACTGTGCCTGAGAGATAGATCGAACAATGGGCTTCCGAACAGTGGATTCCACTTCACTCTAATTCCTTCTGTCAGCTGATAATCAGGTCTGTTTCACATAATGGGCGATTTGTTTAACTGCAGACACAATTTCAGCATGAGTGAGATGGAATAATGAAACGCGAAGGCAAGCCGTTTCTGCTGGGTTATGTTATGGGCATTGCAGCACTCATCAGAAGCCGAAGAGGAAGAAGCGAAGCGACAGGCTGCTCCATGCCCTGAAGCGGTTTCTTTTTAGGCCTGTTGAAAATTGTAATCGTTGCACTCTGGATGAACTCATGGTTCTTTATTTAGTACACACCACGTGGGCCAGAATGCTAGCTTCCGATAGGGCACGCCACATCTCTGGGACATCAGTGCCTTGTGGGCTATTTTCCTCCTTCCTACAGTGACACAGAATTACGTGAATTCCGAGTCACCTACAGTCTGTTTACACTGAATGGAATAAGAACAATAGAAGGTAATGGCCAATCGATAACAGCATAACCCTGGAAGGAAGGGTTTTATGCTTGCAGTTGTCCTCTTCTAAAATAAATCACAAAAATGACCTCATATTTTGCTTTAAATAGGTGCATGAAAAGGGAAGGCTTCTCATTTAGTCGCATACCATACCTTCAAGGGATGTGTTTAAGAGGAATTATTTCCGAAAAACAATGAAGTTACCCTGCGGGTACATCTCTGCACTGCAGGAAAGACACAAAGTGCAGTCTACAAACTGTTTTAACCTTAATAAATCTTGACAGCTTTATAAGGGCAGTTTTACAAAGATATACTTATACTTTTTTAATATTATAAAACAGCCTGCGACATTTTACATTGCTTGGTTGGTTAAAGATAATATAAAGTAAAATACATGCAGGTTAAGCCTCCGTATTCATATATATATATATATATATATATATATATATATATATATATATATATATATATATATATATGATAGAGATGTATTTGTTTTAACTTTAGTGATACATACATATTTAGATCAGCGGTCCGTTGAGCCACATGCAGCTCGTACCCACAAGGCAAATAGCACATTCATCAGCCCAGTTTCATCAGTCTTTCCTTGTCAGCAGTACTAAGAGAGGCCTATGAACCGATGAGATGGCATTTGCACTGCTGAAGAGAATGTGAGCTAATGAAAGTGTAGCGCCTGTGTTCACCAGAGTATAAAATTCACATTTGCAGGGGCAGGCTGTGCAATCTGATATTATGAGGCTGCCGCAGAGGGGCCAGAAATAGCGAGGCAAAAAAAAAAAAAAATGTAGTCAAACAGATCTCAATGTTACAGTAATTTGACCCCACAATTAGAGGGCACTTAACATAGGAAAAACATAAGACAAAAAGAGAATCTAAAAAACAACATACATATTACATTGGACTGACTTTATAGTTGGCTCTTGCTATTTAAGACATAAAGTATCAAAGCTATATGGTGCAGTAAAACTGGAACAGATACAACAATTCTATAATATGCCATACGCCTGAGTATGTACAGTCAATATGTAATGGGGCACCACAGAAATCAGGTCAGGAATTGCAAGAATATAGTAATGCAAAAAGCGGATCAAAAACAACAAACCTCAGTATTAAATTGATTACATGTAAATGCAACAGCTTAAAAAAGAAGAATATTACACCGTAAAAGGTATATGAGTTTAAAATAACAATAATGCATAACAATAACACCCATGCTCCACATTCACCCTTTCATTGTGTGCTTAACTTACTGATTACAGATACAAGTTAGAATGAGCACAGTTGTTAAATAAAAATGTGATGGGCTTGCTCACATTTCCTCTCTACATTTTTTTTATTAATTTTTTCCAAAAACATGGTGTCAGATAATGCAAAAAGAATCCAACAACTTGGCAGGGGATGTCTGTGGTAAATTTTACATACAATGTATGCTTTCAGGAAATTAAGCACTGGCCCTATCTGTACCAGCCAGTGAAAGTAAATGTGCAAAAAGTGTTCCTGAAAGATGACAGGTTTAGATCAGCTCACTAAATATTTAAACAATAGTCTGACTTTAACTCAGTTCAATAGTCCACACTAATTACAACAGGCTGACCTACTTTTACATCATGTAGGGATTAGAGATACTTTTTTTTCCATGTGTAAGAGAATTTCATATGCTTGGTTTTTCAGTCAATCTAAATAAATAGTTGAACTAAAATTTAGGTCAATTAGTTTTCTTTTAAGATTCTTTTTAGATGGAAGATGCGTTCAAAACAGATGTGCAATAATCATTTATTTGTGACAAAAATAGAAAACTAATATCATTCAATTATATTACTGAACATAAGTAATATAAAACTTCTGCTAGATTACAGAAAGGATAGGATATTACATCTATTCTATTTTCCTCACAGGGCAGCTTAGGTCAGTCTGGTCAGGTCAGCAGTGGGTGTGTCTCTTTCTCTTCCTCCTGCTCTTCTTCTTGTCTCTATCTTCTCTTTCTTCTATGTTCTCTTTGTCTGTTCCTTCTTTTATAAGGTTTCTCTTTAACCAATCACATTTTTCCAACATCAGACCATCGTTTTGTGTGTGTCATACAAATATTTTGATTTAGCAATAAGAAACCTAACTTTTTTGGCCTCCTTGAGGTGTTTGTCCTTGTACTCTTATCTCTAGTTTAACTGCCAGCTGGGCCCCTCAGAATCTAAGGAACTAATCATAAAGAGGGAGATGTCGGTTTCCTGTATCAAACCAGACAGCAAGATATTTCCCATAGAAAAATACATTCTAACAAATAATACCTTACACATGTTATATTATTATTATTAGTATTATTAATTGTGTGTGCAGCCAAAAAGTAACATTTATGCGATCATCTGCAAGTTTATAGCTTAGGAAATAAGGACAACAATAAAAGTGATAATATTTTGCCAGTCTCCCCTGGTTTTCTTTTCCCACATTTACTCTTTATGCTGATACATTCAATCTTGTATGTCCCCAACACTCTCATCAGATGCTCTTTATGGTTTAGTGCCCATTCTGTCCATCATACCATTTCTCACAGATGACAGTTGAAAAATAAAGTGTAATATATAGGAATGTGTGCACGTTTTACTTTTTTAATATAAGATGTAGATTTAATGATTTAGTCAACATTGCAGGCAAATGTTTATTATATTATATTGTGTATGTAGATTTTGTTCCCTGTTTTCCAATTGTCATTGTACTAAAGTTAAAGTAGCAGTAAATTGTCCACTGGTTTGGAAAGGATTATCCTTGGATATTAAAAATAATACCCTTTTGCGTGTCAGGAAACTATGAATACACAATCATTCGATTTGATCTCCTTACTGGGATACATGTTTACTGAATATACTGTGAGAGAGAGGATAATGTAATGGCAGTAACTATGGTAAACATGTCAGCAAAATGTATCTGACATTCTGTTTTCTCTCAAAAGGATGTCAACATTTTGTATAAGCCAATGGTTAAAATAAAATGAACCATTCCTGTTTTCAATTTTTCCCTCGCATGATCTTGTGTTTTTGTAAGGTTTTCATTCTTCAGTAAATATTGTGAACAGATAAATTAGAAAGAAGCACATTATAAACTGGAGGTCCTCAATGCCCCTGGTTTAATCAGTGAGGTGGCTGACCTGTTATTCAGTATGCAGCTTGACCTAGATTCTACTGTTAATTACAGCAAATCAGAGATGGCTAGGATTGCACAAATAAGTCATGTATGTACATATGTACTATATGCATATTATTATTATTATTTTTCTCTCTCAATTCACTTCAGGTGTGCAGTGTGTCTTTTTGACTTTTAGTTAATGTTAAAATACAATTTAAGCAAGTTAATTCACTCCCACGTGTATGTCATATCCATATCCATCACAAAGATCTACTAAAGTTCTATACAAAGTTCAATCTTAGGAACGGATTAGTACATATAAAATGTTAAATTAATTATAATTGTTAAAGGTGCAAAGCCAGATGGAGACACATTCAGTATGGAAATTATTAGATGTTTTATAATTCCTTTCAGGAGATCATTGTTAAACAATTACAAACATGATACAATGAAACAAATAAACTTAACATTGCCTCTATAGAAATCCTATGTGGATATTATCAAATGGAATGTTATTTAAAAGTATCCATAAACTAGTATAATTTAAGTTGAGATGTTTATCAAACCAATAGTGATATTAGGTCAAATGGAACATTACCTGTATGATAACATGAAAAATTAAAGCTGCCAGATAAACATATTCACACAATGTAATATTTTACATTTATCCTGCTTCTCATTTAACTTCAGAGGTTAGAATTTAAAACACATTTTGTTAGGTTGAGACTTCATTTAACAAGGAGTCCCCAAATTAGATTCTACAGGCAGAATGCTCTATGGGTTACAGTAAGAAACAGGACATTTGCAAACTGTTGTATTTTCCCTTAATATTGTTAATCATCCTGGTATGATTACATGATAATAAGAAATGTTTTATTCAGTAATAATTGCCTGTATTTACTGTAGTACTGTCTCAGTCTAATAGTACTATACATGACTGTGTTACAAAAGTTTCTAAACAATTAATTCAATAATTTAAAAAGTGCAAAATACATATTCTCTATATTTAAATTTCAGGAAAATGCAGCTATTTTCAGAAATGTCTTAATTTATCATTTTTAAAGAACAGACTTATTGGTATAATTTATATATCCTCTAGAATTTTTGTGGAGTGGCATACAATCTGAGAAGTTATTTATTTGCTGTATTTCATTGTTTATTGTATATAAACTATTTCATTCTGCGTAGTATGTTAATTTGGTGGCAAACAAGCTGTAATAATAATAAAAAAATCTTATTTTCACTTATTTTCATAAAATAACAAGCTGGAACTGCACATTAAAACAAAGCATTTCATTTATTATAAAAGCCATCATTTCCCAGCAATTTTCATATGGTTACCTGCTGATTTAACCTGCAATGTTGTCATGTGATTGCAGTAAAGAAAAGGAGGTCAGTGGCCTAGCTAGAGATTGGCTTAATGAGGAAAATGTTCTCTACAAAATATTACATGGAATATCTTTGTTAGGAAAAAATATATGCTTTGAATGGTAAATCATTATATACATTTAAAAAATAATGTTTTATATGAGTTTCCTAGGCAACATGGTGCCTGGCAAATGACCTGGGTAATGGGCTGAGTTTCCCTAACTGTATTTGAACGATGAGTAAATCAAGTTGCCAACTAGAGTGAACTAGCAGAACATTTTTTTTTTAAGTTAACTGAACTCTATTAAGGTCAACATGAATGTTAAAAGTATAGCAAGCACTGTATTTCTTTAGTAGGAGGGGTAGAGTCTGGGTTATCCATACCAACTCTAATGTCTCCTCACCATGCCTTTAATTTCATGCACAAAAAGATGTACATTTAATAATTTATGTAATGTGGAATTCTGGGAGGCGCTTGAAAGATACTGCCCTAGGTGGGGTGAATGACTGGTGAAGCTTTAGTGATGTGCATCAGTTCCTCCTACTGACAGCAAGCCTGGTTTGTATTATTTTCCACATAATTTTCAGTTTCAGTTAAGAATGTTGCAGACAAAAATATTAGGGTTAACGTGAATATTTAAATCATTTTAATGAAATACTATATTATTTATTTCATTATATCATACTATGATAGTATATTACAGTATTATTGCACTTTGTATTGCTCTTATTATTTTGTAAGTCACCCTGGACAAAGGGTGTCTGCTAATAAATAAATAAATACAATTATTGGACATATCTAAGTTTGTCCATTTTGTCCTGCAAAAGTGTGTGAACTATTTTTGTCTTGATATTAAATGGGTTTGAAAGTTGCACCCCACAAATGTTAAAAATGCCTCCAAAAGCATACCTCCATGGTAAAATAAATATTCAAATAAATACAATTTACTTATTATACTTTAGAGGACATGAGTAGATATGTAAGAAATGTCAACCTATAATTGCTACATTTTCAAAGGGATTAACATTATTATAAACAAACATTATACAAACAGAAAAACAAAGAAAGTCTTTAAATTAGATATAATTACTCAAAGACATTTAATATTTCAAATGTGTTTATTTCTCTGTTTTAGTAATCCTCAGTAGAACAACTAGAGCATTATATAGACACTTTTAAGACTATTGTTGTGCAGGTAATTTAGACATGGGCTGGGATTAAATCAAAATTTTTATGCTAATCAACACACTCAGTTGCAGCTTCATTTTTAGTAAGATGTAACTTTCTTTTAATTGTAAATGTAATTGCTATGATGTACAGGTTTGTAATTTGTTATTAATGGGTGGGTCAAAGTTTTGATTTAATATGGCCCATCAATCCTTTATACTATCTTTTCCCTGCTTTTAACAGGATAAATAAATAACAATTTGAAAAGTCTATTTTAGTATTGCTATCTATGTTCTGTGGAACTTTTCCTTTTCTATCTGATCTTCCTTTGTCCAAAGTTTGGACATGTTAGAATATGTTACAAATCTGCAAAATCATTCCATTTCATATTCACATTTTAAGTATAGACTTTCAATCTCCTTCCCACTCTTTTGACTGACTTATGTGTTTATTAATGAATTGTTATATATTCTTAACAGATGGAGCTAGAACAGATGTAGAGAATAATACTATCATGGTTAGGGCTCTGGACTCATAACTGAAAGGTTGTGGGTTCAAATCCTGGCTAGGGCAGTGTTGTTGTACCCTTAAGCAAGGTACTTCATTTAGATTGCTCCAGTAAAAAAAAAAGAAATACCCAGCAGTATAAATGTAAGTCACCCTGGATAAGGGTGTCTGCTAAATGATGATAATGTAATCCAACTCCAAAAAATGTTTCCCATTCTGGAAAATGGCTTAACACATTCATGTTTACAGTGTTGTACATATGATGTATTTATACACAATAAAGCATTTTCATTGCTAGAAAAATGAATAATTATATGTAATAATAATTTACTACTGAAACTAGCTATTTCTCATCTACCAAAATTAATTGAAGAATTAAAAGAACCATCCTTAGGCCGTATGTATTCGTGTAACTTACATGTGAAAATGTAACTGGAATTCAGGAGTTATACAAAAATTATAGTTATATATTAAAAAGAAAACTCTGACTTTGAGGTCAGATTTCTGTATGAGAGGGGAAGAAACGTGAACCATTTCCCCACCCAAGCACTGCTGTTTATTTCAGACTTCTGTGTCAAAAAAGTTGTAACCTCGCCAAAAACAAAACAAAACAAAAAAAGATCAAAAAAAGGCTCCAAAATGAAAAAGTACTTTGCTACAGGTACCAGTGACCACCCTTCTTTGTGCACTTTCTGAATATAAAATCAAATTGAACAACTGTTTTTACTTACCTTTGTCACCGTACTATGGTATAATGCAATGATTGCCAAAAATGGAACGGCATAAGGGAAACGCATATGCAGGAAGCGCTGAAAATGAGTGCTGCATGCAGTCAATTATCAATATGAAATATTTAGTTGTTTTAATTTAACGGGAAAGTGATCACTCAAAAAGAATTTTGCTTTCTCTGCTTTTAGCTGATTTTTTTTTTCTTCCTGCAGTGAAACATAAGGGAGTGGGTAATGCTATAAAGGTCACAATGTATTATAGAGGCATCCAGAGGACATCAGCTTCCGTGTTTTTAAGAGACTAGAGGGATTTAGAGAGACGATTTTAGTGGAATGCTACTGCTAGGTCACTATGAGAAAGCACAATGATCTTACAATAATACATTACATATATACTGTATTCCCTTGTTGATAGATGTATGAATGACATGCTGTCATTTCTGCAAACACTGTCACAATCGCTTGTAAAGTATTGTATTAAGTATTATGATGCTCAAACTCCACTAGTAAACTCACCATATGAAAATATACTTGTAATAATCAGGAGCCAAAACGACATATTTTGATGACACCCTTAGTGCTCTTATGCTATGCTCATCTTTTTCTAGTGTTACACAGAATAACACATTTTATTAACCAGGGCTTGAGGCAGATTTTCAGAGGTGAAAATGCCCCTTGGCATATATGAGACACCTTCATTAACAGAACCTCACAGATTCCCTTCATTAGGTTACAGATAAACATAGCTCTTGGAATCCAACCAAGAATGTTCAGAACAGCTAAAAAACAATACATGTATGTCTTCATTATTCTGAATAAATACAAAACCCTATGCAATGAGGGAAACACCACTGGCATTGGTGTACAATACGTTAAAATTCAAGAAGACCAATATCGTGCTGTGAATGCATCTGTGTCATTTTGTCACACATTACTGTGTCTGTACAGACTCCATTTAATAATCATAATAATACAAATAAATCTATGTTGACTTAATTACCTACCACAGTGATTTTTCTTTATAAAGATGCATTTTAAAAAGCTGAGAAATAATATTACAAAAATACATAACAGATCTGAGAAATGTTTATGTTTAAGCAGCATTTTGTTCTCCAAGTATAGTATAATATAATAGTATAGTCTATTAGGTTATACATATTTAGTTGTGGATTGATTTCAGAATATTTCTTTTTTTTAAATAGTTTCACTTAAGGGCAAGCTTCACAATAAGGGCATACTGTGTCTTACATGTAAAGTAAATGCATTTGTTTTGTTCTTTTCTGAACTGCAAAACTGAACATCTAGAATGCAACCCATATCAATTGAAAATACAGGAATATATATTTATCCAAGAAAAATACATTTAAACATGGCTATATACGTAAGTGCTTGCAGATTCTTGACTGTGTGAATAATTGGTGAACAAAAGACACTTAAGATAAATATTTGTATTACCATTAGTATAAAAAAGTCTGCAAAACATTGATTACAGTACATATACATTTCAATTTGAATGTATGGGCATCTAGCTGCATAAGTAAGTGAACCTACAGTAAAACTTTTAGTTTTCACCCTTAAATTGAACCCATTTTATTCTGACATTTATTAACTAGGGGCAGGATTAAATCAAAACTTTGACTCACCCGCTAATAGCAAACTACAAACCTGCACATCATAGCGGTTACATTTCTGATTAGAAGAAAGTGTCATCTTACTGAAAATGAAGCCGCAACTGTGTACAGTCCTGTTGTTTACTATTAGCAGGTGGGTCAAAGTTATGATTTAATCTGGCCCTAGATTTAGAATATGCACCTTGATCTGTCTTAGCTAGTGGAACCAGTTATTGATAACAAATATGATTGTAACGCAATTGTAACAAGTGTCTGTCTCAAAATAGGCTGTGTTGGCGGTCCTGCCATTAACATTGGAAGCACCGTGGTTTTACTCCGTGGTTTTAAATTGCCAATTATATATAACATCTTAAATATAACATCATTATTATATAATAATGAAAGGCAAATATCCATAATATGTTTTACTTTGTACTACAATACATATCATTTAATCTCTGTAAATTAAATGAATAACTATTTGCCATAATGACAAAAAAGTGTTTTACATACACAAATATATAAACAATGGCATGTAAATCTCAAACCTTACAACACTAAACGTTAACATTATTATTATTATTATTATTATTATTATTATTATTATTTATTTTATAAAAAAAAAAAAATTCCACACACCTTTAACCTGGGCAACATACAGGTTACTCAAGCATTACAAAAGTGAAGCAACAAAATATGCACATATATGCACATACACTTTTGCAATGTCTGAAAGTGCAAATGGAGAGCTATATGTAAATAATTGAGAGACAAGAGGATAATCAAATAACAGTTAAGTTAATCTAATCATATATGCTGCAGTAATTAACAACAGTATATATAAATATGTATATTTAAAAATTATGGGGTGATGATTAATATTATAAATAGCAGAGAAGCAATTAACATTATTGAAATTTTGGAGATTTAAAGTAGACTGTAATATATTTATAAATTGGAAATGGTTCTAGCATTGACAATAACTCAGCGTTCAAGTAACTTTTATACATTTTAAGAAAAGAGGGTGCCTTTTTAGTACAGATAGAATAAACATATCATTTCAGGTTTTATGTATCGAAGCCTATTAATTGTGCTATGGTGCAACAGTAATAATATGCATTTTATCTACAGCCTACTTGGTTGTCAGGTCCTAACCTAAGCTAGACCAGAGATTAGCAAAGGCATCAATTGCACCTCTACAGAAATACTTGTTGATATTGAGATTGTCTTCTGTGTGTGAAACTGTTATCTCTCCCATTCTTGACAGTTGGTTGTTTTTGTATCTTTTATACAGTTTCTCCACAGGTTATAATTAAACCTCATATGTGTCCCTCTTTCTTGAAGCAGGGTTCAAATTTCTATACTGTGGTTTTCTTCTGGTTGTTATTGGTATAATAATGTATGGTTTCAATATGGTTTAGTTCTATATTTCAGTCATTTTTACTATTTTATCATTATTTAAAATATATACAGTTACCTTTTGGCTCTTTTTTTTTTAGCAAGATAATTTCAAGACAAAATATTTTAAAGGTTTCTTCAAGAGTGTATATTGTGTCACAAATTGAATTAATTAATTTATTATGCATGATGTTAGTATTTTATTCACTACATCTTAAGTCAGGTTCAATATGAAGCCTCTTAGGTTTCCCTACACTTAGTTTAAGCTTGAGCTCTAGCTCTTAAAATCCATATCTGTCTGAAAACTATCTCTAACACAGACAAGGAAGTGCAAAATCCTGGAGTCTGAAAATCATTCCTCAAAATATCTGGAGACACAGTACAAAATATCTTGAAGATCTGGCTCTTTAGTTTATACAACAATATATTGTATATGTTGTCATTTAACTTATTTATTATTTAAAAAGAAAATTAACAATGGAAAATACCTTTAAAAAGGGGTGAAAAACAATTACTATGATGCATATCAGATGTGGCAGGTCATTATACATTCAATGTTTATTATTTTCTTAATTAAACTATTATTATTAACATATGCAATAAACAATTATATTAAAAGTAGCTTAAATATTTAAATATGATTAAATCAAACACAAATATTTACATTCCTGGGAAACAGATATGGTTGTTCAATTTCACCCATGCATCTCGTAAATAACAACTATGAATAAATGCGTCATGCAAGGTGAAATGTACCACCTGTAACATACACTCATGGGCAAATTATGCACACTTCATCAATATTTGGGGAGACCATATGCCTATGGAGCTGCCTATACAATATTAGGGGGGACAGTTTAACATTCTCTCAACATTGGAGGGCACCTGTCGCCCTGTACCCCGCTAAACCTGCATATATATATATATATATATATATATATATATATATATATATACTTACATACACACATACACACATTTTACTATTAAACTTAAGGGCTGTAAGTTGAGAATAACTTGAATATTTAAATATGGGTGTAATTTTAAGTTGGTCCCAAAATTGTTGTTGAAGCAAGTTTCAAACAGAAAAGTGAAAGCTATTCTATATTGGCTTACAGCTAACATTTAACATTTTATTTTGAGTCAATAGAATTATTGTTTTTATTAAAATATTCAATACTAAAATAGAAAATATATTCTGTTTAGAACTAATGGTTGCATACTTGAATGGGAGTGATTTAACCAATATAAATACTTTAGTATTCAATAGCTTTTCAATACACACCCACAATGTAAATGTATGTGGTTTGGTTTAATTTAATTAATTTAAATATAAATAACATTTAATATTAAGAAATAGAAATATTTGATTAAATAAATACTAATATGTTTAACAGCAGTAAACTGCAGTTTTAAGTAATGAAATTCTACTGGCATAATAATATGGGGGAAAAAAATATATTAATATACCCAGGATGACTTGTCTCAAAATATACACAATTCACTAAACATACTATTACATACTACACTGTAAAAGTAATCAAACAGTTACAATAATAGTATAGGCTACTGTAAAATATAGCATATTGTAAATATAAATTAATCAGTACAATTTGTGCCATCTTCAAATGTGTATTATATGCTCTGGAATAGAATATACAAAAATATAACGGAATGTTTCTTAGTGTTAGTGCAATAAGGCATCTTGAAATTTCCCTATGGAAATGCATTTACACAATAATGACAACTTTTGAATTAGAATAAGAAAAATAAATGATTTTATTTTCTATTATTTACAAAATACATATACTGCTTTTTTGTTTTCCCTGCAACATGTAAATAAAGTAAGCACATTACACTAGCCACATTTTTTTTATGATGCACATTATTATGATTATGATTATTAAACACTCATCGCATAATGAAATCCCTATAATGGCAGCATTTATTTATTTTTAATTTTTTAATTTTGCAATATAAAATTGAATTCTCAAAAAATATATTCAAACAACTGTCTAAGGCAAGTAAACCAAACCAACAACTCTATGTTATAATGGTGGATTAATTCATTGTCCAAAATATGCTTACACTTGTTTGATGAAGAGGAACACTGAGTGTTTGGCAATGAGTTTCAATGGTAGACACCACACTCATTCTGCATTAATGTAGAAATTGTATAATGACTGTTTTCAGATATGACACAACTGTGTATTAGACGTAGTGCAGACTTGGTGACCGTTAACTCACCTCTCTATTTTTGCTACAGGCTTTTTTCATGCTAACCCATATAACAGCTTGGTGCTCTGTAAAGTCACAGCAATAGTGAAGACACAGATCGTATGAGAATATTTTTACAACAAAGAAAATGTAATTACATTGTAAAAACGCTTATCTACACATTAAACACCATGCCAAAGAACTTAAGCCTGAATACAATGTGAATACTTTTAATGACAAACTATAAATGTATAAGACAGGCGTTTTAAGGACAACACTAATTAAACTTGCTAAATGTGCAGATAATAAAAAGGCATTCAAACAGCTAACTTATTATTCATAGGATTTTTCACTTGTTTTGTGTTTTAGTTTACATTGTACCATGATGCTCATTAAACAATTGTGAAAAAAATGAGTGCAGTTAGTTGATCAGTTTTTACAATTAATAATTGTCTCTGCTGTATGGCCATTATAGTGTATATTCATACATTAACGCCATATCAAAAGCATACATATGTGAAACATCTGGCCTTTCACTTTGGAAGGCACTACAAATGTATAAATTAAGGAGAACTTGACTATAAATTATGCATCATACATTTTGCTGTGTATTTATTAATGGCAATTTGATTTAATGTATACATTTCCTTGTAAACAAACTTTTGTAGTTTCCTTTTTTCTTCTTAAATTGTACAGGATTTTTCATTGTAACTACTTTAATTGACTTTTAATTAATCCATGTCAGCTATTACAGTTCTTGAAAACAGAGATAAAAGAAAATAAGCACTGTACATAAGCCATGCTGAAATGTATTCATGTTTATGAATTTGATTTTATTTCATCCCTAATTTGATTTCAGAAATTCTTAAAAAAAGGAAAGACAATTTAACATACAGGAAATACATTCTGTGTTAACATTCTTTCTTATTTTTTTTATATATATTCTGAAATTAAAAATAAAATGTAAGGCAGAGGAGAGTCAAAATATTTACAATTTAATTTCTGCAAAAGTCTGGACATTAACATAGTATTATGAAAGAGCTTTTAGTATATAGATATACATTCAGACTTAGTTGATAACACATTTTGGTGCTGGACATTGTGCTTGGAGAGCATTCAAACTTTATAGAGGTTATGGTTTATAGTCCTAGGAAGACATTCATAAATGGGGCAAAATATCCTGAGACACTTGGTAATTACATGCTCCATCACACTCCTGAAACAGTACGGGATAACAGGGAATCCAAGAGCATTAAATTTACAGCCAAGTATTTTTTCCCCCTCTCTCTTTTGAAAAAAAATATAATATGGGATTAAAAGTTCACAGTCAGATACCAAATGGATATTTATAGTTTACCTTCTGTACTTGTATTATAATTTGAATATGGTTGTAGCGGAGCAGAGAATGATTCAGAGGCTGCTGGCCGCGGACTGCCTGGCAGTCCCTTCATTAGCATTATAGCACTTTGGAAACAAGCAAGAGGATGATATCACTGTTGTGAATTTGCACATTATCATTTATCCATGATGCATACATATAAATGCAGCAGAAACACGTTGACACAGTGGGATTAATTTCTTAACTGTCCTGTTGATGGCAGTAGTTAATCAGAAAAGAAAAACAACGATCAGATCAGCACAAACTGTCCTTAAATTTTGCTTCATTGTTTCTTTTCTCAGCCATTGAAAGAAGCACAGTAAAAGCAACGACAACACTGAAAATCAAATATAGAATACAGTGAATTATCCAACATTGGGAATAGGCACTTACCAGCTGAATTTCCTAAGCAATACATATCAGTCCAAAAGCTGCTATTGTGTTTTCAAGGCATTTACAGCGGTTCTGGTATTTAACAGTATTCAGTTCAATTTGGAGTTCAAATACAACTGTCCTTATTTTCGTTTCTGCTAACCAGACATTAATGATTACAGTTTCCATTGTAAAAAAACAACAAACAATAAGGTCTTCTTATAAAGCTCCTGTAGTAATAAGCAGCTCAATTCCACAGCCTGAGAGTTAAGAAAAAGCAAAACCAAAAAGTGTGTGGTGTTCTGAGGAAAATGAAGCAATACGATGATTCTATTGTGGGCAATTGGAAAACTATGGCATAAAGCAGCAGGATGTCAATTTAAAGAGACAGAATCAGGGTGACCTACACTGGCAGTCACAATCATGGGGTCAACAGAAAAAACACTAACAAAACTGGGGAAAGAAATCTCAGAAAATATAAAGTTAATCCCTTTATAGTCAGTACACATCTTGCTGCTGATTTCATTACCACATCAAACTTGTCTTTAGCAAAGGACACAATAAAAATACACCTTAGAGGAGATTTTAGGATGGGGCAAAGTCAACAGGAAAAACCTTTGTGGAGGCAGTGATATCATTTTAATGGACATATAGAGAACACCATCTGAAAACAACAATAACAACTTAAATCTTATATAGCTGTTTGAGGATTAAAAGGTCAGTATTTCTAAATGTCACATTTTGTTCAGTAGGCCTAACCCAAACCAGTTTGAATAAAGATTTTTTGACTCATGATCAAATGGGCTACATTTGTGTAATGTGCTGAAAAAAATGATCTTGATAAAACTGAAAATTATTTATAAAAAAATAAAAACACAATCATAACATTATTTGTTATTGAATTGTAGCACACAATGTCTTTAAAATACCATGATGATGAAAGATAACATGTCTTAGTATATCTACTGTTTGAGTTTTTAGTTTTTATTAATAATGCATAGACTGTGACTCATACAGTGACCTAAATCTGCCATGTAGAAATTACTTTGTTTTTATTGTCCACTTCAAGCAGACAATTTTACATTTTACAGTTAAATGAGACATTGCATTATGACCACAAAACTGATCATATGTTACTTAAAATAATTTTGGTTAAAGTACATTTCAGTTTTCCTGACCACATAGAAACTTAGTATAATTTTGGGTTGTATTCAATGATGAACGTTCTACATTAACTATTGCTGTACTTTATTTTGCTTGCTCAGCTTGTCCGTGATGGTTATTGATAAAATGCTGTTTCCCATCCATTATTCAAGTTTAAAATCCTGCTTTGATTTTAAATCAATTATACAAACATACATGTGTACATTGTGGTGCAGTGCTGGGTGGGGCACTTTAGTATTCCAGTGGATGATGTTTACATGGCTACGCAGACACTTGTTTTGAGTATGAAATGGCCTTTCCTTACTCACATGAAAGTAAAAATATTTGAAAGTAAACTGTGTAAGCATAAAATAGCACACAGAAAATGTTACCTCTTTCTTCCTATTTCAGGTTTTGAGTTACACTGATTCACATATACATGCCTCATATAAAGTTACCAATGTTTCAATTAACACGATACCCACCTTCACATTTACACTGTACAAAACTCCTGATAAGAAATCCTCAGATAAGGTTGAGAAACCAGTTAATCATTGGATCAATTAAATGACCAGTGCAAAAGGATGAGTTATCAACCAGGCTGCAATTAGGACTAAAGCTCTTTCTCTTAATGAATGCGTAGCTGGGAGTGAAGTTAAAAATAATGACACCACACCGTTTACTTTTAGCAGGGTTTGGCTGTACACATTTGTTCAGCACTGTACTCTGCGAAATGTGAAATTAAAAGGCGAAATAGGGTATTAATTCCATTAGTTAGATTTGAATTGTCCTTTAATTATGAAATAATGGGCCGGATTAAATCAAAACTTTGATCCACTCGCTAATAGCAAACTACAAACCTGTACATCATAGCGGTTACATTTCTGATAAAAGAAAGTGTCATCTTACTGAAAATGAAGCCGCAACTGAGTACAGTTCTGTAGTTTTCTATTAGAGGGTGGGTCAAAGTTTTGATTTAATCCAGCCCAATGTTATTAAATCTTGGTTCAAGGTCCCATTTTTTTCCATGCAATTAGTTGCAATTTACAGTGTTTTTCAGGAATATATGTAACACTGGGTTGGACTTTACTTTTAAAACACTTAAAGTCAGGGATTAATAGGGGTTAAAATAAAAAGTATTTACAGTGTAAGTTTTGCTTTCAAAGATCACAGCTCACGTTTATCAGAAAAAAAAAAAAACTTAATTTAGTATTGTTTACGTCATATACTGCAATAAATAAATCCTCGCACATCAGTTTTTATACACCCATTCAGTGCAGGAACAACATGATGTTAATAATTACAATACCTCATCTTAAATTAATTTATACCCATACATCACCTGATCTGATTAGACAGCTAATATGAATTAATATAGGCTAATTCACATCACTGGGGAATTACTTTGAAGTCTGTGAATTAATTTGACATGGCTATTGTTAACCTTATGTAATTTAGTTAATTTGGCATTCTTTAAAGTTCAGCATATGTCTGTAACACCTGGAATTCCTGTGGGTGCTACTGATGGTGTCCAGGGGAGTGTTTAGGGGACAGTTGTTATAGTGCTTATTTAAGAAGTTAAACTATTAAAATCAAAGGAAAATACAGTAAAATACACAAGTGCATCAGTTTCTCTCTATTGCTAACATGCTTTTGGCATACTTTATACTGCCATCTTTGCAATATATATTTTGTCTCTGTTTTCTCTCTTCATTGGTGACAGACTCTAGGGCTTTATATCATCCTAAATTAGTTAAAATTAATTAATTGATATTTAGCATATGTAGTTTGCACGTAAATTTAGTTATGGAATGTATTGCACTTTTTTTCTGCTGTTGTTAATTTAATGGGGAAATAATTGTACTAGGGAGAAAACACTGAGTAGCAGGACAGACATCAGGTTAGATCAAATCCAAACTTTGACCCATCTCACAATTGTACCCTCTCACATTTTGATTTAAAAATGGTAGAAAGTGGCTTATAACAAAAACAAACTGAAAAAGGGTACAGATTTGTACTTAACAATTTACCTGTAGGTTTTGATTTGGTCTAGCCCTTAGTTAAAGTTAATTATTATTATGATTATAAACGTGCCACTGAACCACTTTCTATTAAATTCCTCAAAATGTCCTGTAAATTTGGTTATCATCACAGAACCATAGGAGATAAAACTGTCTGACCAGTATAATATTATCATTTAGAGATATCTCTAAATGCATTTCACAATATCTTCAAATATTTCAAGATATCTCTAAATTATCTAAAGATATCTGGAGATAATTTAGAGATATCTGCAAACCATTTAGAGGTATATAAATAAGGCACTTTTTAAAGATATCTCTAAATGATTTACAGATATCTCTAAATTATTTGAAGATATCTCAATTATTTGAAGATATCTTTATATTCATTAGCGATATCTTTAAATGATTTAGAGATATCTTCAAATCATTTAGATATATGTGCAAATGACTTCTTGTTCATTTAAAGATATCTTCAAATGACTTCCTGTTCATTTCGAGATATCTGCAAATCATTTCAAGATATCTTCAAATGACTTCCTGTATGTTGGGTGAGATTATCGCTTCCTGTTTCCTCATTCAGTTACATAGAATTTAATTAACAAGTTAACAGGAAGTGATAATCTTGGGCTACATACAGGAAGTGATTTGAAGAAATCTCGAAATGTTTTAGAGATATCTCGAAATGAACAGGAAGTAATTTGCAGATATCTCGAAATGATTGAGCGATATCTCAAAATAAACAAGAAGTAATGTGCAGATATCAAAATGATTTGCAGAGATCTCAAAATCATTTAGCGATCTCTAAATGTACTTTTAAATGTGATATATTTAAGTGATTTGCAGATAACTAATTAATTTGCAGATATCTTTAAATGATTTAGAAGATATTTGAAGATATCTGGAATTATTTGAAGATATCTTGAAATATTTGAAGATATATTTAAATGAATTAAAGATATCTCTAAATGATAATTTGGCTTGCCATACAAAACTACCATGAAGTGAGGTGTTTCAGATTTGGATCTGAAATTTAGTCCCTATCTACCATTCTAGGTATAGTTTGTACTCTTTTCAAGCTGCTCTAAATGCTATTTCCAACTTATCACCTATATGAAAAAAATACTGGTTTGATTAACCACCTTAAATAAAATAAAGTATGCTTGCAAAATGTCAACCTTTTTTTTTTTTAAATGTGCGATAAAACTAAATTTGGATTTGAACAGATATTACAATATTAAACACACAACCTTTACTTGCCAAGACAATGGTTAACAACTGAAAACATATTATACTAATGTTGCTATTCCAGTTAACATAAGAACAATGCGAATCTGGGTAGTCATGAGAGAAATGTATCAGCGTCAAAGATGTTCATGAGTATTTAGATTAGTGGATATTTTAATTAAATTTTATGTTTGTTTTTATACATATATAATGTGGGCTTACGAATATAAATAACAACGTAGATTTGTACTCTATGGCAAGGTATAATATTAAAGCATGACACTTTGTATATTCATATATATACACACACACACACACACACACACACACACACACACACATTTAAAGAAAATTAAATTTTGTAGCCGCACTCTCACTTATTAGTTATTTAGACCAGACTTTTATATTATTACAGTTTCATTTTGTTGAATAACTCACACTCACAATGCGTTTCGACACTGCTGTGTCTTCATCAGGCTAACTGTTATTAGCCTGATGAAGACACAGCAGTGTCAAAACGCATTGTGAGTGTGAGTTATTCAATAAAATGGTCTAAATAACTAATAAGTGAGAGTGCGGCTACAACATTTTATTTTCTTTATATATTTTTGCCTTATTTGGGCCAGCACCTCATAGAAGTGAAGACGCTGTAGTGCACGGATGTTCTAAAGTTACATATATATATGTGTGTGTATGTGTGTGTATGTGCACAGTTAAATTAATGTAGAATACCTGCCATAAAGAATAAATAGCAATAGTTAGGATTTACATTCATACCTACACCCTGTGACATTCATTTCTACTTAGAATTCAGTTAGGTTTTATATAAAAAGGAAGTGACATGGAATTTATGTCAAATTTCAGCAGTGTCTTAACTTCCAGGCAGTGAAGCTTGTTTAAGGTTGGCACGTCCCCCCAGTGATGTTCTGTCTCTAGAAGTTCCAAAAGTTGTGTGAAAGACAGGGAGCTCGCAGTGACAGCACTCTGAACTCTAAGTGACCTACTACCAGGCTTGAGCACTGGGTTGTTTGGGGATGAGTGTTGTGTTTGTGGAGATTTTGAGCAATTAAGGAGAGCCGGTTTATTGATGTTGTGAAATTTTTTTGTTTGGGAAAAAAAACTTTGTCTCATACGTTTTAGACACATTTCACTCATCCAAAATCCTGCTGTGCTAATTTTCTCAAATTGTGGTCAATTAGTCTCTTTTGAAAATATAAGGAATTATACAGTTGTAATCATATAAATGAGGGTGAACATTTTCTCTGGGATTGTAGGCAAGACATAGAGATGTGAGATGTGGTAATAATTAGATGGCTATATTATCATCTCTTGTATTCCAGTGATCTTTTTTGTTGTTTTTCATTTGATTAAATACAAATAAAATGACTGAACAAATCGGCAAGCACTGAGAACTGTCTTCTTAACTTCTGTTAATTTTACTGACAGATGTAATGTGTATATATATATATATATATATATATATATATATATATATATATATAACATCTATTAGTGTGCTTAAATTCAAGTGAAATACCCTGGCTTAAAATTGTAATTAAAAATATGCTTACATTCAGTATTCAGTGGTCTACTTATGTCATGGTTTCTGTTGTCATATGTCTTTTTTTTACAGTTGTCCATAACTGTCAGGCGATCAGATGGTAAATCTTATAAAGATCACTGGTGAAACCTCACAAGTGTCTCAAGAACAGATTACAATCATTTACATGTTATTCTTGTTTCATAACAATCTATTATTCCTCAATTCCTTAGCCTCCCATGTGTTTAAACAAAGATTGTTAAGAAAAGTATAGCTATGCACTTAAGGCTGGTTTTAAATTTTATTTATACAGCTGAATGTCTGGTATATTTTTAATTCAAACTGGCTGAAAAAGTAAACATCTACAAATGGAAGAAATTCGATTGGCAAGTGTCACTCACTTCTGACTGAAAATGGCCTTAATACAAGATACAAACTGTACACAACAAAGAAGGAAATTAACTTGATTGCAATTATCACTCCCTTTTTTTACCGCACAGATACACACACACACAATTTAAATACAATATTTTATAATTTAAAAGAAAGAAATCAGCTTCTTAAAATGTTGACCAACATACTTGTATACACATTCCACTGTTCAGTAATGTAAAAAATATAAACAATCATCATCATCATCATCATCATAATAATAATAATAATAATAATAATAATAATACTTTAAAGTAGGATCTCAATGCCAAGCACTCCTCTTAGGAATGTTTTGAGTGTCTGGGTAAAGAAAGTAATAGTTATGCTTCAGAATTATACTGACCACTGAAAATATTATAGCTTGTGGTCATTTCATTATGTTTGTTGAACTAGGCTTGACATATAGAAAACTAGGACAATGGAAGCAGTCTTATGTGACTGTACTGTACATTTCCCAGAAGCAGATTTTTGAATATATATTTATTTACATATACATATATTATTATACTTGAGAAAACGTCGCAGGCAAATGTAAAACCCTTCAAAAGGACAGCTACTTTAGATATGCCCAATATACTTAAACGTTAAAAATAAAAGGTTTTCCCACTCATGAAAAAGTGAAATTGGTCAAACAGAATTCTATTAAATTAGTCCAATTTGACTTTACTTGAAAGTGATTAAATTAATATACAGCCAGTCGATACTACTCTGTTATTAGAATAAAAAAATCCATAGCAAAAAAAGCAATTAACTGATTTACAAAACACATGAAAACAAAAAGCAATAATGCTTTGAGAGATTGTAGCACTCACTCAAAAAAAAGTCCTGTTGTCATCATATTCATGTTACACTGACCTATACTTGAACTCCCATGAGTTCAATGCTCTAGTCTATTCTTTCACCCTAGAACTGTCAAATCTTGTGAGCCCCCATGATTTCAAACCAGGTCTGACAGTCCTCAAGCAAACACAATGTGCTATTTGGAAGTTACTCTTTTCTTTTAACTGCTTCTACTTCATTGTTTAACCCCAAACGATCTTTCTTTTTTATTCTCCCCTTGTTCTCAATCATTAGGGTAGGGCTTTGAATAAGCATTTTGATTTTGTATACTCCAGTGTGCTTGTAGCATCTGGTGTAATGTAATAATCTCAGTTACGTTGTCTGATTCCCCTTTTAGATCCGTTTCTCTTATCTGATTTAATGAGGCACAGCAGCTGGTGGGCTCTGCTGGTGGTTTTAAAGATTAAACCATGGCACCTTGACCCATCCTAAATAGTCCCAGCATTGCTCAGGTTCACGATGGGATTTGGTGCATGAAATTACAGCAGAAAAGTAGGATAATGCGTCAATCTTGATAATCCTGAAGTTCCACAGGGGGAAAAAGTTCGGTTCCACATTGCATCATATGATTCTGTTTTCATAAAAAATAAGTAATTAAGTAATTTCCCCCCACCCCAAATATCAGCTCTATGAATGCTTTAATACTCTTGCTTTTAGTGTTTTCTCATGCTTCCTGTCTGAATCTGAGTATAATAATCCTTGCTATGTATATTTATTTTTTATAAGAGGTATGGAATTAAGATACAATTTGTAAGTTGTAAAGAGACCGTAGCCTGATTTAAAAAATGTGTTCTTTGTAAAATTACCTTTAACTGTAGATTTAAACTGTTTTAATATTCATGTAGAAATTGTATTCTTGTAATAACACAAAACTGTGTGTGCGTGCATATCTTTTAAGGTTGCGTTTCATTCTAATGATGCTTGAATAAATGCACAAAATTTAAGATAGTTTTGTAAAATAAGTAATCTGAGGTAAAGCAGTTTAAATTTAAACTGTCAAAATTGACTTTACATAGGTTTCTAAATAAACTAGACACAAATATGCAAAAGGCACATGTATCAGAATATTTTCAGACAACACAGGTAAATATAGATTTTTGTTTTGTTGTTGTTACAAACGTCAAAATTTTGCAATTTTATAAGTTGTATTTATTTATTGGTAGATGCACTTATCCAGGGTCACATTTTGCAAGACCATTTTTGGGAGAATATAAATAGTAGAAAGTGGCTTGTAGCAATATATTAAATCCACAACAAGGTAAAGATTTGCATTTTGCTATTCAAAGTTTCAGTATTCAAAGCAGGTCAAAGTTTAGATTTGAGCCCGGATTAAATCAAAACTTTGACCCACCCGCTAATAGCAAACTACAAACCTGTACATCATAGCGGTTACATTTATGATTGTAAGAAAGTGGCAAATGAGCCACACGACATAAATTAATGAATGGAGGTATCAAAATGAAAACAAACAAATTAAACGAATGCATTACATTGAAAAATACAAAATACATTTTGTATTTAACATTATTATTATTATTATTATTATTATTAGTAGTAGTAGTAGTAGTAGTAGTAGTAGTAGTAGTATTATAACACTTTTTTATGGGGATCCTTACTTCATATAAATCATAATATTTTGCCCCATCATATGTGCTGTGTATCATGTCAGTTGTGACAGGATTAAAATGTTGCCAGTAAAACAAAAACATTTTTTGGGATGTTAAATAAGAACATGATATCTAAACCACTCAAATATTTTAAATGCATTTACTCTAATCCAGTTACCTTGGGTAAGTTAGGTCTTACTTTATGAAATCTAATATAATATATAATATAATATAATTTTCCATTTAGTTTTATTTATCATATTTGGAGTTTCTCTTGGCAAATGATATACTTTAAAAGCCAATGCATGTATTTTGAATAATAATAATACTAATACTATATATATATACAAAAACCTGGGAACCTTGCACATTTCAATTTTAAATAAGGATTTTCTTTATATATATATATATATATATATATATAGTTTACATTATGACATGGTCTTACTGTATCAAGTTGAACACATTAAAGCTGCATGTTTTTTTTTTCTTCTTCTCATGATTAACTATTTAATCTATAGGGTTCTTTTTAAACATCAGTAATGGAGCACATAAGTGAAATTCTCTTTATTTTTAGCATGGCTCATTCTATGTATTTTATTATACCGAGTATACTATTATGCACTGGAGATTAAATCTTACACTGACAGTAACTTTTGAAATCATCTCTTGCAGGTATTTGCTCAAGCACCAAAAAGGGAATATTCTTTTCTTGCAAGCATTATGTTTTACATATTCAGGGAAGCCAATCTGTAAATGTTGAAAATATTTTTCCATGTAGCCTTTTTCAGTGCGGTGGTTGTTCACTTAAATTTCATGTCATAGGCTGTGCATCATAACATAAAATGTTATTAATAATACATCTCAACATTGCTCATACACTCATTTTTTTTTGGTTCAGAGGAGAGTTTTACCTGCTGACATTTTATGCATACGTTAAAAATGTCAGAGAAAGTAGAAAACCTCAAAAAACTAAAGGCTGTTACTACGTAAGCTCAATAACCAAAAAACAACCTCATTCTCCTCTGTAGCTCAACACTGGCAGAAAGTGTTGCCCATGAGCATTAGAACTGCAGTTTCTTACCACATTTCAACACCTCCTCAAGATGCATCTGTTTAGATTTACACCTTTAGACTATTCTAATCTTCTCTTGGTGCTCACTGTAATGTGTGGATTTCTATAGTGATGCTGTTAACCTTATTTTTGTATATATGTAGAGGATTATATTTGTTTAACCATGTAAGTCATCTTGGATAAAGGCATATACTGAATATGTTTAGATTATTATTATTAGCATTAACTTTCTATGTCACCACATAGTACAAAAATGGAAAACATAAAACATTTAAATGTAGACATAATCAACCCAATGATTCATACAAAAATGTATTACATTTTGCTAATTCAAATGCAATACAGGGCATGTTTTTTCTATAACTGCAACACATGCCATCAAAGAAACATGTTAGCTATAATGCCTGCACATACTCATTGTACTGTCACACGTAAATTAATTTATATTTAGTTTTGTCATTTAAAATGTAACCTCTTACAGAATATTTTTCTACATATGCACATATTCTAGATACATCCATATACATTTAACATTGTACCATAATCTATTGAGGACAACAGTATATTATTGTTGTTTGAAATCTGTTTTACCTCTTTTCTATCTTGGCCATCCTTAGGTTTAGGCAACTTAAGAGTCAAGAAAAGTTGCCCAGTCCTCTCCTGTTCTGACAGGCACACACACACATATATATACACTCACCTAAAGGATTATTAGGAACACCTGTTCAATTTCTCATTAATGCAATTTTCTAATCAACCAATCACATGGCAGTAGCTTCAATGCATTTAGGGGTGTGGTCCTGGTCAAGACAATCTCCTGAACTCCAAACTGAATGTCTGAATGGGAAAGAAAGGTGATTTAAGCAATTTTGAGCATGGCATGGTTGTTGGTGCCAGACGGACCGGTCTGAGTATTTCACAATCTGCTCAGTTACTGGGATTTTCACGCACAACCATTTCTAGGGTTTACAAAGAATGGTGTGAAAAGGGAAAAACATCCAGTATGCGGCAGTCATGTGGGCGAAAATGCCTTGTTGATGCTAGAGGTCAGAGGAGAATGGGTCGACTGATTCAAGCTGATAGAAGAGCAACTTTGACTGAAATAACCACTCGTTACAACCGAGGTATGCAGCAAAGCATTTGTGAAGCCACAACACGTACAACCTTGAGGCGGATGGGCTACAACAGCAGAAGACCCCACCGGGTACCACTCATCTCCACTACAAATATGAAAAAGAGGCTACAATTTGCACAAGCTCACCAAAATTGGACAGTTGAAGACTGGAAAAATGTTGCCTGGTCTGATGAGTCTCGATTTGTGTTGAGACATTCAGATGGTAGAGTCAGAATTTGGCGTAAACAGAATGAGAACATGGATCCATCATGCCTTGTTACCACTGTGCAGGCTGGTGGTGGTGGTGTAATGGTGTGGGGGATGTTTTCTTGGCACACTTTAGGCCCCTTAGTGCCAATTGGGCATCGTTTAAATGCCACGGCCTACCTGAACATTGTTTCTGACCATGTCCATCCCTTTATGACCACCATGTACCCATCCTCTGATGGCTACTTCCAGCAGGATAATGCACCATGTCACAAAGGTCCAATCATTTCAAATTGGTTTCTTGAACATGACAATGAGTTCACTGTACTAAACTGGCCCCCACAGTCACCAGATCTCAACCCAATAGAGCATCTTTGGGATGTGGTGGAACGGGAGCTTCGTGCCCTGGATGTGCATCCCACAAATCTCCATCAACTGCAAGATGCTATCCTATCAATATGGGCCAACATTTCTAAAGAATGCTTTCAGCACCTTGTTGAATCAGTGCCACGTAGAATTAAGGCAGTTCTGAAGGCGAAAGGGGGTCAAACACAGTATTAGTATGGTGTTCCTAATAATCCTTTAGGTGAGTGTAGTAGGCTATATACATATACATATATATATATATACATACACACACACCTATTTTGTTTTATGTATTATAATTAATGTTTTTACTCGATACAGTCATTTCAAACAATAACCCCAATAACTACATTTAGTACAGTGGTGTAGTGTTGTAGCAGCGGCTGTGTGAAAGCTGTGTTTTATTCTCTCGCATTGTGCAAGTAAGGAGCTGCGAGATGTTCGTTTTGCGGCGCAAATCGGGTCAGATTTAATACCACGATAGTTTAGCAGCGCGATTTCCATTCACAGACATGCTGCTAATGCTTCTGCGAGCGACTCGCAGTGCGAACATTTTTGATTTAATCCTGCCCCTGGTCTCAGTGGGTATTATAATAAACATTTTGTATTTTATGCTCGTCCATGGTGGCTTCCTGGGTGACTGCATGTTAGTTGGAACCTGCGTGGGGGGTAGTAAGGGGTGACGTGAGGCTTCCTTCCCCTCACCATAATAAACCTGAAGGTGGCACAGTCTCAGGAGTTATATTAAAGGTTGCTTTGTGAAGGACTAAATTGGGGTTCTCGCTTGTCCGCCGGGGGCCCCCATCACAGTAACGCAAGTTGTATTTTGCTTCTTTGTTTGATTTTTGTCTTTTTTTTAAAAATGTGTCACAACAGGTGAGTAAGGCTCCTTATTATTTAATTATCTCTTTATTATACTTTTTGATTGAGTGTTATTTACTTCTTTATGATGTTTTGACATTGAGTGTGCCTTTTTCTTTTATTCAGTTTTTTTTCACGTTTGCTTTGATTATTTTGAGTTAATTGTATTATTTGCTTTTGTTTTTCAGTAATCACGTTGTTTGTTAATGAGTGCCTGTACTTCATGTCCCGCACCTGCCCCTGATCAAAGGTACCACCACTGCTGGATAATTTTCAAAGTACCCATAAAGTACCCACAAAGATGCATTTGACTTGTTAGAAATATCAGACACAAAACATAATTTGATTTATTTATTTAATTTATTTATTTTTTCCTGGGAAATTTGTTTTTTGTTTTGTTTTGTTTTACTGGGAGAACCAGCTCAAACGGGAATACCTGGAAAACTGCTTCACAACCTTAAACACACTGATAGTAAGTTAAATAAATACATTAATTCTGTTTGATAAACTTTGGAAGTCGTAGGACCCAAGCTGTGGTGAAGAAGCATTTAGTATTGATACTGCAAGCCTTTTCTTCAGTTCATTTCCCCAGCCTTCTGAAAGACAAAGATATTGATTAGTGGGTGACTAGCCTGTTACCAAATACTAATTACTGCACTTACCTGCAGCCCCCGTCCTGCCTTGGAGCAAGGGTTCATCACGCCGTTTTAACCGAAGGGGGATATTGGAGTGCCTGTAAAGACAGAGACAATTAATTATATAGCAGGGGTGGGCAAACTTTTTGGCTAAGGGGCCACAATGGGTCTTGAAGAACTTTTGGGGGGTACTCAAATTTTTCAAGTAACAGTATATCAAGTAATGATATATTTTACCATAATATATTAATCAGTGCAACTAAGTTCAAATGTACATTCACATTCCTTTATTTCCTGTGATTGACTTCTGTCATTCAGTCTTCTGTCTTACAATCAGCCATTTTTTTCAAGTTTGAGCATTGTTTTTAAATAATTCAATAGCTTTTCCAATAAAGACAAACAGTCTGAACAATAGCACATTTCAAATCACATTCAATAGATTACCATTAACAGGCTTTATGTAACAAACACATTCAGTGTGACTTTCCATGCTTCCATATCGCCAATAGTGCATTTTCTGCATCAAGCACATACTATCATAACAGTGCAATGTGAGAATATACATAAAGCAAAGTTGTACAACAAGTCTTGAGAAACCCTGACAACCTGACTAGCCTTGGCCAATGTAAGCAAGTCAGTGTGAACAGTGAAGTTGATCAGCCTGCTTTGCAAGTTTATCAAAGTCTGGTACC